>NC_081847.1:85806484-86160879 GCF_963259705.1 Myotis daubentonii
GCAGCTCTCCGAGTGCGGTCCCTGGGTCCGCGGCATCACCTTCACCTGGGAGCTGGTTGGAAACGCACCGTTCAGGCCCCACCCTAGACCAGCTGAGTCAGAAGCTCCAGGGGTGGAACTTGGGAATCTGTTTCGCAAACTTCCCAGGTGACTCTGAAACACACCGAAATCTGAGACCCCCCCGAGGGACAAAAACAGAGCCCATGAAGCCAACGATACAGAGCGTCAGCGTCCATGACAGCCGTTATTTTATTTTTAATATGTTTTTCTTGATCTCAGAGAGAAAACAAGAGGAAGAGAGAGAAACATCAGTGAGAGAGAAACATTGATTGGCTGCCTCCTGCACGCCCCCTACTGGGGATTGAGCCCACAACCAGCCGGGAATCGGACCATGACCTCCTGGTTCTCAACCACTGAGCAACACCGGCTGGGCCATGGCATCCTTTGGATAGGGACATGTTTCATACATAAGCCACGCTTACCAACCTTTTTGGCAACAACGCACCTGACTGCTACAAGCGATTATTAAGTGCTATGAAGTACGTCCAGCAATTGCCATTCTGCTGTGAGGTACGCTACCATCCGTGCCGTTCTCTTTAACCATTTGTTCGCCGTAAGTGTCTACAGACGCAAGCGGCGGACCTTTTTAAATTCAAAATACTGTGGCAGTTAACTGGTTAATGATGAGCAAGCTCTGAATATTCATTTGTATTTGGTAACTCTTTTCAAAAATGCTCTTTGCCAAGATATGATTGAATATATCCTTTGGTCCCGATTTGGGACTAAAAAAAGGACCTTAGGTGAAGATGATCATGACTAAGTTCCTTTATCAAAAAAGCAAGGGCAGCAGTAGGTTTCTACAAGTACGTCTGGGAGGAAATGTCAAACTCCCATAAAAAAATTGTTCTGCGCATGAACCGTACGTTCTCGGGGTTTTTTCTTCAAGGCCTTTCCAGGAAGAGTCAACATCTCAAAGGCCTGGGACAGCACCTCCAGCCCCATTCACACACCAGGGGAGCCTTCCACGATCTCTAACCACAGTGCAGACCCAGCAGGCATCAGGGCGCAATCTGAAAAATGCATTGGATGATACAGCTCCACACACCATACCACTGCCCCTGCCTCCCAGGGAGTGTGGTTTTCTTCCTCCCGAGAACAACCTATCTATAATAATAAAAGTGTAATAACCTAATTAGACCAGATGTCCTTCCGGATGACCTTCCGGGCGAAGCAGGATCCTGGGTGCCAATGGGAAGCCGGTGCCGGCAGCCAGGGAAAGGAAGGCCTACTCTTGCACGAATTTCAGGCCTCTAGCAATCTATAAAATGGGAGAATGAGCAATACCTAGTGGCTCCTTACATGCTCTGAAAAGCCCAGAAGGGAACATGAGCATGAAGGACACAGGGCCATTTTTTTTTTAAAATATATTTTATTGTTTTTTTACAGAGAGGAAGGGAGAGGGATAGAGAGTTAAAAACATTGATGAGAGAGAAACATCGATCAGCTGTCTCCTGCACACCTACTGGGGATGTGCCTACAACCAAGGTACATGCCCTTCACCAGAATCGAACCTGGGACCTTTTGTCCGCAGGCTGACGCTCTATCCACTGAGCCAAACCAGCTAGGGCGACACAGGGCCATTTCTGCCTGTAGGCCCCGGCACACCCAGCAGAGCAGGAGGGAGAGGAAAGTTACACGGGGCAAATGCTCAAAGAGCTTTCCAGCTTCAGCTTGTCAATGGAAATGCTGTTACTAAAAACATCCTTTCCTCTTTTGGACCCTCCCTGCCTCAGGCGTGAGCCCACAGAACAGGTCTCTCGGCTTATGCAATCTCCCGACCGCGTGGCACGCCAGGCTCGAATCCCAGGGGCTCGCACCCAGCATCGCACAGTGGCCACTCACGGCACAAAAGGGGCAGACATCAGTGTGGGCCGTCCCGCTCCCGCCGCTGTGCTCCCGCACTGGCCCGTCTCACAGGAGAAGAAAGGAAGGGAAGGGTAAGGGACACAAGCAGATGACAGCCATTCCTTACCCCAGGCTTATGGAAAATCGCCCTTTTATTACCGCCTCAGCCTCCCGCACTCAGTGCCATCCAGGAAACTTTTGTCAAATGACTCCAACTTGGGAGGCTACAACCAACTTCCCTTTTTTGGGACCCTTCAATTCTCGGGCCGATGCTCTATCCACTGAACCAACCCGGCTGGGGCAGAAGACCCACTTTACGGCAGTTCCCGGGCTCCTCGCACGGATCCAACAGGTGTGAGGTGGGCGCAGGAAGCGGGGCCTCCCAGGCTCCTTTCGGGGAGATGCTGATTCTGCAGCTGAGGGGACGCTCTCAGCAGCTGTTCTCCACCCCGTGCGGGGCCTTGGGCAGAGTTTATATCAACTGAACACGGAGCTGAGCAGCAATTACGCTGCAGGCTTTTCACACCGTTCAGCTTAATGTTTTTTTTTAATCTTCAACAAATTCTATTTTCTCTCCTCACTCATTACGCCAACAGCTGCATTCCGTGTCCCTCTGTCTGTGGATTCAGACTGCTGTCACTGCAGACAGAGTAATCTCACAGCTGGAGACGTTCCTGCTCAGTGGCTGCCCAGCTCCCGTGGCAGGTTGGCGAGAAACAGGCGGGAAGGACACTCCTCACTCTGAAGCTGAGAGAGACTCGCACACGCAGTGGCTTCACCAAGTTCCAGTCAGTGAGTGGAAAGAATTCGTTCTCTTGACCTTCAGTTAAAGTCTTTATATGTGTCTCCCATCCGCCGCCTCCTCCCAAGGGAGGGTGTATTAAAGGGAAACAAGCCCAGCCAGCATGGCTCCGTGGTTGAACGTTGACCCATGAACCAGAAGGGCCCAGTTCGATTCCCGGTCAGAGCACAGGCCCGGGTTGCAGGCTCCACCTCTAGTGTGGGGCGTGCAGGAGGCAGCTGATCAATGATTCTCTCTTATCATTGATGTTTCTATCTCTCTCTCCCTCTCCCTGCCTCTCTGAAATCAATAAAAATATATTTAAAAATAAATAAAAATAAACAAATAAAGGGAGACAAACCCACCAAGATAAATCAACCCAAGTTGTTAAGTCAGGCCAATCACTGAGTCTCCCTCCTGAGCTTTGTCAACTACTTCTCCCACAGCTTCTTGGAAAATTCTAAAAGAAAATAGGATTAGGTAGAGGGGAGTGTGCCAACAAAGGAAAAATGTCATTTGCTTTGGATCCTCCTAATGGCACAAACATTTCACATGAGCTAGTTAACTACTCCCTGCCCCAGAGTGGCCTATAGTGGGGAGCTGGGAGGTGCAGCCTCCTGCTCATGGCTCCCGAGCTGAGAGCTGGGTTTGCCAAGAACCTGATTCTCAACATACCTAGCTTCTACCCCGTGGGCACTCAGACAGGTATTAAACAAGAAACCACTGCCGACTCCACAGACAGAATGTTATCATGTGCACACGTTTGCTAAGTTTCTTAACCATCTCAGCAATCCTCTTCAACTTCTGTGGTCTAGAGGCAAGGTCATAGAGCACTGCCTTTCATTTTAATTTCTTTGGGGGACACCGCACGAAGTCTGAAACTGGTCAGCTTCCCGACCGTCACCGCCAGCCTTCTTCCTCTGCAGGGAACGCTGAGTTTAAGTGTGGAAGAGGATCGAGTGGGTTTGCAGGGTAGGTCCGCTTGGGACAGGCCTACAGAGCCCATGCCCCCTGGGCACAGGGCCTCCAACCAGAAGCCCTCCACCCTCCACCAGGAAGCAAGATCGTGTCTAGGTGTCTAGATTGTGTCTGTTTCCTGAGACCCATCCCAGGTTCACTGAAGGTGTGACGTGGAAGAAGTTAGGGTGGCATAAGGGCGACACCTCCCTTCTCAGGGCAGCCCTGACCTGCTGCTGGGACCCACAGAACCCTGAATGCGGTCCCCATGGGTCGTCCCAGGAGGCACTCCTGGAAAGTGGAGCTGTCCCAGCTGCCGGAGCACTGCTCTGCCGCCTGACTGGGAAGACGATCGGTGCCAGGGCGAGGGGCTGCCGCTGCTGGGGGGAGTCCGCCCTGCTAGTTCACTCCTCGAGGCTGGTCCACCTTCAGAAGAGTAACCAATGGGCCCTGCTGGTTCCTGGTCACTGGTGATGGAGAAAACTCACCCATGGGGTGTTTAAAAGCCTAGGAAGCCCTAGCGGGTTTAGCTCAGAGCGTCCGCCTGCGGGCTGAAGGGTTAGGGTTCGATTCTGGTGAAGGGCACAGACCTCGGTTGCAGGTTCAATCCCGGTCTCGCTCAGGGAGCGTGCAGGAGGCAACCAGTCCGTGTGTCTCTCCCTCTCTGTCTCTCTAAAAATATCAATGAAAAAATATCCTCGAGTGAGGATTAACAATAAATAAATAAAAATAAAACATGTTTAAAAATAAATAAATGAAAGCCTATGAACCAGGAGGTCACCATTCAATTCCCGGTGAGGGCACATGCCCGGGTTGCAGACTTGATCCCTGGTGCTTCTCTATCTCTCTCTCTCTCCTTTTCCCTTCCTCTCTGAAATCAATAAAAATATATTTTAAACAATAAAAGGCCTTCACACATTCCAGGAGCTTGTAGGCCAGACTCAGCAACCGAGGGTCTCTTCTGCCCACCCCCAGCCTCCCTGAGCCCAGGGCTGGCCAGGCCACCGCTTCCAGGCGCGCTTGCTGCCAGTCCTCTCCTCGGGGCCCCTGCAGACACCACTCCCCAGGCTCATCCCTCCGCAAAGCTTCTGCCCTGAGAGTTCCCTTCCTCCCTCCGAGAGCGTCCTGAAGCCTCCTCTGCGCTCCCCAGCAGCACTGAGCCCCGGCTGCACCCCCAGTGGACCCACGGGGCTTTATTTCACAGCCGGCACATCGCCCCCCTTCTAAGAGTTATAAGCATCGTAACACCCCAGTTCTTTCCTCACCCCCATGTCAATTAGCAAAGTGGCTTAAACACTGTTAGAATCCATGACCTAAGATACCTCCACCCAGTTCCCGGGCAGGTCAGAGAGAAACGTCCCACCCTAACTGGGCTCCTCAGTGAGACAATTGAGCTATAGTACCAACGGCCTGTTTAAGTAAATGTCCTGTGTAAGTGTTGGTGTATTCACGCTAGACAAGCTTAAAAAGTAAAAATCCGATTTACCTGAGAGAACAAAGGGCTATTTATGTACAAGAGGACTCCCCGGAGAGCTGTTTTTTAAAACATCACCTGCCCATGCACTGAAAATAACATTCAGTCTGATAAGTTTTCAGGTTCTGTACATTGTCACATGTAGAGGTGGTCTCTGTATTTGTGCGGGTAGCAGATAAGTGGTGTGTGTGTGTGTGTGTGTGTGTGTGTGTGTGTTGTGTGTGTGTGTGTGTGTAGGGAGAGAGGGAGAGAGAGAGGGAGAGAGAGGGAGAGAGAGGGAGAGAGAGGGAGAGGGAGAGAGAGGGAGAGGGAGAGAGAGAGAGAAAGGGAGAGGGAGAGAGAGAGGGAGGGAGGTTAGTTGGTTGGCTGCATCCTGATGGGAGACCTCTTGCCCCTTTAAGAGGAGACTCTCACACTCCCTTTGACTTCATCAATAGCTCAGGGAGCAGTTCAAAAAATAAAATATGTTTTAAAATAAGTAAAGTCCTAACAGCCCACAGAAAAGGCTGCCCGCCAGAGCCTGAGAATCTGAGGTCGTTGAACACGTCCTAACCCCTCCCTTCACCCCTCTGGCCTCAGTTTCCCTGCCCACGAAGTGGAGAAGGACCGTGCCGTTACCTCAGGGAAGGCTTGCGAGGATGAAATGTGAGCCGGGAAAGGACACTCAAGCAGAAGAGGCCCGGGCGGAGCAGGCACCCGGGAAACCGCCTTGGCGTGCCGTCTCCCAGGCCCGTGTCAGCCGGCAGCCCTGGGAGAGCGGCTTCCTATGGACATAACCGCCGAGGAGCCCTCCGTGGAGCACACATGGGCCCTGATTCGTCACCGGAAGCAGCCTGCTGATCTCAGCGGGACCTCAGCCTTGCACCTGCCTCCACACGAATGGGCTCAGCTGTGGGCAGGGGCCGGGCTGCTTGGGGAAGTCTTTGGACACGCCAGGTCGCGCCCCAGAGGTGAGGCTGATGGATGGGTGGCTTGGAGGTGCAGCCAGAGCAAGAGGGCGAGGACCTCGAGGAAAACAGTTCCTGCCACTGGTGCTGCGGACCCCTTGGTTACAAACCCATGGGCTGGGGCACACTCACTGCGAGCCCGGGGCACCCCCACCCCTCCAGGGACGATCGTGTCGTTCTGTCCTGCAGACCACTGCCGGGAAGACAACAGACGCCCTTCGCCGGGACAGGAAGGGAGACGGGAGATGTCAAACTCCGATAAAACAGAAAACTCAAAAAACTCGAGTCACGATTCTCCATTCAGCTTCAGGGAACGCAGACCACTGAGCCGCGAACAGGCTCACCGTGGAGATGGGATCCCAGCAGCTACCCTGAGAGCTTACCGTGTGCAGGCCCTGCTTCCTGGGGCCTTTCCTGCGCTGGCTCCTTTCATGCTCACAGCCCTGAGAGATCGTATTTCACAGCCAGGAAACTGAAGCATGAAGAGGTGACTTCAGTTGCCCAGGGTCACTAGCAAGTAAGCTGGGATTCGAACCCGGGCAGGAGTCTGGCTCCCAAATCTGTGTCCTTTAGAGCAGCGGTCGCCAACCGGTGGTCCGTGAGGTCGGGACGGTTGGCGATGCTGCTGTAGAGAGTGCCGAGTGCGGCCTAAATTCTCCGCCTTCCATCTCTAACGGGCAAGTAGCGGGGCCACACAGGCAGGGGCTTCTGCCCAACAAGAAAGGTCGGAGGAGCGGCTTCGTTTTGTCTGACTTCCCTGAACTTCCTAACGTGAATGTGCTACGCTTCCTGCAGCACAAAAACCAAACCCACTGATTGGTTTTCAGCGGCTCCCCACCCTCCGTCAGACCCCCCCCCCCCGCCCCCGTGGCCGCCAGGAGACAGAGCAGCACAGCTGAACACTCAGCCACCTGCACACGGAACCAGCTCAACTAGCTCGTCACAAACAGGACCGCCCCTGCAGCCCCAGCGAGGCGGGGAGCAGCCCCAGCGACTCGGGGAGCCAGGCAGGCTGCACAGAGACTGGGCTGGGAGTGGCTGTCAGCTTCCTGGTGATCCGACTAGGAAACACTGGTTAATGCTGGGAGTACAGTTAAAACCACATCAGCCCCATCTGAAACAAAAGAAAAACCCTCCTGGGACTTTTTCCAAGAACTTACTCAAAATGCAAAAGGCTTTGCTGGTTAACGATTAGCCGGCAGGAGGAACTGGGGTTTCTCATGAGGACTTTTTGGAAAGCTCCCCAGCTGCCCGCAGATCGATGGATGACAGTCAACAGAGAGGGCCTGTGCCCGAGAACACCCTCCCAGTTTCGAGGGAGAGTCTGGGCTAGCTCCATCGCCTCTGGAAGGTACACTGATAAGTGCACATGCTCGGTTCATTTTGGGGGGAGGGGGCCACAGAAGGTCCTACGGGGCACTGCGAAGGCTCCTTCAAAGGAGACAAGAAGAATGAGCACCAGCCATGGCCAACTAGCGGGCGCTGACAGAAATCAGGAAGCAAAAGGCAGCCCCAGTGGTCACATGTTAATCAGGAACTCCGTGGAGGGCTTCTCTGTCCTGCGGAAGCACACAGGCTGTCATCTCTCCCACCCACTGGGAAAGGGCTCTGGGAGCCAGTGGAGGGGTGGCACCGAGGAGCCAACAAGGCCCTCTGTATAGGGTGCCACCAGTCCTTCCCCCCACATATCCCATCTGCCCTCCCCTGAGCTCTATAGCACCCTGGGGCTCTAGCACCCTAACAGGGCTCCTCGGCCCCAGTCCATCTACTTCCAGTGCACTCTGCAGCCCTCCCTCTCGGGGGCCTTTGAAGTCTAGACGTCATGTATCCCAAGCTGAGCAGGTACACAGACAGGAGGAACTGCTGAGCAGGTACACAGACAGGAGGAACGCTGGCCTGGCCCTAGGAGAGTGTGGGGCACACCTCTCCCTCCACCTCAAATTCTCCCAGCGATTGGACAAGGACCAGGTTCTCCTGCTCAGGACATGGCTTTCTGTGAGAGGAGTGTGTCATGGCACTTTAAAAACATCAAAGCCCCATGCTGGCCAATGTCAGTCATTGCTGCGTTGAGTCATAGAATAGCATGCATCCGGAGTCCTCGTGTTAAAACCACTTCATACGTAAGGACTGAATCGTTAACCAGCAAAGCCTTTTGCATTTTGAGTAAGTTCTTGGAAAAGTCCCAGGAGGTGTTTGCTTTTGTTTCAGATGGGGCTGATGTAGTTTTAACTGTCCTCCCAGCATTAACCAGCGTTTCCTAATCGGGTCACGAGGTCGCTGACAGCCGATCCCAGCCCAGTCTCTCCACCGCCTTTGAAGGAGAACTTAGTCCGTCACGCTGAGTGGAATCCAGTTCTCTCGTTAATGAGCAGAGAAGGAATAAGATGAACTTGTTGAGGGCCAACCCTTACAGGGGTTATAAGGAGCTTTAGGCACCACCCCTCTAAGAGGACACCCCACACAGGCGCTGCCTTCACCAGCAGGCTCTGGGCGACGTCTGCAAATGCGACTGCAACCTCGAACGTTCCGGGCAGAGAACTGAGCCTGTGCCCCTCTGGGTACCGGGCTTGCTGGGAGTGTGTTGTCACCAATGCCACAGATCAAAGGCAAAACCCTGGCCTTGCCTGGGACACACAGGAAGAAGACAGAACAAGCACCCAATGTTGTATTTCTATAAAAAGCGAACTTGAAATTAGAAGAAATAAAACATTGCTTTTTAATGATCCCCAATAAGGTACAATTATTCCCCTAAGTCATTATTTCATGAAGGTACGGTCCACCTAATTATATGTTGATATGTCCTCGTTTTCCCTCCTCTGTCTTTGTTTCCACCACAAATTCCTACTGAGAAAACCTGATTTGCTAAGGGTGACTCTGTTCTAAAGACTCAAGAAGCCCCTGGCCCATCTGGCTCCGTGAATAGAGCGTCAGCCTGTGGACTGAAGGGTCCCGGGTTTGATTCCGGTCAAGGGCATGTACCTCAGTTGCAGGCTCCGGCCCTGGTCGGGGGTAAGCAGGAGGCAACCAATCGATGTGTTTCTTTCAATCAGTGTTTCTCTCCGTCTCTTCCTCTCCCTTCCACTCTCTCTAAAAAATCAGTGGGAAAATATCCTCGGGTGAGGATTAAACAATAAAGCCAAAGTCAGAGTCGAGAGAAAAGTAACAGGCGTAGGTCCCCTGCCCACCTGCCAACCCCTCTAAAGGCCCACCAGGTTAGCCTCCCTTCTGACACTGGCCCCAAGCATTTCAATACACGGCACTTACCGCGACCTTTGCACTCCCTGGAGCTAATTAGCATCATGCTTGTTACTATGCTTTGATAGCAAGGTGAGCGGAGTGGTGCTTTAAACACATTTGGAGCTCAAGAAGTATGGGGCGACAGGCAATTTGGAAGCATTTAGCTGGATACCGAGATTAGTGCAAAAGCCTATTTGTCACTGTGACAGGAGGTGATAATGTGACATTTCACAAGTTTCAAAACAGCAGGGGAAACCACCTCCCCTCTATTATTTGCAGCACTGCTGGGCTTCCCACTCCAAACACCCTCTCCGCGTGAACTATGAGTCACTCTAATTACTCAGCGGCCGAAGACCGAGCCAACCACGGTCCGCAATCAGATCCGTGCCCGAACCTTTTGTGACGAGAACATTTCTAGCTCCTGTGCCTGCAGGGTTCCCCACCAGCCCCATTTTCCCAACGAATAATAATTTGCAGAATTCTTTATTGAAAGGGGCTCCTGCTTCGACAGTGGGCACTGGCAAACACATTTCCTGTCTTCTCCCCTCCCCAACATGCCAATACTTTCCGAACATCAAGAACTGAGTATTTCTCACTAAATCAAGGACAGAAAATTATCCTTGGACACCCACGTTCTCTCTGCTTTGAAGCAGCGTCGCTGTGGTGCTTTGAGGGGCTCCCGGAAAGTTAAGGACAGTGACCCTCAGGACGCGCTTGGCAGGGAAGCGTGTGGTGTTTCTGCATCGGAGGCTCAAATCCTGGTTCTGCTGCTGCCTCGCTGTGTGATCTTATCAAAGTTACTAACCCTCTCTGGCCAGTTTTCTCTGATGTGAAACAGAGATCATAGAAACACCCCTCCTTCCATGGTAGTAAGGACTGAATATGAGATTACTCTGTGTCGGGCACTGTGATATGATTCACATCATACCAGTTCAGTGTTAATTACCAACAGTAACTCTTCCTAGGACTAACGAGCCTGACCAATAGCAGGAAAGGCTGGGGAAGAAAATGCACGTTAAGCGCTCGTTTCGCCGTGGCCGGTAACATGCTTATCTCTGCCAGGCTCCCGCCTCTTCTCTACCACCTCTCTTCTTGACACTAGGGCTGCCTGCTCAGAATTTATCCACTAACAGACGATGGTGGTTGTCACGGAGCAAACGGCAAGGGCAAACAGGCACTGGCTTAAGCTCCCATGTTTACAAACAGTTAAGGAGGGATGTGAAACTCAAGAACTTTAAGTCCCTCAACTGAAACGTAAAAGGCAAGGCAATTATACACAGAAACACCTCTGACCCCTTAAAATCCTTCCCATTTCTTGCCTCCACCTCTTTCTCATAGCACCTGGGTACACACATCCACTTAGAACGCATTCCCCTCCTCCCCCTGAGGTAGGTTAAGACGTTTAAAGACATCTGAAGTTGCATTTTTCATTCAAGGAGCCCCCTCTCTACTATCTGACAGACAGGTATTTAGATTTCTAAAAAGGCAAAGGATGAAATTATGAAATGTAAAAGTCTTAACCTAAATCAGTGTGGGGGGAGGGGGGATGTTTTCTCACTAGTTGATAGAGACCCGCTGTGCACCGTTATTTTCTGATAAGCCCTGAGGATGTCTCTCCAAGATCAGCCTATGTTGCCGCATCCAAGATCTGATGGTTTCCTTCCCGTACGAGCAAAAACATCAGCAAGGAGGAGCGAGTCTCCGTCATTCTTTCATTCATGTCCCCTTAAAAGCACTTCCACATGAACCACCATAAGCCAGGCAGAAAGATTCATCAAACCAGGCAGAAGCCCCAGCCTCCTCCTTTCTCCTCCTCGATTGGAAAGGTGACAAGAGCGCCCAGGCGACACTCGAGGCCACGATCAGAGAGCTCCTGAGGAGGCTCACTGCTTTAGGCGAGACTACTGTTCTAGCAGAGGCGGGGCGCTGCCACAGAGCCTTCGTCCTCGCCGCCAGCAGCTGTAGGAGTCACGGAAAAGAACGTGTCAGAGACCAAGGTGGGTTCCTGCAAGGGAAGTCCTGCAGGGAGAGCCCTGCCCAAGGTCCGCGATGTTCCTCACGTGCCTTTTTAGAAATTTAAATACTTCCTATCGGATATTGAAGAGGAGATTCCTTTCATGAAAAATGAAACTTCACAGGCCAAGATGACTTCTGAGATCCTCTCCAAGTCTAACACTCAGTGATGACTGAAAAGCATTGTCCTAGCCCAGCCGGCCTGGCTCAGCGATTGAGCGTCACCCTATGAACCAGGGGGTCACGGTTCAATTCTCGGTCAGGGCACATGCCGGGGTTATGGGCTCCATCCCCAGTAGGGGCATGCAGGGGGCAGCCGATCAATGATTCTCTCTCATCATTGATGTTTCTCTCTCTCCCTCTCCCTTCCTCTCTGAAATCAATAAAAATATATTTAAAAAGAAAAAAAGCACCGTCCTACCTTCGCACCCCACGCCAGGCCTGCCCCGCTGCACACAGAGGGGTGCCGGGCGGCAGCAGGCCAGGGGCCCTGGGAGCTGGAGGGGGCAGTGCCAGGAGCACCAGCTGCTGGGAGCACAGCCCGCGGAACAGTCACCCACAATGGACAGAGTGCTCAGGCCCAGCAAATCCCCTGGCACCACGGTATTTAGGCACATGTCCCAAGTTTCACACACTTTTTAAGTAACTGCAGTCTTTTTCTATTTCCTACTTCCTACGGCCACACAAGAGCACCCGGTCGGGGGATTACAGCATCTCCCTCCGACCCTGCCCGGGGAATAACGTTTCAGGCGTGTTTCAGGCAGTGGGGAGGGGAGCAGCACCCCTGGGGCACTGCTCAGAAAGGCTGACGGAAAGAATGGAGAACAGGGACGAGAAGTGGAGAGAAAGACTCGCAGTTCAAACGCGGAACCTCAGAAACGCGGAACCTCAGAGGCCAAGGCAGGTCAAACTGGAGACGCTGCCCGGGAAGGGACAGCGAGTGACTGCTCCTCGGGACCAAGAGCCGGGAGGAGCTGCGCGAGGAGCACGAGTCCCTACCCGCCCCCCACCCCCCGCCCCGGCTGCCCGCTGGGTCGCACCCCGGCTTCGGGAACCTGGGTTTCCAGAACATGGGGGACAGACTGGTTTCCCCTCAGTCGGGGCTGGGTCACATGTACGGCGTAGCCATCTGAGAGGATAGCCCCGAACAGCGGTCCTCGCCGCTGGTCCTTATCAGATTCACCTGGAGAACGTGGTCGGCATGCAAGGCCAGGCCCCTCCTGCCCCACGAAGCCTAGCTCCCAGGGGAGTCTGTAGACAGCCGGGTTGAGAGCCCTGCCACACAGCCATAAAAAAGACATTCTTAAACCACCCAAGGGAACTGCGTTCAAAATCAGGTGCTAAGGAGAAGCAATGGATGCACCACATTAACACACTGCGTACCGCATAGAAATCTCTAAGACATACGCCAGGGTCCGCACGTTTTGGGGCAAACTGCACGTTATTTAAATCATCATCATGCACTTTAGGTGTTGTTTTCCAATAATTATAACATTTTTATTTACTTAAACAATTAAACAATTAAAGTTCCTAGTACCTTTTTAACGTGTGGTACTGCGTAAAACATTTTCCTCTATGAAGAGGGACCAAACAAAATTTACATAAGTATCTAGATTCGCTCCTTTCTCCATGGGCGTGAAAAACGAGAACACTCGTGAGCGGTCCTTAACAGATGGAGCGCGAAACACGAGAAAGCTCCTGAGCGGTACGAAATGTGTTAACAGAACAACAGATAAAAATCACTTCGATCGATGCAAGAAAGCTTTTGACAAAATGTGACGTTTCAGGACTAGGAAGCATGATGCCAGCGCATGGGGGCGGGGTTTTGCTGGAAACTTGGTCACGAGGAACAAAGACTCGTTCTCTGCATCTTCCAGGTCGGCATGTGAATTTAAAGAGGGGAGGGGGGCCGAAACCGGTTTGGCTCAGTGGATAGAGCGTCGGCCTGCGGACTGAGGGGTCCCGGGTTCGATTCCGGTCAAGGGCATGTGCCTGGGTTGCGGGCATGTCCCCAGTGGGAGATGTGCAGGAGGCAGCTGATCGATGTTTCTCGCTCATCGATGTTTCTAACTTTCTATCTCTCTCCCTTCCTCTCTGTAAAAAATCAATAAAATATATTTAAAAAATAAATAAATAAAGAGGGGAGGGGGAAGGGTATTATTGTCTAAGAGGAAAGTATATTTTATGTCCTTCCTCCCTGAAATCAATTTTAAAAAGCAAAACAAGTGATTGGGGATAAATAAAAGTAGCAGGGGGTTCAGGCGCTCCTGCACACAAGCACCGTGAGCTGTGGCCCAGAGTCTTCCTCGTCCACGCCGGGGCTGCTGCGTGGGCCCGGGAGTCAAGGCGGAGACGGGCCAGCCTCCTGTGAGGGAACAGCACCCTGACGCCGCTCAAGAGGCCCTCCTATGTCCTCTCGCTGGAATTTGTCTCCAAAGCCAACTCTAAACTCTGCAAGGAGAGACTATTCCTCAATCATCTTAATTATCTCCCTTGATGCCTAGAGTCAATGTCTGCCTCCAGCAAGTGACTCAGAGATCTCCCTTTCCCCCGAGATAAAACTGTCATTGGGAAAACCCTGAGCTTTGGAATTAGGTTCCCAGCCGCTGTTATAAAGGCTGCTTTGAATTGCTCTGCCTGGGTGTAAGATACACTTCCCTATATAACGACAATACCCTCCCCCTTTGACTCTTTTTAAACAATATTTTTATTGATTTCAGAGAGAGAAACATCAATGAGGAGAGAGAATCATTGACTGGCTACCTCCTGAACACCCCCTACTGGGGATCAAGCCCACAACCCGGGCATTGAACCTGGGACCCTTCAGTCCACAGGCCGACGCTCTATCCACTGAGCCAAACCAGTTAGGGCCCCGTTTCCACTTTAAATTCAAATGCCAACCTGGAAAGTGCAGAGCACAAGTCTTTAGTCCTCATGACCAAGTTTCCAGCAAAATCCTGCCCTCACATGTTCGCATCACAGTCCTGAAACCATCTCCTAATTCTCATTCCCGCTGCCCCCTGGAGAGCTCGACGTGGCCACATTTCCCACCAATTTCTCTGGTCCCTTCCCTTCAAGGGAGTCTGCTGAGATGTGAAGGCAGCTAGTGGATAGGTGGGTCCAGAAGACGACCTACAACGAAGAGGACCTGCTCAGAGACGTCAATTGTGTATTGACGAAAGGAGAATGGAGACTCCAACAAACCGAGAGTTGATGTATCTGTCTTTGCCAGAGTCGAAGATCCCCTTTAAAGCTTCCTTCACTCCCACGGGGACAGCCATACACACCTTTCTCTGGACAGCCCGGAACCCAGCAGGCAGAGGGATTCCAGGCCACCCAAAGCCACCTGCCTGCGCTTGAGTTAAAAACTCAATTGGAATTGATCATTCCCAGAGAGTAGGTGTATTGAATTGCTGAGTTGGACAATTTTCTGTTTACTCCTTAAACACGGTGGGTGTGTTCCAAATAGTTGACATTCCTTGCACGCTATCAGTCTCACTACCGTAAAAGTGGGCTTTTAAATGTCTCCAGCCTGCCCGACTGTTAGCAACTGTAACTACGGCATCATTCGGATTCCTTGTCCGCGGGCTGGGGAGGAAATCCTGCACGTGCTGGGGACGTATGCGCGTGTTTGTGAGTGGCTAACGGTTTCAGAGGACACTGGAACTTACAAAGTGCCTTTCATGTCACCTCTCCGCACAAAACCCCACGAGGTGGAGAATGTTCATCATGGCCCCGTTTGACGGGAGAGGCGTCAAGAGGTGACTGGACTTGCCCAGGGTCACAAGCTGAACGCAGAAGGTCCTCGAAGCTCACGGCGGAAATTAATTTTCCATGGCACCACGCAGCCTCTCGTGATCAAGGCCTTCCAAGATCAGCCAAGGCAGGGCGAAACGGACACCTCAGGGATGTCCCCAGGGTCACACAGCGTGTCTGTGAAGCCTTCCTACGCTCTTGCCACTTAACTAGACTGGCCATTTCCTCTGGAACACCCCCATTTGGGGGCTAAGAAAGTCTCACACACATATTCCTATCTACCTGCCTTCAGACTCCAAAAGGACTGCATCCACTGGTTTATAAGGGTATAAATGGGGGGGGGGGGTGTATCTTTGCAAATTAGCAAGAAAGAATCAAATGAGGTTGTGAATGTCATAGGACCGAGTGAGACAGAGTGTACTGACAAACAGAAAGCCTCCGTGCTGACGCCCCCTTACGCAGAAGGCCCTAACCCACTCTTCACTACCTGCCCCACAGAAATCCCTCCAAGGCTGAGCTCCAAGCTGACTTCCAAAAGGTCAGTGGGTGTACATGTGTGTGCACATGTGTGTGCACATGTGTGTGCACGGTGCAGCTCTGAGTGCAACCAGAGTAGGTAGGGTACAGGATGGAAAGAACACAGGCCTTGGAGTCTCACACATCTGGGTTCAAATCCCAGCCCTGCTACTTAGTTGCTCTTCGGGAAATACCCTCTTGTTTCAAATCTCTCAAATGGAAACAGGAGACATCCTCCTTTCTTGGAAGATTACAGCAAAGATCAAAGGAGATCATGGTTTAAGGCCCTAGTACAAGGCCCGGCGTGTAGTAGGTGCTCAATAAATTACCATTAGCTCCATGAAGTATCCCCTAACGACCCAACTCTGCTGTAATCCCTCCATCTTCAATTGCCAAAGCATTCACAGGCCCTGTTGCCGGCACATGTGTGTTATAGCAACCGGTGTCAACAGTTTACCTGCCCAAATAGATAAGAAAGACCTTGGGAAGGGGCACTGGGAGGAAGGCTAATTCCTACCTTTCTTTCCCCGACAGCCGCTTGTAAAATGCTGTTTACCCCAGGGGCTCCGTATGTTGGAATGAGCTAATTGAGGGAAAATGAGGTTCAAGCAGTTGCAAGGACGGTGGGCAGTTTATTGACCAACCAAAAGGTTTTGCAGGTGGACATGCCCCTGACACACCCCCTATCTACCCAAAGGGAGAGTCCCCACTCCATTTAGGTTTTCAACAAACATGATCTCACGGCCTCTGGCTGCCTGCCCTGTGCACGCCCTGGAGGCCCAAAGGTCACTACCACACCCGGTGGGCAGAGGCCCTGGCAGCTAGCAATCCCACCGGCCAGGGGCACAGGCAGGGTCCTGCGCTGCCGCGCTCCGCGGGGCCTCCTTTTCTCAGCTGGACATGAGAAAATTAGATGGCTGATCTCCACCGTCTATGGCAGCTCTGTCAATTAGTCTATTAACAGACCGCCTCCGGAGACCCGTTAAAAACATAAATGTGTATTTCTAAATGTAACTTCATAATGCGTTGTGTTAAAAGGAGCATTTTCCATAATGAATCTGAATGAGGGTCACTTCGACGCCCAGAATAAAGAAATGTCGGTATTCAGCCATCTTTCCCACCCAGGAAACAGATTATTTGTGGCAAAAGGTTATGAAAGAAAGGGACACAGGAAGTACGCCCAGTGGGGAGGGGGCAGGAAAAGGGAGCCACGCTGCTTGGAGCAGGAACAGAGACGGGAGTTGGCAGCGGGCAGTTGAGGAGACGACAAAATTCAAAGAGGGCCCAAGACAGAGGATTCATTTCTCCGGCTCCACTTAGAACGGGGATAGAAGGCCCAGCCCACCTCATCAGACCTGATGAAGGAATCTCACAGCTGCCGCACCGCAATGTTGGAGTCCTGCTGTTGTTTTTGTTCGTTTGTTTGGTTTTTGGTGACTTCTAAGTCATCCGGAAAAGAGAGTGAAAGTATGCGCAGTAGCCTCTATTTGGTATCTCATGCTGTATCATTTCCAACTTTACTTTTGTTCCAACAACTAAGAAATTCCAAATAAATCCTTACGCAAAAGTCCTGGCTCCTGACACCTGGCATTCTCAGAAATGGCGTTCTTCGTGGCCATAAGCTAGGCACAACTGAGTCACAAGCTGTCAAGGGAAAGGTGCAGGGGGGTGAAGGGAGCTCCTTACAGAACGGTGGTGCCAGCATTTCCCCAGACCACGCTGCTGGCAGGCCACCCTGCAGGCACCATGAGGGCCTGGAGTTCAGGGCGGATCCATGCAGGTCCCATCATGCACCTGTCCTCGCTCTTTCCCGAGGAGGTGCTGCCCAGCAGGTGCACAGCCAGCGGCAGGGGGCTCAGCATGACAGATGTGGCCCTCTCACCCCACCACTCAGCGCCCACCCCCACCCTCCTGCGGTCTGACCCTCGCTCCAGAGCTCCTTAACTACTTACATTTAAAAATCAACAAAAATTATACACATTTAATAAAAACCAACCTAACAAATGTATTAGACAAATGCCACAGCTGATGGGAGCGAATTCTTCAGCTTCTCATCAGAAAAGCATTAATTTACAAAGGTCCGTTTTTTCTTTAAAAGCTATAATAACCACCCAAGGGAGGAAAAGGCTTAAAATACTCCTTGGATGAACTACTAAGAAAGCAGCGTGAGCATAGACCATTGGATGTAAACGTTTACCCTTGTATCTGCTCTGTGACATTTACATCACTCTTTAAAACTCACTATAATCAGAAGAGACCCCAGAAGTTCATGTTTGGTTCCAGACATAACATTTAAGATGACATCACGCCGCTTGCTCTAGGCTATCTTCGTTGGTTAGTTAGCATTTTGGGACAATGGGTGACTTTTTGCTTTTGCTATTTGCAAAATGCTCGAGGAAAGCATCACCCTATTGTCTTTTTAAAGCTAAAAATTAGCAGCTCTTCCCAAACAGGCTAAGTGGGTGAGTGGAGCAGAAAACCGAAGCGATGCCAGTGCGCACAGGGCGAACGGACAGGGGGAGGCCTCGGGTTATGGGGCCGTTGGACAAGATGGAGAGAAGCTGTTTCCCATATGGGGCTGTGGCTCCACCGTCAGAAGAACCACACCCACTGTAGGCTGGACCGCGTCCACACCCACAGAGAAATACCCTCTCCTCCCTTCTGTCATCTACAATCAGAGCAGCAGGCAGCCTCCAAAGGAATAGAAGCCAATTCTTTCCATTCAGCAGAGAAGTAAAAATAGGATCGAATGAGCGGAGGGCGTGGAGCTCAGAACTGGGGCCAAATGTCCAGGTAGAGGCACAGCCCACATAATCTCCCTCACCTCTAAACCGCCTGCTGGGCAGGAGTCCTCGGGCTCAATGGTTCACGAGGAGGACTGACTGAGAGCTGTTATCCTCACTGTTACGGTTTATTACACAGACAGGGTGCAGGCAGAATCAGCAAAGGCAGAGGCATGTGCGCAGAGTTCAGAGAAGTACCAGCTGTGTCCGATTCCTGGCATCCGTGCGAGATAATACACGCTGTCCCCCAGAGACGTGCACCCGAGCCTCAGGGTCAGAGTTTTATTGGGGCTCACTGTATAGCCATGATTGGCTGCTGTGAAAGGAGGATAAATGTGGGTTTCTGCCACCAGCTCCTCATAGTTGGTCCTTGACCCTGGCTCCTGGGACAGAGCGCCTCAATCTCTTGGAATTTCCTGGTGACAGGAGCATCTCTGTCCTAACAGGGGGGCCTCCTGGATGGGTGGGAGCTGGGGGACAGGAAGATCAAACCATAATGATTATTTTTATTGATTTAGAAAGTAAGAGAGAGGGAGAGAGAGAAAGAAATATCAATGATGAGAAAGAATCATTGATTGGCTGCCTCCTGCACACCCTGCACTGGGGATCGAGTATGTAACCCAGGCATGTGCCCTGACCGGGAATCAAACTGTGACCTCCTGGTTCACAGGTCAACACTCAACCACTGAGCCACACCGGCCAGGCTAAGCCATAATAATGAGAAGCTTAGAAATGTCGGTCCCATGCCCCGTCTCTGGGAAGGGAGAGGGGCTGGAAACTGAGTTAGGCGTGCGTGCCAAGGCCTCCAGAAAACCCTTGAAGTTCAAAGAGCTGCCAAGTTGATGAGCACGTCCATGTCCGGGGGGCGGGGGGCACCCCCCAGCTCTCTGAAGTCAGAACCCTTCTGGGTCTCACTCTGTGCATCTCTTCATCTGGCTGCTTGTTGGCATCCTTTATAAGAAACCAATAAACATCCTTCTTTCCCCCAGTTCTGGGAGTCCTTCTAGCAAATGAGCAAACCCAAGGAGAGGGGTCACAGGAACTCCTGCTTACGAGGGGGGGGGGGGCGGGGGTCAGAAGTACAGGTCACAGCCTTGCCCTTGTGACTGGTGTCTGCAGTGGGGGGAGTCTTGTGAGACTGAGCCCCTAACCTGTGGGGTCTGACGCTAACTCCAGGTAGATAGGGTCAGAATTGAACTTAATCGTAGGACACCAGCTGGAGCCTGAGATGTGGTCATTGTGGGGGGGGGGGGGCGGGGGGAGTGTGGTGGCAGTGAGGAAGTAAAGGGACACTGTGTTTCCCAGACAACTGCCTACATGGCTGATCACATCATTAATCTTTCAGGCAAGGCTAAGGTGTGGCCAGTTCCCACCCAAAATCATATTGTTGGTCTTTCTGGAATGGCGAGTCCCCACCCTAAATCACATTATTAGCTCGTGACAAAGGCCAGACCTCGTTGCGGGCGAGGTCAGATTTTGTTAATGTGCAGGAGGTAAAGGCTGTGCCAGGCATAAAGTCGGATACAGCACTAACCTGTTCACACAGGGCCCAGCAGTCAGGCCAGCCTCCTAGAGTTGAAGCCAGCCCCACTTCCTCCCTACAACACCTCTGTGGAAAGGGGGTGAAGAGCAAGGCAGTGACACCAGCTGGAAGCTTAAAAAAGGTAAAGCCGTCTACAGCCCACCTGGCCGGGTGGCTCAGTTGGTTGGAGTGTCATCCCAGTCACCAAAAGGTTGAGGGTTCAATTGCCAGGTGGGGGGGGCACATACCTAGTGTTCGGGTTCCATCTCTGGTTGGGGCTCGTACAAGGTGGCAATCAATCAATGTTTCTCTCACACTGATGTCTCTCTCTCTCTCCTCCCCATCCTCTCTCTCTAAGTATCAGTGGAAACATTACTCAGGTGAAGATTGAAATAAAAGTCCCGTACACTCCCAGGAGGGAGGGGTAGTGAAGGGTCTGTTCAGTGAGTAATGTGGAAGGACCGGGCATGTTATTTCGCTTGGAGGGCCTTGGGAAGGCTGGGTCTCTGTCTACACCACCTACCAGCTGTCGGCTAGGACACAGCAGGCTCTCCTGACCCCTGAGGCCAAGCAGCGTCACCCGTTTCGGAGGCCGGAGGAAGCCCTCAGTGACAGGCAGAACCACGCTCAGAAGCACAGCCTCCATCCATCGGGGTGTCCAGTCAGACCTGGCCAAGGATTCTAGCTAACTTTGCATCAATATTCACCTGGATACACCAAGGTTGGGAATAAGGAAGAATAAAAAAGTTCTATAAGCTCGGGACACAGCAGTCAGAACTTAGTTTGCCACAGACTCTGTGTGCAGACGCCCGACTGTTTCCTGTGCACTCCCAACCCCTATGCTGGTCTGCACGGGACCTTCTGCCTTCCTGCTCCCAGAGGGCCCTGGTCAGGGCTGAGCGCCCAGAGGCACTCAACAACCCACCAGCCACACAGTATCATCACCTTCTCACCCACAGGCCTTGGTGACAATAAGGAGCTGACGAGAGGCTTGGCTGTAGTGAGAACTCCGGCTTGGTGACATCCACTCCCATTGTCCTACCCAGAAATAGGACTTAAGTGGAAAGTAAGAGAGGAACTTCTAGAAAATGCTCTCAGTGAGCTAGACATGTGCAGGACGTAGCAAATAAACCCAGAAACCACCCTCAAGAGACCTGGAAGAGAGAAATTCATCCTTCGGTGATATAAGCACTGCTGGGGAGGGGAGGAGGAGCTGGCACCCGAACTGAGTGGAACATGAGTGAGACACCAACAAGGGTCCACAGGAAGAAGTGTAGGGATCACATATTCCCCAGGCCCTTTGCCACAGCCAAGAGAGCATCTAATAGACAGATGCACGCTGTTCATCTAAACCAGGGGTGGGGACGTCCAGCCCTCAGGCCTACAGGGCCCGTGAAATCATTTGGTCTGGCCCTGCCAAGGCATTAGGGGTGAGTTCATTAAATGTTTGACCAGATATAGCACACTAATTTTTTAAGTGGGTAATTTTGTATGACCAGAGGAATCTATATATATAAAAGCTTAAGCGACCATCCGACCGTCCACTATGATGCGCACTGACCACCAGGGGGCATACGCTCCAGCCTGTAGCTATGATGCGCACTGACCACCAGGGGGCAGACGCTCAATGCAGGAGCTGCAGAACTGCGGTGACTTGGCAGCTGCAGTTCTCGGGTGACACAGAGGGAGCCCTGCCCTCCTGCAATCCAGAACCCCTCGGGGGATATTGGAGAGCCGGTTTTGGCCCTATCGGCCCTATCCCCGCAGGCCTAGTGATGTTATAAATACCCAAATGGCCCTTGGTGGAAAAAAGGTTCCCCACCCCTGCAAACAAGCCCCCCTCACATCATCAGGCCTCAGAAGATACAGACCAGCTCCTTCCTCCTACACGTGCCCAGGCCGGCGAGTCTACCTTCCGGGCACAGTTCTGGGCAGGACTGAGGCCCACACCCCTTCAAGCTCAGTACATGCTTCCGACCCTCGACCCTCCGTTCGTTACTCTGAGGACAGGGAGCGCAGGCAGCCATGAGCGCCGTCCCTCCCCCCCCCCACCCCCAACTCCCCCACCCCCCAACCCCCACACCCCACCCCCACCCCCCCACCCTACCCCCCACCCCCCCCCCCCCCGCAGGAGGAGGTTCCGCCTGGAATTTCCGTGTCCTTCTCGGCACAGAGGGAGGCTGGGGCTCCCGCCAGGTTGTAAAAATTAGGGTGGCGACAGAGCGACCTACTTTCAATGTCTTTAAAAGTTTTGAGACCAGCCATCCCCCAGAGTGAGGTGTTTAAATAAAAAATGCTGATGAGGAGAACTTTAAAAGTGTATTTCATTCATCACAAAAGTGTCTTTTTGCACTCGTTTAAAAAATGTATTCTAACGACACCGTAGTCTCTAAAAAGATCATCCAGCCAGCTTCACCCCAAATCACAAGAGGTTGGGATTCAAGTACCCCTGGCAGTCCCAGAAAATATTTCTGCAAATGAGGGGGGAAATGTCATTTGAAGGATACTGAGGCAAAGCAGGAAAAAAAAAAATGGGATGATTTTCCGCTAGGATGGTGTTTTAGGAACTGAAAAGCCATTCTAATTACATCTGCAAACTTGTTACAACATTAACCGCCACTGGGGCCTGTGACATTGATGGAAGAAACCATTTACCAAAAACCCATACACTTCAAAACACCTCTGCATGGCTCTCTTCATCTTAAAAAACCTTTTTGCTTTGTAAATTAAAGGAACAGCCCTTCCCATACACAAATGACTATGCCACGTCCCTAGAAGGTAGAAAAGGTGACATAAGACAGTTCAGTTTAATGATGATTTATTAAGGGCGAGTTAGATAGCATGTATTCTCTTTTCAATACACTTTCACATTCTACCTTCACTCAGTCTAACTCATAGCAGGTAGATGAGCCAGGGATCATGAAATATTTATGCCAGACACGATCCTGGAGATCCTGGTCCACGCCCCTCGTTGCAGAGACGGGAAAACTGAAGCCCAGAGAGGTGAAGTCACCAGCACAAGGTCACACAGCCAGCGGCTGGCAGAGCCTTGCCCAGCCAGTGAAGAAGGGCAGGCAGGAAGGACCCAGGGAGGGGGCGCCGGGCTGGGCTCTCCTCCCTCGCCCACACGTTCAGTGAAAAAGCACAGACACCAGCAAATCATGGAGCCTGACTGTTTGGGACCAACATTTTCAGATTCTGTGCTTCCATCAAGGGCTGCTAAATCTGAACTAACTCAGCCTAAGACTCCACCTATGTGTTGATGGGATCTCCTTCAGTGTTTGCTGTGTGAATCAGACTCTCAGAACTGAGGGGGATGTTGTAACAGTCAAAGCCATCTGGGTAAAAATAAAGAGCACGCATATTTAGGCTTGTTTAGGCTCCGAAGACAGCAGGACGGATGCAGGAGGAGATGTTTGCTGCAGCTACGTCTGGGGAGGGAGTGAGGAGAGGAGGGGAGGGGCAGACTTTGTACCTCATTCAAGTCTTTTCTTTTTGCTTCTTTTTTTCCCCAACAAGAACATGTTTCGCTGGCCTTCCTCAATCCCTGCACAGCTCCTCTCCCTGTCCCTTGAGCACCACAGTCTCACAGGGTCCCCCGGGGCCACCAGCCGGTCTCCTGCACCCTAGGAGGGGAGTGACAGCCCGCAGACAGTGTCTGCCTGGCCCTAGTCAATCCTAAATCCCTGCTTCCAGCCGGGAACGCCCTCTTAGGCTCTCAACTCCGCAGCCCAAGCGTCACAGGTTGGTTCCACCGGCTGTTCCAGGCCTCTCCACCCAACGCGCCCCTCTCAGAACTCGCTCTCCTCCCCGCTCCTTCCCACACTGCGCTCCGCCCTCCTCCTGCAGTGTCCAAATGGGAATCTGCCCTTCCCTCCCCCTCCACACCCCGTGTGCCCCTGGGGCTCTTCCGGGAGCCTCTCAAAGCAGGTTTCTCCTCTATCCCCGTCCCCTCTCCTGAGTCACCGATCAGGTGGCTTCCTCATTAGCAGCCTCCCAGCCTCCGCGCAAGGACCAGGGGCCCACCAGGCAGAGGCAGTTCGCTCATTGGTTCAGTCAGTCCCTGCTGAGAAGCTACGATGTGCCAGGCGCTGTGCTGGGTGCAGAGGCTGCGGCTGTCAACCACACAGACAGGTCCCCGTGCTCAAGGACCTCTCATTCCAGTGATGACATCGACATTCAGATTCATTCCTGGCTCCCCATTCACGGCTCCAGACAGGTAGACTCCATTCCTGCTCCCTGTCCCAACAGCCTCACCCACCTCACTGTTGCCACGTGTGGCCTCCCACCCCCTTCCCAGACATCTTGGATGGTTGCCAGGTCCCTGAATGCGCCCTCCTTCCTCGTGCTCTGTTCACACGGTTCTCACTGACCGGAGCACCTTCCCTGCTCTGCCTCGTTACCTGGTCCTCCAAGTCTCTGCTCAGGTGTCACCTCCTCCAGGAAGCCCTCCTTCAAGTGACTCATGGAGATACCTTCCATCAGCATCCACATGCAGGCCCCGGCAGCCCTTCCCACACAGTCCTGTACGTATGGATTTAATTTCCCCCCCAGATCAGAAACTACAGGCTCTGTTCAACCCCTCACATCTCTCCTGTGCCTGGCACAGTCGCGGATCCATACACACAGAATATTAAGGGATCTGCTTCCTAAGGGACTCGGTAATAAGGTTGCCGAGTCCCAGGATGCTGTGAGGTTGACAAGAGGCAGACAGTCACCAGCACCAACAGGTGCGAAAATGGGACAGAACCACAGCACAGAACCGAGGATGAAGACTGACAACTCTGTCCTGGCCTGTGTGGCTCAGTGGATAGAGCGTTGGCCTGCAGACCATAGGGTCCCAGGTTCAATTCCAGTCAAGGGCACATACTTAGGTTGCAGGCTCCTCCCCAGCCTGGGCCCTGGTCAGGGGTGTGTGCAGGAGGCAACCAATCGATGTGTTTCTCTCCCATCGATGTCTCTCTGTCTTTCCCTCTCTCTTCCACTCTCCCTAAAAATCAATGGAAAAATATCCTCAGGTGAGGATTAACAAAACAACAACAAAAAAAAGACTCACAACTCTGTCCCCCGTCCCCCGCACACCTCTCCTTCAGGCGCTCCCTGAGGTCCTGAACCCCGAGACCGGGCCTGTGCCCGTGACAGGCTCCGTCATTCGCCAGCACGCGAGTGAGACGTGAGGGTTAGATTTCCAAGGGCCCTCCTCGCTGCTGCCTGTCCCCGGAAAGCCTGCCGAGATGCTGCTCTTATAAACAAGCTCCTGCTCGCTCCCTGCGGCGGTTCAGCGGGACCCGGCCTTCCTCTCCCTCCAGGGCTCCGTCTTGGTGTTGCCTTCCTGTTCTTTCTAATCCTGTCACCTCCCTCCCCCCCGACACCTGCACACACGGTACAGACAGCTCAGGACGTCCTGGCTCAGCACGGGAGTCTGGTCCTTGGAGGAGAGACTTTCAATCACACTGTGAACCACTCTGAGCTCTTCCTGGGGCAGTGGGTTCCTGCCCAGCGTTGTGACCAGCAGGAGGCGACAGCGCCGCGGAGGGCCACAGAGAGGGCCTGGGCCTGGGCAGGGTCCCTTTCTAGCCTATAGACACTCACGCCTTTGAGTTCACATCTGTTCCCTGTTATCTGGAAGCGCCATGCGGCTCTTTAAAACCATATGCTCAACGCGTGAAAATGCAATCGTAACTCATTCGCTTGTTCAGCGAGTCCTTCTCACGGGGACAGGAGTCAGAGGCTGTGGGAGGCCTGGCCAAGGCGCTCACCTAGAGGCCGCCGGACCCCGGCCGCTGCGATACCGACTTCCAGGGGCCGTCGGTGCTCTGCCTGTGACCCATCAGGGAGGTGTCAGGACAGAGTGACAAGCTCTGCTGTGGCACAGACAGACCCTCATCCCAGGTGCAACTCTTCTTCTAGGGACTTTCACTCCCAGACTAACCTGAGTTATGTATTTTTTTAAAAAAATCCTTGTTTCCAAATGTATATGGGTTCGTCTGTATAAAGTTTCTGGGAGATGCTGCATAAGCAGTAGCTGCAGTCACTCCAGGCAGGAAGTAACCGTGGCAGAGACCACGAGACCTCATTTCGTGGACGTGGGTGAACCCAGAGTGATCTTCCCATTGTGTTCCGCCTTTATCTAACAGACAGCTCTTCGTTCGTGCAGCTTAATAGCTTTAACCGGCACTCTTACCATTGTCTTTTCCATATGACCCATGTTAGGGCAAGATTTAAAAGACCCGCAAGCTCTTTTGTCCACCAGCTCCATATCTTGGCCATCCCTGATAAAGCTTTCGTTCCCCTCACCCGGTATGTCGGGTCAGATCTTCCTAAGGCCTGTGCGCCCATCACTGCTCCCGACCGCCTCCCAGCACGTTACCCACACGCTAATGAGAGACCTGCCACTCCCAGGTGAGCCGGAGCAGCCCAATGGAGTGGCTGTGCCCAGTTCTCCCGATAGCCCAAGTGTTTCGTTCCACTTCCGGTCTCCGAGCCGATGCAATAGGGAAGAGGAGGAAGCTCATGCATTTGCCTAAGCCTGGCAGGTTTTGCTAAACTGGTTTGGCATCTTTTTTGTTTGGTTTGGTTGATGGAAATGACTGCATGAATGCAGCCTGCATGCAGAGTTGACCGGCTGGTGGGAGGACTTCCCGGCAGAGGGAGAGACGTCACCCGGCACCCGCTGGCCAAGAGGCTGCACTACCTTCTCAACCCCCTCTGGGCTCCCATCTCACAGGGAACGGACCATTTCTACAACCGCTCTGTGTGGCCCAAAGGCTTGTTTTGAAACCGGGTTCTAGAATTTACCTCTGTCTGCTAACACTCGCTAACAGCAGCAGCGTGAGGCAAATACTAGTAATCCTCAGAGCAGTCTCCTCACCTCCCTGTCCCCAAGCGAGCTCCTGCCAAGAGCTAGCGTATGGCTGAAATGTCATCACGGCTGCACTAGGAATCCCTGGGCCCAGTTTTGACACCGCAAACTAAGGACCCGGGAGAAGGTCTACCAGGGGGTTCAACATCTGGGAAGATCATGCGGATCTACTATTCCCGGGAGCCTGGCCTCCCCCCAAAGGCGCTTTGCTGTTAAAGAGCATATTCTCTGTCCGGCTGCCAACTCTGCTCAGCTGCAGCCTCGTGGAACCGGTCAGGGGGCCAGGAGACCTGTGCCATTTTCTAAAGGCAACTAGGGGCCCCGGAGCCCCCGACCACGTCCCATTACCTCCTTAAGCACATGCCCTCTGCGGGCTGTCCCTAGCATATCAGATCAGACTGGGAAGTGTCCACGGTCTCCTGAGTCCTGCCCTGTGCCGACCTTTCAGGGTTGCCATCACCTGCCACCCAGAGGTGGGGCCAGCGGTGCCCACGTCGTGGGAAGGCACCTTGTGGTTGTGCGGCATCTCCCCGCTGACCCCACCCGTCCACACTAGCCCTGCAGGACAGCGCCTCCCTCTCCCCTGCCCAGGCCCCAGGAGCAGCATCCGTGGACGAAGCAGACGCCTGGGTGCAGACCTCCTTTTACAGACCCGTGGAGGCAACCGTGTCTTCCATTTCAGTGATGTTTTGTTTGGTGTTCATGCAACCGGAGCTAATAACAAAACCGGCTTCGCGGAACACAGTGCCATCAGCAGATCTTCCAAAATGAATTGCGACCGAGGTTGTCAGCTTTCCAAGACACAAGATGACTGAAGGCCTCGTGCACACAGACCTCCAGGGAAAGGGAGGTCCAACCCAGCCCGTTGTGTTCATCCCTCCTCTCCCTGCACCACCTCCTGACCTGCCCGAGGAGGAAAAGTCCCGGATCAGAACGGGTCCACCCGGAGGCAGACCTGAGAGCCGCAGAGAGCCTGGCCCCACTCTCAGGGCGGGGGGGGGGGGTCCCTCTAGGTGCTTCCCACTCCCCCCGGAGATGAGACAGGGGCCCCATTCATGGCCTGGTTTTCCCCGCTGCTGCCATGTCAGCCCAGCCCTGGGGACTCAGACTTTTCCAGCCTGTCACATGAAGGGAGAGGGGAACCCCTGGCCGCAGCTCCGGGCAGAAACGGGCATAACTCCCCTGGGGCACGTAATCTCCACTTCTCTGCTATCTCATTTCATTACCTTCGGGCATCGCCAGCAGCCCGGGTGCCTGATACTGTGGGAAACTTCGCACACTGCGTTTCTGATAGGACTGTGAGCACCTTTCCTAACAAACAGTCACCGATCTGGTCAGCTTCTCCTTCTAAAAGCTAGCGGGACAAAAAACCCACAAAACCAAAAACACAAACAGCTGCGTACAGCAGAGAGCAGGCACCTCTCAAACCAGGAAGGTCCAAGCTGCAGGGGACGAGGGAACCGCGAGCTGGCCGCCACCCGCCTCGACGCTGAGAGACACAGCCGTGACAAATCATGATGCGAATTCTGACGTGCTCCGAGATCCCGACAGACAGGGTCGATGGCCTCCAGCATCCCTTCCCTGTCTAAATTCAGTGAATTTCATATTGTGGCCATGTAGGCAGGAACAGAATCTTACTCCTTTCAACAAAAATAGCAGCACAAAATAGGTCAAGCTACCAGAGACGTGGCGTTCCCAAGGCAAATTCAAGGAAATTCAGGGTGTCCCTTCTGCCTGAAGCCACCAGAGGTTTTCGGTGATGGTGGACCCTCACGCAGGACCCTCACGCAGAAGTGGCCTCCCCGCCTGTGGGCTCAGGCTGCCGGGTGACGCCGCACTCGGGCCCTGAGCAGCGTTTGTGTTGTTCCTTGTACTTGAGTGATCTTCACTTCGTAGTTACCTCGGTCTCATTTCAACGATTCCTCCATGTGAGGCCTCGAATGTGCCCCCATAAGGTACATCTAACTAAGGGCGGCATTCTCGGCAAACACAGCACAACCTCCCAGCCTGGCCGACGACAGGACCGTCATGTCCACCGACACATCGCCCCGCTGTCAGCGAGGCTACTGAGGGTTAAGAAATGCTAAGAATGGGAGTCAGCTCAGTATTGACCAGCATCCTGAGCTCCCAGCTGCTTAGCGGAGCTCCCAGCCCTGCTCCCAGGAGGGTGTATCTGGCAGGTTTTCCCCTGTCCCTGCTGTGCAGGGAGGACCATCTGCGAACCAGGGGCTGGTTGGGGGCTTCCAAGGATGGCATCGCTGAGAATATGCTGGAAAGTGACCTGGTGACCAAATCAGGAGAGAGATGCATTCGCTGGGTGATGTTCAGAACAGCCTGTTTGGAAAACCAGGCCAGTCGGATTCTCCTTCCTAGGAGACGGTCTGTTCACTCAGAGGTACAGCTGGACAGAAGGTACGAGACGGTTCCCTCAAGCTACAGGCCGGTCGGTGGCTCTCCCACACCCAAGGTCCAATGGCTCATCAACAAACATTCGCTCCCAAAGCGCTGGTTCAACTCAGACAACTTGTCCCTCTTCTCTTCTTTTTGTCAGTTCCAGAGGAGCTGTTATACCTCACGCCAGGTATCAGGCAGCATGCCACTGCTATCTTCCTGAAAGACACGCTGGCCTGAGGGCACGCTGGCCACACATTTTGCGTGATCCCTGAGGGTGGGGTCACCTGACCAATGAGTGATCGCAGCCGTTACACACCTGCCAAGGTCACTGCGTCCACCTGACCTTGTCCCCAAATTCCATCTGAGACTTCAAGCATTCTACGACCCTGAACATTGGAACAGAAGCCCGAGTTATAAACACACCAACCGGATACATCTTGATTATAGCTGTTATAGTAGTCCTTGAAACATTTTCTCTAACTTATTAGTGCTTTAACAGTTACAAGCTCATAGCAAACAATAAAACTTTATACTTGTACACAAAATAGACAGTAGAATTTCCCTCCTACTCCCACGTCCCACCCCACCTCCCAAGAGAAACCACTTACAAGCTAAGCTCTCAGTTGTGTTGTTTTCCTTTTTATCCCTCACCAGAGGAAATGTGTGTTGTTTGTTTGTTTGTTTTTCTTTTACTGTCTTTTAAAAAGAGAGGAAGGGAAAGAGAGGGGGAGGGGAGAGAAACATCAATCGGTTGCCTCCTGTACACAACCTAGGTATGTACCCTGACCGGGAATCAAACCCACAACCTTTGGGTGTACAGGACGACACTCAACCAGCTGAGACATCCGGCCAGGGCTGAGCTTGATTATGAATCTTGATTTCATAAGACTCCTCACCAGGAGATGAGGCTTAGTCAAAGGTCTCATATAAAAACACCACTGACAGGGACTCAATGCATGGCTTTGGGATCGGGGGGGGTGGGGGGGGTGGGGGGGTGGAACCAAAGCTTTTCCCCCCAGCTATGACCTGCTACATTTCCATCTTTAGTGAAACCAAGTACACAACATTTTACTTTATGAAGGTCACAACCTTGGGTATCAATTTTTATTTCATTTGGAGAGAACTGGAGTCTTGAATGCATACATGGAATCAATGGTTTCAATCTTTTAAGTGAAGGTAAAAGATGCCAAGAACGTTTTAAAGGACGCGCTCCCTGGAAAGGATATTAAAGACCTACAACGTTAACTGGATCCCCCAGGCACGCTCTCCCCGAGACTGCAACCTGGCAAGCTCACCCCAGCCGGACCTTTAGAACAAAGACCACAGACTCTCCGTCTTCCCTGGGGAAAATCCTTGCTGGGTTGCCCCAGGTTCCCTCTACTTTCATCTCCTTTCAGCGGTTCTCAACCTTCCTAATGCCGCGACCCTTTAATACAGTTCCTCATGTTGTGGTGGCCCCCAACCATAAAGTTATTTTCATTGCTACTTCATAACTGTAATTTTGCTTCTGTTATGCATCGTCGTGTAAATATCTGATATGCAGGATGTGTTTTCATTGTTCGCGACCCACAGGTTGAGAACCACTGCTATGTGATTCTACAATTTGAAACGTCAAAAACCATTACCTTATTTTTTTAAAAAAACAGTAATTGTTTTAAACAAGACCATTACCAAGCACCTCTTGCCTATGAAGCAATGTGCTGGGTGCTTTCACGGGCGTTACCACACGTCTCAGGTGCCGAGGATGGCTTTTGTATAAGGTATGAGACTTCCTATCACCGACCCAGGAAGAAGGCGGCTTCCGCTCCAGGGATGGGGGTGAAGGACCCCTGGCATCGGCTCCGTCCATCCTCCCTCAGGTCCACATTCTGATCAAAACCATTAGACCTCCCCCTTCATCCTAGAGGTTATTTATCAACTGTCCCAAACTCTAGAGACGCATTTTACAGCAGATAGAAAAAGCCACAGTAGGCACATAGCTGTAAAAATCAGAACTGGGTCGCCCCAGGAAAGGTCATAAGCATGCTTTCCCTCCTTGCTGGCCTCTGGCCCAAATCCTATGGGCTCCTGAGGATCTGGCTCCAACCCACCGCCTCCATGAAGCCCTCCTGGATTCCTGCTTCCCCTACCGAGATAGGCAATGACCCAGGGCCAGGAGATTATGCCCTAAGTCTCGGGCTCCTTTCATCCATTTTTTCAAAGCGATATACAGGAATACCACCTCGTTTTACGGTGGTATGTTACTCTGCTTCACTTTATTGTACTTCCCAGATACCAGGTTGTGTTCTTTGTTGTTGTTGTTTGTGCTTTCTTTGAATAAACTGCAAGTTTGTGGTAGACTCCGTGGTGAGCAAGTTTATCAACGCCATGTTTCCAACAAGCTCAGATGATGGTTGGCATATTTTAGCAATTAAGTATTTTAGCAATAACAAGGTATGTGTACATTGCTATTTTTTAGACATAACGGTATGGCACACTCAATAGCCTACGCAGTGGTCGGCAAACTGCAGCTCGTGAGCCACATGCGGCTCTTTGGCCCCTTGAGTGTGGCTCTTCCACAAAATACCACGTGCGGGCGCGCACGTACAGTGCGATTGAAATTTCGTGGCCCATGCGCAGAAGTCGGTATTTTGTGGAAGAGCCACGCTCAAGGGGCCAAAGAGCAGCATGTGGCTCGCGAGCCTCAGTTTGCCGACCACTGGCCTACCGCATAGTGTAAACGTAACTTTTGTATGCACTGGAAAACCAAAAAGCCACGTGACTCGCCGGGTGTGGCGTTCTGGACCTAAACTCCCGCATCTCCGAGGCCTGCCTGTGTACAGCGTGACTGCTCCAGTCTCCAAAACAAACGAAGCCACGCCTACCTGCCATCTGGCCCCGCGTGCGTGGCAAGCACAGCTATCATCTGCAGAAGCCAAAGTGTTCAGCATAAAGACCACTGCTGCCCGGAGGGCTCGCCGCCCGGGTTAAACCAACAACTCGGAAATAAAATGAGCCATTAGAGAAAGCTGTAAAATCTCACAGAGGGCAAGGCTCTCCGTATTTATATTGCACTTAAATGAAGCCGCACAGGGGGCCTTGCTGGCCTTTTGGTGACTCTAAATTATTCAGCACCACCCTGATGTATTGCTAATTAAGATCTAACCCTAAGGCACAGACCCAGCTCGGAAGGCTGCATTGCCGCCTCTAACAGCATCTGAGGCAGACCCCTCTCGCCCTGGGCCTCCCCCCTCCGCTGCCAAATCACCAGAAAGGCCTGCATCCCTCCAAGTCAAACTCCATGGACAGCTAAGGAAGTAAAGTGGAAACCTGGCAACAAGGTGAATGAATTACTGAGGTCCTTTCGGAGGCCGGCGGTCCCAGTCCTAACACCTGGCGTTTTAGAACATGGGCTGCCTCCTCCTGGGACAAGCCAATCCCTTTGTCTCTCAGCTGGAAGGGAGCAGCTGCCCCCGCTGAGGGCCTTGTCTGAGTCTCCACCCCCTGCAGTGCGGACACAACCTGGGCCTTCCCGACCCCCAGCTCCTCAGCTACCCCAGTACCACCTGTGACACTGGGTAAAAACGAAAGGCATGTGAACAAAGTATACACCTCAGTAACAGTGTGTTAACATTAGCGTACTCGCTGTAATAAATGCAGCATACTACTGCAAGATGCTCACAAGGAAAGCTGGGCATGGGGTATATGGGAACTCTCTGTAATAGATTTACAGAAAAACTGCAAATATAAGACTTCTAAAATTAAAAGTTTATTTTAAAAAATAATGACAGCACAGAATGCTGATGAGGATGTAGAAAAACTGGATCACTCAGACATTTGGCAGTTTCTTTAAAGAAAAAAAAAAAGAACCATAAAACCCAGCATCTGGGATTTAGCTCAGAAATTAAAACGTAACATTCACCCCAAAACCTGTATGTAAATGTTTAGAGCAGCTTATTCACAACAGCCAAAACCTGGAAACAAACCCAAGTGGGTGGACAAACTGTGGTAACCTGTACCATCCAATAATCAGCAATAAAAAAAGGAATCGTCAATGCACGCACCCACCTAAACAAATCTCCACAGAACGCTGCTCAGTGAAAAAAAGCCAGCTCACATGTTGAAATCCTAACCCCCAAAGCGAGGGTCTGGGGAAGCGGCCATTGGGGGGTGGTTAAGGCGCCAGGGGCAGCCCTCCTGAGTGGCCAGTGCCCTATAAACGAGACCCAGAGTTCCCGCGCCCTCTCTCAGCCGCGTAAGGCGAGGGCAGAAGAGCCGCCTGCAACCCGGGAGAGAGAGGTCCGCCTGGAGCCTGACCCGCGGCCCGAACCTGGGCCGCAGCCTGAGGCGGTGAGAAACCTCCGCCGCTGAGAACCCCCAGTGTCTGGCAGTTTGTTACCACAGCCCAACTGGACTGAGATACTATCCTTAAAGTGAACTTTATTTTATTTTTCTTTTAAATATATTTTTATTGATTTCAGAGAGGAAGGAAGAGGGAGAGAGAGATAGAAACATCAATGATGAGAATCACTGATCAGCTGCCTCCTGCACGCCCCCCCCCGCTGGGGATCGAGCCCACAACCTGGGCATGTGCCCTTGCCCGGAATCGAACCCGGACCCTTCAGTCCGCAGGCTGGTGCTCTATCCAGTGAGCCAAACCAGCCAGGGCCCTTAAAGTAACTTTTAGAAAGTTACTTTATTCTAAAGTAAACTGGGACTTAGGCATCAATTTATATTTTATGTTTCTAAGCATGACTTACTTTTATTATCATTATGTTTCATGTTGGGTGCTACTTTTATTATCATAACATCTCAGGATGGAGATGATCTCTCCATCTCATAACAGCATCGCAATTAGGAAGCTCCGATCCAGTCCCTAACTTCCGGCGTTCTCCCTGGCCGGCTCCTGTCGCTCTCCCAGCTCAGGGCGGATGCTCCGGCACAATCCTCTGGGAAAGCTCCATCCCAGCTCCACCAGGGCCCGGCCTCTGCTCCGTGGATGCCATGCGCAGTGCACCCCCCTGCAGCACCCCCCACCCTCGAGCAGAACTCAGAGGGGCTGCAGGAAAGCTAATGCATCGGAAGCAGCCTTACCAGAAACTGCATCTGCAACAAGGTGAAGCACATGACCTTCTAACTCTAAACCTCTGTCTCTATGACTCATGAGCATTTCTATGACTCAAGGTTATTAACACATAAATCTCAACCTTATATTCTGATGGCTGGTCCACGTATCAGCCATGAATGAAATGCACACCAAAGTCAAAAACAAAACCCTTCCTGAACCTTCAAGTTTCCTTCCTACCATCATTTTCCTTTCATTCTCATTCCCAACCGTACTCAGGCAAATCCTACTGCTTCTGTTTAACACACACGAAAAAGTCGGGGAGACTTGCCCAGGTTTTCACAGCAAGAAAAGGGCACGAATGGAAGAAGCCTGGGCCTGACCCCTCTCCAGTTTCCTTCGCCTCAGTCCCGTGGCTCACCATTAACAGCACTGTCAGCTTATCACACTTTCGTGTAAGTGGCCAGAACACAAGGTCGGAGTAGCAGGCGGGAGGGAAGGCATGCATGTTGCCTCTCCTTGGAAGAAAGAACGGGCAGGAAACCCAGCATTTCCCCTCACCTCCACTGCTCACGTTTCAGACGTGAAGCGCTGCAAACTAGCTCACCACTGTTCAGCCCACACCTGCCTCTGAGACGAGCGTCCCTCGGGGAGGACTTCCCAGGCCCTTGGGGAAAACCTCACAGAAATACCAGACTCTCAAAGCTGGGCTGCCAGCCCTGTGCGGCGCCGCCCTTCAAACCAGCCGGCTCCGAGCGCCTGCCACGAAGGGCACAGTGCTCGCCGTGGCAGGGCCTCCGCCCTCATGGGGAAGGCGAGGAGGTGAGGCAAACTTTATTGGTTTCAGAGAGGAAGGAGAGGGAGAGAGAGAGAGAAACATCAATGGTGAGAGAGAATCATCAATCGCTGCCTCCTATGAGCCCACAACCCAGGCAGGTGCCCTGACCAGGAGCTGAACCATGACCTCCCCGTTCATAGGTTGACACTCAACCACGGAGCCACTGTGGCTGGGCGGGGCGGGGAGAGGTGTTGTCAAGATCAAACTTCGGTCATGAAGTCAAAATGGGGTGTGGCGGAGGCTGGGTGGGGCACCAGCCACCACCGATGATTCCCAGTTGCCGAGAGCTGAGCGCTGCCCACAGAGCTCACCCTCAGCACAGACCTGAGAGAGATCACAGGGGAACCCAGACGGGGTGCTCCTGTCACAGCAAATCCAAAGCCGCCCCCCCACCCCCGAGTGCCCTTCCTCTCTCTAATCTCCTTCGTTCTCGTTCCTTTCTGTCTGCACCCAAATTTACAGCCTACACATGGCTTCCTCCCATAAGAAAGGTGCCAGATGGCCCCTTTATGTTGCCTTTCTCCCTCCCACCACGAAGTACCCACCGCCCCAACAGGGGACTACAGCATTTGAAACTACTTTATACCAAATCAATAAATCCTTGGAATTCCCACTTTTTTTTTCCTTTTTTTAAAAGAGAAAGAATCATTGATCGGCTGCCTCCTGCATACCCCACACTGGAAATCAAGCTCGCAACCCCCGCATGTGCCCTGACCAGGAATCAAACAGTGACCTTCTGGTTCAAAGGTCGACGCTCAACCACTGAGCCACGCCGGCCAGGCCCACTCTTAGGATAAATTCAAGTGAGGTGGAAGCCTATTTCTCTAAGAGAAAGAAAAACTATGAATCACTTTATTTAGGTTTACTTTTTTTAAAAATATTTTTTTATTGATTTTAGAGAGGAAGGGAGAAGGAGAGAGAGAAACATCCATGATATGAGAGAATCATAGTTCCTCTGCCTCCTGCAAGTCCCCCACTGGGGATCAAGCCCACAACCTGGGCGTGTGCCCTTGACCAGAATTGAACCTGGGACCTTTCAGTTCGCAGGCCGACGCTCTATCCACTGAGCCAAACCGGCTAGGGCTAGGTTTACTTTTATAGATCAGCAGAAGCTCAAGAACAAAATGGTTTACTCCTTCCTTCCTTTACTGTTTATTTGAAATTATTCCTTTCCACCTTAAATATATATATATATTCCTCCCAGCAGTTTCAAGGTCATAGGGGTCAAATGCCCATGCCCAGGCTGCTCAGACACCTGCAGGGAGGAAGCCCTCACTTCTGCAGCCCAGTCCACCCCTCAGGGGTCTGACCGGCCCCGTGCTCCTGCACCCCAAGCTAAATCTGCCTCCTGCAATGCGTACCCCCAGTTGATCACGCTGAGCTTCAGAAGAACTGAGAGAGGGAGATATGAGTTCCAAGTGGCCGTCCCGCGGTATTTCAGGATCATGTCTCCTCTTTGCCGGCCTGTAAGTCCTGGGTGCCCCAGGTGTGCCTCCGATGCTACATCTCCAGGCATCTACCTCCAGATGAGCTTCTTTCCTGGGGTCCCCTTACGTGTGAAATCAACATCAGAACATACTTGCGTGGAGTCACATCTTGGGAGGAGTAGGGGTTCAATTCTACAGTCAGTGATAACACGGAGGTCACGCCGCACCAAGTTCTCCCGGAAAACCCCTGCTGGTGCCCATCACCACACGGACGCTCTCGCTCCCAGAGGCCGGAACTGCCGACGGACACGGGTGCCCTCCTCCCGTCTACCCTCACCCGGGGCAGAGCCTCTAAGCAGGGACAGGATTTTCTTGTTTTTTGGTTGGCTGGTTTCTTGGGGGTTGTTTGCTTTTGCCTCCTGCACGTGGCTGCATTCCTGACATTTAAATGCATCTGTGAGCCAGTAGGAAGTGCCACTGTTACTTAGGTCTCTTCCAAGGACATCTGTATTCTTTGGGTCAAGTTCAACATCCCCTCCACGGCTGGTCCTCGATCCACACCAATGCTTCATGATGGCCACACAAAGAGCCACCACTGGGCACAGTTCACCCAAAGAACTTCGTAAAACTTACATTCTCACGTCTCACTTTTGCAAAGGAGGTCATAAGGAGGTTAATGTGATCGCAATCTCACCATAGTACATAAAATCGATAGCACTGCCCTTCTCTAAAGCCTGAAACAATTTAAGCAGCTACAATTTTTTTTTTTTTTTTTTTTTTTTTTTTTTGCCTAGAAGACAATTGTGCTCTCTTATGATCATCTTTTATCATCCCGGGTGGAAAAATTACTGGCACAGGTTTCTTGCCTGTGTGTTCCTGGTTACATCTGAAGTCGCCTTAGTGCACCAGCATCAGGCAAAGCAGAGGTAACATATCCTTTTAGGGTTAAAAAATGCTATTTTACAAGGGAGATTATGAACATCAAGCTTTACAAGAACTTCATATGACAGCCATTTAAAACACTCAAAACAGTAACACTAACACAATGACATGAATCAAGGCCATCCTAATTTTATGGAAATGAGGCCATCTTACAATACAAACAAACAAACAGCTGCTGCCAAACTAACTTTGTTCTCAAGAATAAGCTTCAACAAAGGACTATGGGTAGTTTGAAGGGCACAGGTCAGTGTACTGGGGGCAACTCTGCAAAGACCCATGCAAATTCTTCATACCGGGGGTAAGACTGCATGTTCACCTCTTGAGGGACTCATTCGTTAAAAGAAGGGCGTGGCAGTAAATAAGCTCTGTGAGCGCTAGCAGACATCTTGCTTGGATGTTGATGCACCCCCGGCATTGCCTTCCTGCCCAAATGGCAGGGTGTTTTCTGAGGACCATCCTTTGATATCACTACTTGCTGTTTTCTCCATCTTGAAGGGCTGTGCAAACAAAGCTTCGGCCCCAACGTGCTCCGTGCAATCAGCCTGTTTGCCCCCTCTCCCCACTCTCCCGCAAGCAAGTCTCCAGAGGGGGACAGCTCTGCAGGCTGGGAGCCCTGCTGATGGAACTCTGACCCTCGTCACCTCGCACTGAAGTGTCTACTGGGCCCGGGACCTGCCCTCCTCCACGCTCAGGCAGGAGACAGAGGGCGTGCTGAGGGGGGGACAGGAGTGAGAGCTAAGGAATCTCACCAACCTTTTAAAAATTAATTTATTTATTAATCTTTATTGTTGATAGTACCGATGTTCCCCCTTTTACCACCCCATTCCCCCCTCCACCCAGTCCCCACCCCAGGTCACCAACTTTCTACTCAATGGGCCGCATCCCAGCAACTTATCATCTTGGTCAAATGCCTCATTGATACACTTCTGCTGGATGGATACAGTCCCCGGGAATGGATACACTTCCGCTGGATGGATACAGTCCCCGGGATGGCGCCAAACTGAATATAATTGTGAGCTCCTTAGTAAGAGCTACATCTCATGCACCTTTCCTGCCCAGCACTGTGCCTACATCAAGAAAACTCGCACCGATTTGTCTGTTACACAACACTGCCCAACCCACCGAGACCAGGCGTGGAAGCCGCCTCGGCTGGGGGGAGGGCAGGGCGGCCCTGGCTCACAGGAGCAGCTGAAGATGGAATTCCTGGCACAGGCAGCTTGACTCAGCGCAGAGTTCACAGCCCAACTGGCACGTGGTGGCCTCGTGCTGCCTCTGCCTGTGTAACACTGTGAGGTCACAGGCTGTGCCCCTCAAAACTACGAACTCCCCCACCGCGCTGCCGTGAACGAGCTGCTAGTCTAACCATCGTTTGCCACGGGGAGTAAGTACGTGAAAATGACGATTTCTTAAGGTGCCCGCCCTGCACGGTAACTTAACAGAAAAACCCTGAGATGCATAAACAGAGCTCCGCAGGGAAGTGCGACCACTGAGCCCCTGGCGAAGCGCAAGAAGCATGAGGCGCGATTTTACATTCCAGCGTTAAGCCGGGGCTGACCTACTGGGTCACGGGCAGAGCAGTCGCAGCCTAACTAATGAGCTGCTGTAGTTGGCCCCGGGGTTTCAGACACAGGCTCCTGGTCGGGGGCTGCTGGGGTTACTTACAGCCCCGCACGCACGGCACTGCTCTGTGGCCGGCACTCAGGCAGCTTCTGATTTCTGAGATGGTTCACATTGCCACGTGAGCGCCGTTCAGACGGATCCCCTTAGCATCTGTCCCATTCAGCAAGAACTCTCTACATGGCTGAGTGTTGTGTAACCCCAGCGGCAAGCTGAGTGGGGTTTGGTTTCACACAGCCAGTCAGATTGCAGGGATATTAACAGTAGGCGATCCCTAGGGCCTTTATTAAGGATGGATTACAGAGGTTAAGGAATGTGGGGGGGGGGGGGCGAGTGGAGGAAGCAACTGGAGAAAAAGGACCTAGAACACGTTCAGCAGAGATGGACAAAAACCAAAAAGAAAGGGGTTCTTATTGTGCTATTTGTCAGAGCAGGTTTTAAGGTCCATATCCCAGCACTGTTTTTGGGGTGTGAGACATGGGAACCATCACCCGAATCCCAGGCAGGAGTTGCTGGTGGTCAGAATCCAGACTAGGAACCCAGGCAGGAGGGTGCAAGCACCATAACTAACCAGATCTAGCCAGAAATGAAACCAGGCCCAGCAAATGCCTCCCCCATCCTACTCAATGGGGTGAAAGGCAGCATCTACACTTTCACTAGCTCTGGGGGTCCTTCTGAGGTACCCCTACGTGGAAAACCCATGGCTCCAGGGCCTGCCACCCCCACAGCCTCTGCTGAGGACAAGGCACGGTTCCCGGGACTGGGCCATCGTGGGAAGTTCCTTGAGGCAGCGCCACCTGGACCAGGTGCACCCATCAAGAGGCTGCCTGTACAGAGGCTTCAGAGCTTCTCTCGCTAGTGAACAGCGATGACATCACAGGCAGAGAGAGGAGCCCATCTAAACTGGACCTGGAGAGTCAGAAAGGCGAGGAGAGAAGACAGGAAAAAGAGCAGAGCCCTGGGGAGCAACTGCATCCCGGCGATGGCATCGGCTGCTGGCAGGATAGCCTGGTCCCTCCCGTCTTGGCGGTCGCGAGCATCTTCCCGGTTCCCTAGTGCTGTGCCTGTTAAGCCGTATTGCTCAGACCGGCCACGCCTGGCTCCCGAGAGGGCATCCTCAGAATAGAGCCCACATCTTGACATGCCCTTGAAACCAAAATAGCCAAGCACACCAAGTGCCAGGAGGGGCTACAGACAGACCCGGGCGTCCACTAGTGGTGTCCAGGTGGGATGCTCTCTCAGCACAAACTGGGGGAAGCCCACCCCCCTCCACCGATTGTGAACTATGGGACAGTCAGGTCTGAAGCTCTAGGGATGCAGATTTGAGATGATGGGGGGGTCCTCAAAGCCAAGACCTTAATATGCCATTTGCTCCGTTCCTCCCCACACCTCAAAAGGGAAGGCATGTGCACAGCCTGGAGCTTCTCCATCAGGGCTGGTGCTCCGCCAAGGAGAGGAGCCATCCCAGGCTGGCGGCCGCTCTGGGGCGGCTGAGTGAGCGGCCAGAGCACTTTCCCAGCCCTTCAGACTCTCACCCCACATGCCCTAGCCGGGCCTGGGGCTTCCCCAAGGACAAGACTCCTCCTAGCAACAGCTCCCAAGTTCTCCTCTTATCTCATCAGCACGCCCCAGGGTTGTTCAGCTCCCACTTTCTCCTCTTATCTCATCAGCACGCCCCTAAACTTCTGACCTTTTCTGCAGATAACGGAGCCTGGAGGTTAAGTGGTTGCCTAAGGTCACACAGCTGATTAAAGGGGAAAACAGGATTCACAATCCAGGTCTATCCAGTCAGAAGATTATGCTTTTAATCTCTCCTTTTCCTGCCTGTTTCCCCTGGAGTTAAGGGTTTTACTGAGGTATAACACACCATGTAAGATCTGCCTCTTAAGTGTACAGTTCAGGTCCCCGCTCCCTCCCACAACCGCCGTTCTGCTCTCGTCTCTCTGAATCTGACTCCTCCAGGTACCCCATGGACGTGGGCTCACACAGTATGTGTCCTTTGGTGACTGCGTTATTTCACTGACCATAATGTCCTCAAGGTTCACCCAGGGTGTCGCATGTGCCAGGATTTCCTTCTTTGCTGAATAACATGCCAACGAAGGACAGGCCGCATCTTGCTTCCCCAGTCACCCCGATGGACACTGGATCGCGCCTACAACTCTTGGCTCCTGTGAATAATGCTATGTTATCCTCCTGTCTCATCTTCTATTCCGCGGCTAACATTACAGGGGAAGGAATATACAAAGAGCTTCCTTCCATCTGCTTTCGAAAGAGCATTCTAGGAAGTGGAATAAACTCTCCATGCGATTATTCAATCAGCAGATATCTATTAATGCTTTCCACTTATCACAACATGAAGGCAATTACATACCCACATGTACCCATCTATGTGTGGATATTAATACAATTCAGTGGGACTATAAATCAGTGGTAACTATAAAATTCTGTGAGCCTTTAAGTTTTTAAGCAAGCAGACCAGAACTGCTACATGCAAATGAGTCTTTTCCAGACAGGCCGAGAGCTCTACGCTGATGGATCACGGATGGTAACTCCCCCGGAAGGAAGAGATGTAGGAGAGCCCCGGAGTCACACTTGGTCCATAATAGAAATGTGTCAGTCAATCCCTACCACACTCAACCAGCTCGGCTCTTTGAATAACTCTTGGCTATTTCCAGGACAGAAAGCCTACACTCCGGCATAAAGTTATATTGCATATAAACAAAACAAGGACACACACACCACCAGATTTGAAGCCAATTTCAGAAAAGGTATTGACGGGCTCCAGGATCCTCACCCCTCTGCCAAAGAGGCTATCCCGAAAGAAAAAGCATTCGCGCAGAGGGGTGGGATCCAGCATGTCCGTTATAAACTAATCACAGTGTTAGGGTGTTCTCACCATGCCGGTGCAGCAGCTTGTTACACAGTTACACACACACACGCGCACACACACACACACACACGCGCGCGCGCGCGCACCCGGTAAAATGACAATTAAAAAGAGCAAGCCGCTTGATAGCAAAGAAACACAGTTTGTGGCTGAGGGGACTCGCCTTTTCCCTATTTTACAAACGAACATCAGCCCTCACTAGTGAGTACGGGCCAACTGAGAATGTGATTAACTCTGATGAGGTGAGATGGAGCCATGTATCTCCTTTTAATGTACGAATACCTCCTCGAGGCTTAGTCACACAACCAATGAACCCCTGGATGGGAAGAGCTCAAGGGCCAAAGGCTGCCCTGCAGCGCCGGGCCCTTCCTCTCTGCCTCCTGCCTGGGCGCTGACATGCGCCCCGGGAGGGGGAGGTGCCCGCACAGTTGTTGGCTGCGCAATGAATATAAAAGAGGGTCTGACTCTCCGGATGAAAACTATGAGGAGCGTCATCGCCGTCCCCGTGGGAGAGAAGACAGCGGAAGCGGACGTGATCCATTTTCTCTTCCCGATCCGCTGTTGTCTCTTTTGAAAGCCACCTGCTTTGTCTGCTCTCACGGGAATGATGCAGACTCCTGTCTGCCTCGACCCAATCATGCAAATATCGCCGAGTTCTGATGAGATTTGATTGGGAAAAAATAAAGAGTTTATGCTTTTCATGTAAATGATAGGAAGGTAAGTGCAGAATATATATCTATGTGTGTGTGTGTGTGTGTGTGTGTACTCAGAATTATGTGTAAAATTAGGATATTCAAAAAGAAGGCAGTGACAGTTTACACATCCACAAATGTTAGTAGTGCTTCGCTGTTATTCCACATTCAAGCCTTGTGCCAAGCCTCTGGGCACAGAAATAAGAAAGGAAAATGACATTTCCTTATCTCCTGACGTGGACTCACATTCCATGGATTTAGGCAAGTGCCAGAGGGAGCAGATGGGCCTCTCACTGGGAACTCTAAGCCAACATGACAGGAGAAGGCAACGTTAGGGTGCAGGTAGCCACTGCTGGAAAGGCCTTTCCTCGAAGTGCCTTGGCCCGGACACATGAGAGCACAGGTGGGCTTTAAACCCGTTCGGTGGCATTTACTGTTCCTACAGCTGATCTGCCCACCGGCGTGGCTCAGTGGTTGAGCATCAATTTAGGAACCAGGAGGTCACGGTTCAATTCCCCATCAGGGCACATGCCCGAGTTGTGGGCTGGATCCCCAGTAGAGGGAGTGCAGGAGGCAGCTGATCAGTGATTCTCTCTCATCACTAATGTGTCTATCTCTCTCTCCCTTCCTCTCTGAAATATATATATATATTTCTGAATCTTGGGGACTGGGAGGGATATGAGCATAAGATTCAACCCAGATCTTCCATGAGAGCAGTTTTGCCAATACAGACGCTCGACCATCCATTGCATGCACATAAACAAGTAAAATGGAGAATCAGAAAATCTCAAAGCTTTTTAAAATTTGGCTTTGGAGCTCATCCTATTTCCCGCAGCATCACCTCCTTTAGGATGCGTGATTGATGAGGTGCGGTAATGAAATGAATGCGCACTCACCACGCTCTCTAGCAGATGCCAACTGCGCCGCTTCCGCTCCGCCCCCCCCTTAGCCCCCCCCCCACTCCCTCCCCCCCCTCGAACTACCATTCCAGTTTTCCTTTCCCCATTCCCTGGCTTTTCCCTCATGCTTTTATCACATATAGAGCCTTATTCTGCTCATTTTGCTGATTTCAGAAATTCATAAAAATAGTATCATTCTGTATGTATTCTCCTCCAAAACACCTCCAATGACAAGGGCGTCTCGTAATAAAATCAGGCAGCATGTTCTGAGCACGCACCATGCATGGGTGGGACTGCACTGGGGTCTGGATGGGCAGTCAGCAAATACAAGTGGAACCAGAGTCTGAAGTGAATGGCGAGGCCACACAGTAGAGAACTGAATATGGCACAATTTGCCAGTTCAAATATTTCACCATTTCTTTTCTTTTTTATTTTTTTAAAAATATATTTTATTGATTTTTTACAGAGAGGAAGGGAGACGGATAGAGAGTTAGAAACATCGATGAGAGGGAAACATCAATTCAGCTGCCTCCTGCGCACTCCCTACTGGGGATGTGCCCGCAACCAAGGTACATGCCCTTGAACGGAATCGAACCTGGGACCCTTCAGTTCGCAGGCTGACGCTGTATCCACTGAGCCAACCCAGCCAGGACCAAGTATCTCACCTTTTCATCCTTCCCCTAAGACGCGCAGTGTGCCGTCACCGTGCACGCAGAACTGGCACACCGCTGCCCGGTGCCTTTCTCTCGCGGAGGCTGGTCTCTCAGCCGGCGGCCTGACCCTCTTCGTGCCGGATTCTTTGAATTCCATGCAGAGGCGTCTGGATGTTCTCATTACCCTCAGAATTTCATGTCACAACGCATTTGAATTTTATAACAGCCGAAGCTCTCTGGAGAAACCGGGAACTTTTCATGACGAGCCTTCTTAGCAAAGGACAGAAAAGCCTACGGGCCCGTGTCACTGCCAGAATCGCTCCAAGAAGGGCAATGCTTTGAAAGTCAGTGGATAAATGTAAGTCAGAGGAGCATTCTGAGCCATGAACTCGGCGCTCAGATATATAAGCTTGGTCACTGCCACAGCAAATTAGCACGATATGACCAGTGCTCACCCACGCCAGGATCCAGACCACGCAAAGAGCTCCTCCTCGTGTCCAGCTGAGATGCCCCTGCGTGGAGGGTGGCCATGCTGACACCCTGAGTGAGGACGATGGGCTCATTTTCCATCAGACACATGCCCAGCCAATAGGCGGTGAGCAGGGCGCCCCCATAAAGGGGAAGACCTCTGATGAAATGCAGCATCAGGCACACTTTAACCAGAAGGAAACGGGAAGAAACTTACAGCTAAAAAGCAAGGTCTTCCAAAACACCCGAGTGGGGAAACTGGGTGTCTGCAAATGGCTACAAAAGTTCCAGCAGGACTTGGGGGGATGAGGGTTCGGGGGGACCTAGGGGACAATCTCCCAAACAAGCCCCTACTAAGGCGGAGCACTATACACACCGGAGGCTCCCCGAGTGTTCCATACAGCCTCTGTCTCCCCATCTCAGCCTAAGTGGGGAGATGTGACATGAGAAAAATGATCAACAAGGCGGGGGCGGGGGGGTGCAGGTCACGCTTGTTTGGTGCATACAGGCAACAGGCAGGCAGAGGACAGGCCCTGTGAACTGACAATTTGCACGGAAACGCTGAAATGCTGATGGTGACCGGCAGGCCCAGGTAGGGCCCGCTGGGCTTATAGGCCCACCCGAGAAAGGGGGACAGAGGGGAAAGGGAGGGGGGACTCGGAGCAGGGAAGGACTGGGACTGGGAGAAGCCTGCATGACCTGATCCATAAGGAAGAGACAGTTAGAGGACAGCAGCCCAAAAGCACAAGAGGACTGGCCCCCAACGGGAGCCTTAGAGTGGCGGCCCTCATGCTCAAAGTCACACCCTAGTGGCACCCAGAACCAGCACTTGTCCATTAAAACCCAAGCAGGAAAGGATTACCTAAAGGTAGGTTTCAGTCTGGTGATTTCGTCACTCTGCTGGCTAGAAGCATGCTGAAAAGCGTATCACTGGACAGAGCAATATTTAAAATTTCATCCAGAACAACCCTTGTGTGGGAGAAGACTTGCATTACTCAGCCTGAGGGAGAGGCTATGGATTCGACACTTTAAAAATCAGACCATTTTCTGCAATTATCATCATTAAACTGTACTCGCCACGCTTGCACGCGTTTGGGCGTCTTCCTGGAACCTGCACAAATTAAAGAGCCCACACTGTCTTTTCCTGTGGGCTGGAAACAGAGTGGCAACACTCAGCAGCCCCGCCTTGCTGTGCGAGTGGATGGGGCTGACTCACTTTGACATCACCCTCCAAGTGCGGGGCATGCCCTTTCCCACCCAGGAAAGCCGCAACACAAAGAAAGCGATTTCTCCAGCGCGAGGTGTTGGGTCTTCCACAAGCAGGAAGCCTTTGCTCATGGGAAGTGCCCTTTGCCAACGACTAAAACCAACTCCAAAACGAATACGTCCACTTCCTTCGACAACCAGGAACAGACCAGTAGGCTAAGTCCTCACCTGAAACCTGAGACTTCATACCTACAGCTCATTTATACACAGAAACGTGTGTCTCGTTCCAATAACAACATCTGTCTCATTGCAATAATCACGTCTTCCAATTGTATCGCCAAAGCAACAGGTATAATCAATAAAGGGCCTTGACATTCCCATCCCAGTTATAAACGCGGTTGGTGTAACGGGTCCTTACTTCCAACCTGCGTAATACAGTGAAGCGCGTGCCTGGATCCAGCGAGCATTGTCAGACAAGCAGGTTAAGAGTAAAAGGGGTCACTGGCCACTGGAGGCTGCATTAACATGAGCAAATCGTGCCCTCAGAAGCGCAGTGAATCAGAGTAGCCGCAGTTTCTCTGTCTGCCTTGTGGTTCACACGCATCCTGAGAATCCAGCCTAGCAAGTGCGATGATGACGGCTGGAAAACAATGTGACTGCTTCTCACCGTCAGGCATGGGCGTTCCACTCTGCCACAGAGACAAGCCACTGCCCAGGACACAAGCTGGACGCGACCGCGTTGCCCACAGAAACATCTCCCGTTCAGACCCATCCATCTAAATACGATTAAGAACTAGAAACCCATTAACAGAGCAAGGCTCGGTCCCCCACAGCCCCAGGGAGAAAACCTAATAACTCTTCCTGGATTATGCCAAACCCTCACACGAATGCAGAAGCCGCGTGTCTGGCGTGTCCTCCCGTTGCCTCTTCCTGGTGAACAGTTTGGTCCGCCCCCTGAAGTCCTGACAGGTATCTACAACCTGGACTCCCGCTGGCTCACCACTCCCAAGTGAGCCTGCAACACACGCCTCTGGAGTCAGACTTAACCGAGTGTTTTCCTCTGAGAGTGTTGCCTGCAGAGCAGCCCAGTGTGAACTCGCATCTTTGGGAAGGAGCGCTGAGGAGGCTCCAACAGAGAAGGGCTGACTCCGTCCTCCATTCGCTCCATGGCATGCAGCCGCCACTCGTGCCCGAGGCCAGGACTGGGCGATGCCCTGCAGTCAATTCACCGTCACTCCTTGGGGGACAGAGCTCAGCGCTTCACACTCAGGTTCGGGTCCCCCTGCACCCCTGGTCCCGCCCCCCGCGGAGGTCCCCGATGCCGGCTCCCGGAGCTCCGCCCCGGGGGCAGGGGGTGGGGCAGACTCTCTCCCCAAAGCCCGACGCGGAGGGTGCACCCGGCTGGAACCTCAGCCCCTCCCCTCCCGGCTGCCGGGGGGCCGGGTGGGGTGGGGGCCGAGGCGGCTGAGACCCCACCCCAGGCAGGTGACACCCTCGGTGGCCACCTCGCGCCCTCCCAGGTTCGCCGAAGAAGCCGCACCCCCCCCCCCGCAGGAGGTCTCGCCCGCGCGAGGGCTGCGGCCCGGCCCAGGGCCCCGGTGAAGGGGCGGAAGGGGCTCTCCCCTCTGCCCAGCCTGCAGCCCGGCGGGGAGCTGGGCATCGCACCCCCGACCCCCCACCCCCACCCCCCTGCACCCGGACCTGCGCACAGGCACCGTCGAGTGTCCCGGCCACACACAGGCGAAGCGTCGGGGCACCTGAAACTTATGTTAGGAAGGGGGGGGAGGCTGGGGCGCGTCCTTAGAGGCCCCCGTCCCCGCACCCCGCGCCCAGCTGAAACCCGAGGGACCCCGAGGCTCGGCACGGCGCTCGGGAGCGGCTGGTCCAACTGTCCCACCGCCGCCGCGTGGAAGCGGTGCCTGCCCGCCGCACCTGTCCCCACGCACCCACCCGCCTGGGAGGCACCTGGACCCCCGCACCCCCTCCTCCCCGCACCACCCGCCCCGGCTCTGCGTGACTCCGACCCTCCCCGCAGCGAGGCGGCCCCGGGAGGGCGCTCCCTGGGGTGGTGACCGCGCGGCCCCGCCTGGAGACCTGGGAGCACCTCTCGCTCCGGCCCACCCTCCCCCACCCGCCGCCGCCGCCCCGACACCAGGTTGGGACCCCCTCTCTCTCCTCCCGCCAGCCCGGGGTCCCCTCGCTGGTCCGCGGGGGCAAGGACGCCTCGGGAACCTCAGGAGGCCGCCCGGAGCTCCCGCCGCGGAGCACCTGGGTCCCCGGGGTGCCGACCCCACGGGCGCCCCGGGGGGCTGTCCCCGCGCCCCGCGGCTCCGGAGAGAGCGGCGGCGGCCGGCGGGCTCGGGGAGGGCGGCGGGGCAGAGCCGCGGCCGGGCGAGCGGGCGCTCCCTCCCGGACGGAAACTTTCTCCGGCGCCGAAGTTCGGGGGCCGCGGAGGCGGCAGAGGGTGGGCGGGCTCCGGGCGCCCCGACTCCCCGCGCCGCCCGCACCCACCTGGCTGTAGAGCTCGCTGAGCGACATGGCCCGCGGCGGCCGAGCCGGGCCCGTGTCCCGCGGGGGCCTCCTCGCGCCCGGCGCGGGCGGTCGGCTCTCGGCGGCGGCTCAGTGCGCGGCCCGCCCGGCTGGCGCCATCTTCCCGGCGGGAGTTGGTGCTCCGCGTCCCTTTCCCCGACCTGCCCGCCGGCTTCCTGGAGGCGCCGCGGCCGCAGCTCCCAGCCGCGACCTTTACTCCCGCGGCGGCGGCGGCGGCGGGCGGGGGAGGAGCGGGCACTCCCCGCGCAGGTATGGGAGGCGGTGCGCGCGCGGGCGAGGGAGGAGGCGGCGGGCGTGGGAGCCGCGGCCCGGGCGCCGCCGCCGCCGCCGCCTGGCGCCCTGCACGGCCGGGCCGGGCCGCCCCTCCGCCCCCCGTCGCCGCGGGGTCGTCCGGGCCCGGGGCGGGGAGGGCGAGCGGCGGGCGCGGGCCGCCCCCTGCTGGACGCGGGCGCCGCGGGACAGGTGCGCGCCGGGGCCGCACCTGCCGTCCTGGCTCGGTCTGCGCGGGCTGGGCGGGGACGCCGTGCAGCTGGGAGCAGGGGGGAGCGGAGGGGGCCGAGGGGAATGGACGGAGGTGTCTGCATCGCGGATGTTTCACTGTGAACACCCAGCCCGCCGGGGGCGGTGGCTCAGGGGGCTTCCTCTGCGCGCCCGGCGTCCTCAGAGCCGGGGCTGTGTCACGCCTCCCCTCCGTGTGCGGTTTCCCGCAGCTTCCAGGTGGCTGCCCTCGCCCCGCTCCGAGGGCGTGTGCTTTCCTAGGAAATCTGCACGCTCTCCTCCCCGCGCACACTGCCGCCCGCTCCCGCTCCGGCTCCCGCTCCCTCCCCAGCACCTGGGCTTTGCCTCCTCTGCCGGGCGCCGGCTGCCCACAGCGGCCTCGCTCCTCTTCTGCTTCCGCAGAGGCGGCGTCCAGCCCCGGCCCGCAGCGCACAGCCGCCCACGCACCAAAGGGTCGCGGGGTGGATACCCAGTCCAGAGCAGAAGGCAGTGAATCGATGTGTGTCTCTCTCACATAGATGTTTCCCCCTCTCCCTCCCTCTCCCCCTCCTCTCATCCTGGCCCCCTTTTTTTCCTCTAAAAAAATTAATGGGAAAAATATTCTCTGCGAGGATTAACAACAACAACAACAAAGAGTAGACATTTCAGCCAAAAAGGAAGATAAATAAAAGAGTAGACCTGCCCTGGTCGGTTTGGCTCAGTGGATAGAGCATCCGCCCTGGGACTGAAGCAACCCGGTTCAATGCCATGTCAGTCAAGGGCATTACCTCGTTTGCAGGCTCAACCCCTGGCCCTGGTTGGAGGCATGCAGGAGGCAACCAGTCACTGTGTCACTCACATTGATGGTTCTCTCTCTGTCTCTTCCTCTCTCTCTAAAAACCAGTGGGAAAATATCCTCGTGTGAGGATAAACAAAACAAAAAAATGTAAAAGAGTAGACATTTCAGCCCCAAAGGGAGCTAACTGGCAGGAGTTGGTGGAGTTGGTGGAGGGGAGCCGGACACACAGGAGAGGTGGCCCTGGTTTTCTGGAGGCGGCCTCGGTGCCTGGGGGAGGGGCAGCTCCGAAGGTGGCTCCAGCCAGGGAGCCCATCTGCACCTGCTGGGCGGCTGCTCCAGAGCCCCGCACCCTGGGAGGGTCTTAAGCGCCTCCTACTCAAGACCTAACCACCTGGCGGGCAGGGTCCCCATTTAACTCCCCTGGGAAGCTAGAAGCGCTCTAGGGAAGCCACACACACACACACACACACACACACCTTCAGGGATTCTGATCTATTGGCCAACAGTGGCCCTGAGCACCTGAATGTTTTCAGCTCCATCATTCTAAGAGATTGTACTTCCAGGGTTGACAAAGGCAGTGACCAAATGCCGTTCTCCGTTCCCAGGCAACTTTTTGAAGTGATGGCTAGTACCAGCTGGCTGCTCTCACACCCCGTCCCTCCATAACTCACCGGCTCTCTACACTTCCTGCACGTTGGAGTCCCTTTTACGAAAACAGACGCCTGGCTCCCACTCCCAGAAACTCTATCTGGGATGCTGCCTGGGCAAAGGGGTTCTTCAGAGGGATGAGGCGGTTCTAACAGTCAGGGTTGAGAGCCAGCGCTTCCGTTCCTTCCTAGTGGTTTCGCTCAGCCCTCCTATTGAAATTGCCCTCTCCCTCCCAAGCATGGGGTGTAATGAACTCTCCCTGTCGGGTTAAACCACTCCTGTCACTTTTCTTCTTGTTCCCAGCCTGGCTTAACCACACCTTCCCCAAGTCCTCTGCTAGCTCTGCTTCCTATTCCTGGTCCCTGAATAGAACTGTGGCCCATTCCCAGAACTTTTCCTTCTCATACACACCCCGTTTCACCTCCTGCCACAAATCCAATTCCAAGCTTCCTTAGACCAGTGATGGCGAACCTATGAACTCATTTTTTTGGTTGATTTTTCTTTGTTAAATGGCATTTAAATATATAAAATAAATATCAAAAATATAAGTCTTTGTTTTACTATGGTTGCAAAGATCAAAAAATTTCTATATGTGACACGGCACCAGAGTTAAGTTAGGGTTTTTCAAAATGCTGATACGCTGAGCTCAAAAGATTCGCCATCACTGCTTTAGACCCACCCTTGCACCTGTCAGACAGGCAGCGCTAGCAGTCCCCCTGAGACCTCTGGCCCACCCGAAACTCATTTGCTTCCATCCTTTCTCCCCACCCCCAACTCATTCCAACTTTCTGGCTTCCACCAGACCTGCACAACCTAAGGACTCAGTTCATGCTGATGAAACGGAACCCCATCTCTAAGGAGAATACTACTCTCGGCCAGAGCTTGTGAATTTCTAATCCCACAATCAGATGTGCTCTTTCCCTCCTTTAAGTAATACCGCCAAGGAAGCTTGCCGAGTGGTTCACTTCTGTGATCTCGTCTGAGCCTCAGAGCCACCCCCTCCAGGAGGTCCCACCTGAGGAGTGGTGAGGGCCGGGCACTCAACAGGGGAGACAGGAATGTCATAACTGTTTTCAAATATTTGAAAATCTGTCATGTGAAGAGAGATTGGGCTGTTTCTGCTGGATGGAGGCCAGAGCCAGACCACAGGGAGGAAGTTTCAGGGTGATAGACGGACAACCAGGAGAGAGAAATAAGAGGAACTGGTCACGAGAGGAGCAGGCATCTCATGAGAAGGGAGCCCGTTGCCCCTGGAGAAGTCAGAGGCCGGGTTATCCCTGTCCAGGATGGTGTAGATTCTACCACTGGGAGGGTAGGCTGCACCCCCATGGTTGTGCCCTGGTGGCTGCCCTCCATGCGCCTGGCTCATGACACCAAAGCAAGGTGAGAGCTGTTTTCACCAGTGCTGTGTGCCATACTAACGTCAGGGAACAAAGCCCCCTCTCAAAGCTGGCTCCCTGGAAGGTTTGCTGTTAAGCCCTTTACAACTCAGTCCGACTGTAAGTCCTGTTCGCCCTTCAGAAGGGGTTCGCTGGAAGCCGGACTTTAATCCTAAATGGAATTAAAGGCTGTGGTTCCCACTAGGCATCTGACTCTGCTGCAAAAGGACTGGATTCTTTTCTGGGGGAAGAGGGAGAGGGTATTTCTATGCTTCCCCAGAACCTCCAAAATCTCTGTTCATAGAAGCTGTTCACGAGGCCGAGGGCTATGGTATAAATAACTGTGACGATGCCCTCCTGCAGGATGAAATGACAAATCTATTGGGGAGCAGAGAAGGGAGGAGAGAAACGAGGTGGCCGGGGTCAGAGGGATGCAGTGCTAACAGCCTGCACGCCCACAGCCTGCACACCCCATTGAACGCATGCCGAGCCGCTGGCCCTCCTCATTCCCACTTGCTCCCAGGTAATCGGCTTCAGGACCCCTTTCCAGAGGATGGCGGAGCCACGTATAGTTCATCCAAAGCCTCTTGCACCCTCTTCTGGACACTTTTCCCAGTAGCTGGTTTTATTTTTGCTTTTTCTGTCATTTTCAATATTTTATAATCCCCCAATCTTTCCAACAGGCCACTGTCCAACTGTCTCATTTTACAAATGAGAAAACTGAGGCTCAGGCCCTGGCCGGTAGCTCAGTTGGTTAGAACATTGTCCCAATACACCAAGGTTGTAGGTTCAATCCCCAGTCAGGTACATACAAGAATCAACCAATGAATGCATAGAAAAATGGAACAACAAATCAATGTTTCTCTCTCTCTCCCTCCCTCCTTCCTTTCCTCTCTCTAAAAAAAAAAAAAAAAAAAAAAAAATCAATAAATTTAAAAAATAATAATAAAACCGAGGTTCAGAGAGGGGCCAGGATCTGCCCAAAAGCCACACAGCTGGTGCGTGGCCAAGAGCAGCCCGAACATTTCTGGGAAGAAATAGGATGTTGATAGTGGTTCACAGGCCCTGCCTGAGTAGCAGAGAATTTCACTCGCAATCTCTCCCCACCCGCTTGCTCAGAAAGCATGCCCTTCACCCCATACCACCCATTAATAAAGCAAAATTGAACCCAGGTCTTGCTGTGGGGCCCAGGTTTCCACCGGATTCCAGGTGAGACTTCCTTGTGTCCTGAGGCAAAGAGAGGGAATCAGAGCCAGAGGTTGGTGTAAGGATGGACCTCAGAGCTTGCATTAATTAAATAACCTGTAAATTACATGCTTTCTGTTTCCAAATCCTACCCATGCTTTACGAACATGATTCTCAGTCTTGGCTACACATTAGAATCACCTGGGAATCACTCCCAAAAAACTGACCCCTGTGCCTCCTCCTAGATCAGTGATGGCAAACCTATGACACACGTGTCAGAGGTGACACGCGAACTCATTTTTTGGGTTGATTTTTCTTTGTTAAATGGCATTTAGATATATAAAATAAATATCAAAAATATAAATCTTTGTTTTATTATAGTTGTAAATATCAAAAAATTTCTATATGTGACACGGCACCAGAGTTAAGTTAGGGTTTTTCAAAATGCTGACACGCCGAGCTCAAAAGGTTTGCCATCACTGTCCTAGAAGCTCCAATTTAATTGTTCTGGGGTGTGGTCCTTAAACACTTCCGGGTCATTCTAACGCAGAGCCAGGGCCGAGAGCCTCTGCAAGTCCACACCGTGAGGCGGCTCTTCTCCAGGCCCACCCCTTAGTAGCCACCTGCTGGCACCTCTGATCATATTCGCATCCCCAGCCTCGGCAGCTTTGGAGTGTGGGGAAGCATATCATTGAGGATTTTATTTTTATGCTCTAGCTAAAAGTTTATGGTCTCTTTCCATTTCAACATATGTTACTCCATAAATTAGGCTGTGAAATTCTCACATGCATAAGTCATCTTTTCACTCAAGCATCTTGTCGTTGCTGCTCAAACTGGTCTTCAAGCTCAGTCCACCGGCGCTGAGAGTTGCAACAGTCTGGCTCCTGGCTCCCCATTCCTCTCCCCTCGGCACCACCACAGGCAGGCTCAGCCTCGGAGCTGCTACCAGTTTTAAGCCCACGTCTCATAACTTTGTTCCAATATTCGCAGCATTCCCTCCTAGATGCTTGGACCTGCTTCTACTTTGCTTCCAGATTCCTGAGCTGTGATTACTCTCCTGTCAGGATTCCTGCTCCTCCCTGGGGTGTCTGCTTGGCTCTGGGGTCAGTGGTTCTTAATCAGTGTCCCATGGCAGACTGAGGCAGCACTGTGAACTGTCACTCTTGGGCCACCAAACGCTCACTACAATGAAAAATTAAATGTTGTTCCGGCCGAAGATACCCACTTCTATGAACCGCATGCCATGTGCTTTGAGAGGTAAGAAATGAGGCCCCCTGCTTGCCGGCACGTTCCAAGCTGGGCGTGTGGACAGCGCGATCAAGCCCTCCATCCACACGCGGGAGATCAGGGGCAGAGTGCTGGCCTGGGTGCTGTCACAGACACCGGAGGCACCGCGCTGCTGCAGTAACGACCGTGTTGTGTCCACCGCCAACTTGTCTAGTTCTGTGTCTTTCCATCCTTTCAGAGGTGTCAGCAAATATTCTGGCATTTCCCGTGTGACTTGAAACATACACTCTTTTGTATACAAAACACTTGAAGAAACCCACAGCGGTCAGGTTCATCCTCCATAACTGAGCCCGGATTCATCATCCAACCGCTTCTAGTCAGTAGCATGGACGGGGATCTTGCTGGCTCCTTGGCAATTACGATCAGACATCGAAATGCACAGTCCCTTTGACCCAGAGATGCCACTGTAGGAACGGACTTTCCTGATGTACAAGTTCATTCGTTGCAGCACGATGAAATAACGGAAGACTGCAATCCATCTGAAGGTCCATGTAAGGCAGTCTCCCGGTGGCACGGCGCCCTAAGGAGGTTTGTCCATGGAGCTCTCGGTCCAAACCCGAGTCATAGCAGTCTCTGAGAGTAGTTCGCCAGAACATTTGCAGGCGAGGGCAGGGCATTGCACACATGGGACTGAGGACAGGTGAGTTTGGGGTCAGAAAAGGGAGAACTGGCTTGGGTTGTGGGGGAAGGTGGGCAGCTGTGTCCTTGTGGAAGAAAAGGACATGAGTGATGTGTCCAGAGGTGGGGTTATAAAGTGGGGTCCTGCCACTGGGTGCAGAGCTGAGACAAGAGATGAATGTCATGAGCGGGGGGGGGGGGGGGGGGGGGGAGGGTCTGAAGGCAGAGCGGGAATTGCCAGAGAGCTTGATTTTGTAGTTTTTACTATGTAATGGGACTGGCACGGTGACTCCTCTGGCAGGAAAGGTAATTTCCCTGCCCAGTAATGGAAGAATCCCCCCAGTTCCTGGCCGAGGGGGCCTGCGTGCAGCACGTTGTTGGGAAAGCACATTCAATCTGGGTGATTTCCTCCCTTGCGTTTCTGCCGCACATCCATTTCCCCCGTTCTTGGCCCCAGACTTGGAATTGATTTGCAGCATTTACGATGAGATGATTTGTTGTTTGGTGTAATTGCCCTAAATCTTGATCTGGCCCTATTCTCCCCGCCCCAGTTTTCTACAAATCACTGAGCTGCCTCCAGCTTCTCGCCCCCTGTCAGGTGCCAGACCTGGCTGCCTCCTGGGCTGCAGCGAGATCTGCAGTCAGCCCTTTGGAAAAATTCACCACACTGTGCACTTTTCACATTTTACTGTATGAATGTTATACCTCAATCACAAAAAGGAAAAAAATCCCCGTCAAGTGCCCATGGCTATAATGAGGACCAAGTCAAACTAGAAATGCTTGTAAAATACTGAACACATCTGAATGGTTATTGGTAAGTAATAATAATGTGAAGACATTATAATAATGTGAAGTTGTTAGAGCCTCAAAAAAGCCATGCTATTCTTCTGGACCTGCAATAACTTGACCAGAACAGAAACTGAGCACCTGTGAGCAGGTACACGGTTTCACTGGAAGGACAGGAGACGTATTAGGATCTGTTTCTGGTGCTGAGTTTAGCACTTGGCATTTGCTGAGTGCTTGCCCTTGCTTGTATCATCTCATTCAGCTTCCTGGCAGGCAAGACAGGTGTACTGCTGCCCTCAGTTCCTTGACCTCTCAACTGGCCTTGGAAGTCCATCGAGCACCCAGGCCCCAACTCTCAAGGCTACTAAGGCTCTGCAGGCCCCCTGTTGCCTGTCACCTAACAGTGCCCCTTCTTCCTCCTGTGTTAATAGTCCAGTTATTAGTAGTGTTAAATCATGCAATCAAGACTGTGCCCTTAGTGAGAAAGGAGGAAGGGTGGTCTGGCCACGAGGCATGCGTAGTGGGCAGTAACTGAAATTCCATTGAAATCTGGTGGGGTTTAGGAAATGTTCCTTTTTCTAATTTGGAGTATGGGACTTCCTGGTCTGCCCCAGAATGGTCTGCCCTCCTGCCCCAAGATAGATCCTCCCATTGAGCTGAGTCCACTTCTCACTATGGAAGAGTCACCCTCTCTCCCCGCGAGCAGACTCACCTCCAAATATTCTCTTCCTTGTCTAGGCCATTTACACTTCACACCACCTGTAAGGCCAGTTCAAGTGCCACCTTTCCCCAGAAGCCTTCCTGGATGGCCCCACCTGTCATAAACCTCTCCCTTTCCCAAGCTCCAGAGCAGCAGTGGTGTGGCTCCACAGTGGGACTTGGATAGCACTGCCCTCTTCCAAGGCTCTGAAAGCTCCCCCGAGAAGCTACTCCAAATAAACATAAAATCTACAGAAAAACCGTGGGGTGCTGCCTGGTTGGGCATAGCTCAGTGGTTGAGCATGGATCTATGAACCAAGAGGCCACGGTTGGATTCCCGGTCAGGGCACATGCCCGGGTTGAGGGCTTGGTCCCCAGTGTGGGGTGTGCAGGAGGCAGCCCATCAGTGATTCTCTCTCATCATTGATGTTTCAATCTCTTCCTCCCTCCCTCTTCTTTCCGCTCTGAAATCAATAAAAATATATTTTGAAAACAAAACAAAAAAGGGGAGTGCTCTTCAAAGGCAGCTTCAGACATGCTCTCTGCCCGTGTTCCAGCCAGGTATCTCCCTTCAGCTCAGCTGCATAGACATTCTGGAGCCTTTAAAGAAGGCACAACAATGTCTGGTCTACTCTCTTGATGGTATTTAAGACAGCACTTGGTTCTATGTTGCCTGGTACTGATGTCAATTATTTCTTGTTTGTCAGTCTTGATCTTCAACAAGGCGGTACCCTCCTCTGTCTTATTCCTTGTGCTCCTTAGGGTCCAGCAGAGGGCTTGTCATAGCCAAGCGAGAGCACCAGTTCCTGAAGACTTGGAGACACTCTGCTAAAAACATACTGTGCTTGGTAAATTCAGCAAATTCTCTTTATTCCTATTATTTATAGTATTAATGTTGACAGGCTTAATGAGTAATTGTTGGTGTTTTAATTGCATTTTTATTGATTTCTCCAGTTGTTAAGTACAATTTTTAAAAAGCCAATTGGACTTTAAACTGCACTGCTGCTGTTTCCCAAGGTAATATTGTACTTTTTCATCACATCCTTGAAAAGTGTACTCAGCACATTTGGTAGGCTGAGGAGATGAACTGCTCAGACACAACACTGGCCTCTGAGGCGTGCACATCAATAAACATGTCTTCACTCCCGTCACACGTCTTCCCAGTTTAGGGTTAAGTTATTGCTCATTCTGCTCGTGTATACACTGGATAATTCGTGTGTCCCACCGTCTTCCTCCGGTTGACAGCTGTGGGGTTGGTATTGACCCCTATGTACCACAGGTCCTCAGTCCTTTCTCTAAAACCCTTGGGGCCAGATGTGTTTTGAAGTCTTAACTTTGGGGATTTGAGAAAAGTGAGCAGATGCCTAAGGCTTTGGTTTTGTAACAGTCTCAGCCAGAGCAAGGGTGGTGCCCAGTAATTTAAAACATTACTAATTCTATAGTAAAACATAGATCATTTTAAGTAGCTTCTTATTTGTTCAGGTCAGGCTTTGCTGATAAATGAGGTTTAGCATCAAACTTTCTGGTTTCATAGATTTTTGGGTTTTCCAGTCATAGATAAGGGCTGGTGGCCTGTGTCCGACTTCTGAGGTGGACTGGAGTAGAACTGGCCACTGGGTTTGTCAGAGATCCCAGACCCTGGCTCCACCAGCACCATGCGGCACTCATTCAGTTGGGGATTACAGTTCAATCCACCAAACATTGAGGTCGTGTCTATGTGCCAGACACTATGAGAGACTTTAAGGGGAATAAGATAGGGCTCTGTCTTAATGGGCTCAGGCTGCTATAACAAATCCCAGGAGTGGGGGTGGGGAGGGGGAGGGGGAGGGAAATGGGTGGGGAGGGACTTAAGCAGCATTTATTTTCTCACAGTTCTGGAGGCTGGGAGTGTAAGATCAAGCTGCCAACAGATTGGTTCTGGTGAGGACTCACTCCCTTTCTGTCTTGAAGATGGTCACCTTCTCACTGCATCCTCACCTGTCTTCTCTGCATGCAGGGAGAGAGCAATCTCGGTGTCTTTTCCTCTTCTTATCAGGACATGGTGGGGAGAGGGGGAGGAGGAGGAGAGCACAGAGGGAATAAATGTGATGGGAAAAATAAAATAAAATAAATAAGGACACCAGCCCTATCTGATTAGGGCCCCACCCTTTTACCTTTACATGGCCAACAATATACTGATAACAAACCTGACAAAGATATCACAATAGGCCTAGATCCAAGATATATAATAGACCAAGATCAACATAGTGCATATATATGTATGTATATATATATATATATATATATACATACATATATATATTAATATATATGAAATGTAGCAACATGTTAAAAATATATAACATGACCAAATGGCATTTATCCTACATATGCAAAGTTACTTAGTACCTGCAAATAAGTTAATATAATATACCTTACTATAGTAGATAAAAACTCAAAACCAAAACTCTCAGAGAGTCTAGCATACAATTTGCATAAATAAATTTTAAATCTACAGAGAGAATACCAATTGGCCTTGAAAACGTTTCTCTAAAAAGTCTAACTTTCTAAAAACTGCTTTTGCCAATGTGGCAGTTGAAAGCAAAATATGAAAATGTTTATCCCCTTTGACACAGAAATCCCACTCCAGGGAACTGATTGATCCTAAGAAAATAATTCAGATGAATATTGTTGTTACAGTGTAATTTGTAGCAGTGACAAATTTTAAGCAAAGGCCAATGTTTAATAAATTATAGTACATTGCCTCAGTAGACGACTGTGTAGCCATTATACTTTAGAAATATGATTGTGAAGCAACATGACAGTGGTTATCATGTAAAACTCAGCTACCATATGAGCATCCCTGAGAGAGTTCCCTCAGAGGAAACTGAGAGAAATGAAGATCATTTTAATGTTGAAGGTTAGGAATATGAGCATGTTCATTTCCACCCCTTTAAAAAATTAACCAGTAAGACCTAGTTTACAGAGGGCCTAAGATTCCCGGCCGGAATCCCCCACAAAACAGGGTTCGCATTTTAGGTGGTAGATGGGATAAAGTCAGCTAGGTGAGGAAAATGTGTAAGTCTGTGAAATCGAATACAGGAACAAAATTATGTATCATTATGCAAACTCAGAGAAAAAGGAAGTTTATCTAGAGCTCAAAGGAACATATAAGTGTATTTTAGTTAAAAATATTAAAAGACTGAAAAAACACTGATGTTTACGAAACTACGGTGGGAGCTTCGCAGGGCACGCCCTCCGCATGGGGTGGACGTTCCGGAGCTGCACCCGGGAGTGGCACAGGAGCTCCTGGATCTTGTCCTGGCACATCTTGTCTGCTGCTCTCCCTGCCTCCAGCTCCCGGCGCTCCTCTTCCTTCTGTGCTTCCCGCGCCTGCTGCTGGTAGGACATTTGCATCTGAAGCTCCTTCTGGTACTCCTGGGTTAACCCGGAGCGCCTGCAGTATTCAGCATGTCAAAGGGTAAAATTATAAAAGTAAGCATTTGGATTTATTTAGGGCATTATCATTAAAATGTAATTGGTGGAGTGAAATTAAAATTTCCATTAAAATCAAGGTGAGCGGGGAAGAAACAGATGACAAATCCAATAATGTGTTCAATATATAATAATTAAGATAATCTTAGAACAAATATTAATTTTTAGGGAGGGAAGTTTTCAAAATATTCACTGTGATGTGGAGAGAGTTTTGGCCTTTTTCCGTCCCCTCTCACTCCTCTCCAAGGACTGGTAAAACTGGGAACAGGCTGACCTGCCAGTTTTCCACTCGTCTGTCTATCGAAGGGCCAGGCCCCTACAGGGAAAGCATGCAATGGTCTCAGGTTGCTCGTGCCTAGGTGGGTAAGTTTGCCTCATTCTGTCCAGTATTAACTAGACAGTTTCTTCCACAGATAAAGCAGCATTTTAAATAGATAAGCCACGTTTTAAATTTATACTGTGAGCCCTGGCTGGTGTGGCTCAGTTGGTTGGAGTGTCGTCCCATACACTGAAAAGCCACAGGTTTGATTCCTGGTTAGGGCACATACCCAGATTGCTGGTTCAATCATTAGTCCTTGATCAGGCGCATACTGGGAGGCAACCGATCAATGCTTCTCTCTCACATCAATGTTTCTCTCTCTTCCTTTACCTCTCCCTCTCCCTCTCCCTCTCCCTCTCCCTCTCCCTCTCCCTCTCCCTTTCCCTCTCCCTCTCCCTTTCTCTCTCTCTCTCTCTCTCTCTCTCTCTCTCTCTCTCTCTCTCTCTCTCTCAATAAAAACATATCCTTGGGTGAGGATTAAATTTTTTTTAAAATTTATAGTGTGATTTTTTATTGTGGTAAAAAACACATAATGTAAAATTTACCATCTTAACCATTTTTAAGTGTTAAGTATATTCACATTGTTGTAAAATAAATCTCTAGGACTTTTTTATCTTGCAAATCTGAAATTCTATACCCATCAGAAAATGAAAACTCACCTTTTCCCCTTCCCCCCAGCCCCTGGTAACCACCATCCTATTTGCTGTCTCTATGAATTTGACTATTCTAGGTACTTCATATAAGTAGAATCACACAGTGTTTGTATTTTGCTGTCTGGCTTATTCCACTTACCATAATGACCTCAAGGTTCATCCATGCTGTAACAAGTGTCAGAATTTTAAGGCTGTGTAATATTCCATTGTATACAGATTCCACATTTTGTTTATCTATTCACTTGCTAATGGACATTTGGATTATTTCTACCTCTTGGCTACTGTGACTAGTGCTGCTATGAACATGGCCATGCAAATATCTCTTCAAGGTCCTGCTTTTAATTATTTTGGCTATATACTCAGAAGTGAAATTGCCAGATCATAGTGTGGACTAAGAAGGAGTTCTATGGAAAGTAACCTCACAGGGTGATCTGGTCATAAATTCCTAACTGGGCAGGTCATGGTGGGTAGTCACGCACCAGGCATATACGTTAACACATCTTTGAAATAAGTGTAACCACTCAAAAAGCATATAATTTATTAACTATCTTGTGATCCTTGCTTTCTCCCACCCTTAGGTAATCTTCCTTCCCTTCCCTCCTTTATTCCAAATGCATAAGAGAAACTGTGAAACTGCCGTTCCCCAGAGCATTTGAGATCTTGCTTCCTGGCAACTGTCATCAGTGTTGGCTCAAATAAACTCTGTACACGCTCTCTACAGGTTTGGATATTCCTTACATCAATATGACAGTTCTATTATTAATTTTTTGAGAAAATTTCATACTGTTATCCTTAGCAATTGCACCATTTTACAATTGATTAGCCACATTTTTAATATCAGCTTTCATTAGATATAAAGATTATAGCATGTATCTGCTTCTGTGGCAGATTCTATTTTCAGTTTGTTTCATGGGGGGGCGGTCATCAAGTTATTTCATTGGGATATAGGATTGGTGCCTGTTTTAAAAAGGTTTTTTTCTAATTTATATTATTTTTTCAAGATGTTCATCTGCCCTAGCCAATGTGGCTCAGTAGCTAGAGCATCGGACTGCATACCAAAGAGTCTTGGGTTCGATTCCCAGGCAAGGGCACATATCTGGGTTGCGGGTTCATTCCTTGCCCCCAGTCGTGGTGAATGCAGGAAGCAACCAATCAATGTGTCTCTCTCACATCAGTGTCTCTCTCTCTCTCTCCTCCTCCCTCCCTTCTACTCTCTCTGAAAAGCAATGGGAAAAATATCCTCAGCTGAGGATTAACAAAAAACTAAATAAAGATGATCATTCAGTTCAATACCCAATTAGTATAATCAGAATGTACACAATAGCAGTAGAATTTAATTTTACCAAGATGGTTGGTACTTATTTTAAGAGTCTCATGCTCTACTGACTGAGCTAGCCAGGCACCTTGGTACTTATTTTAATATGAAATTCTGTAAAGTGATTTGAGCCTTTAGGACAAATATAATAGTCATGCATCACTTCGACAGGGATACATGAGAAATGTGTCAGGTGATTTCGTTGTTGTGTGAACATTACAGAGTGCATTTGTACAAACCTAGGTGGGATAGCCTATTACACACCAAGGCTTCAAGCCTGGTGTTTGTGTATCCGAACATACCCAAAGGTATAGTAGAAACAGAATAGGCCTGGCCAGTGTGGCTCAGTTGGTTGAATGTTGTCCCGTGCACTGAAAGGTCACTGGTTCGATTACTGGTCAGGGCACCGAAACAAAAACACAGAATACAATACTTTTATCCTACTGGCAGCACAGTAGGTTTGTTTACTCCAGCATCGCCATAAACATGCGAGTAATGAGCTGTACTACAGCATTATTAGAGCTACGACAGCACTACGTGATAGGAATTGTTCAACTCAGTTGTAATCTCAGGGGACCTTCATCGTATATGCAGTCCATTGCTGGTAGAAACGCTACATAGCGCCTGACTGTACTGATGTAAAATAATGTCAGTAATGCAAGAATTATGGCACATGGTCCTCTATGCTAAAAAAATCTCCATTTTTTTAATTTAGATAGTAAGTGATAATAAAGAAAACAAAATCATACCTTACAAACGTCTCCTTCTCTTCACGGTTAAGCTCTCTAAGACCTTCCTGTATGTGCTCCTGTTCCAGCGCACGTTCTTCCAGCTCTCTCGCTTTCCGTTGCACTACGGAAGACAACAGCAATGCTTGCTAATTGACTTTTTTCACACAAGACTTGCTAATATCTTTCTGGACATTGATGGCATATTATTCTTAGGAAGGCAGAGCTTAGAACCACTGGGCTGGATCTTAGACCAACAAGGTGGAAATACTTATCTCCACTGAGGAAATAACAAGGTTTAGGTTCATATGTGCTGTGATCTACACAGATTTTCTTAATCATTTTTGGTTGAGACTCTATGCTCAGCCTTTTTCTAACCAGATTACCATAGAACTTTCTCTTCTTGAGGACAAATAGTTCTATTGCCATTAATGTTAATGAGAGCTTTTACTCATTACAAAATAAATATTTTTTTAAAAGTCTTAGTATAAAAGTCTTTTAAAAATTAAACAAGGAAAATTGAAGCATTCCTATAGGAAAAATATGACAAAGAAAACAGAGTTCACAAAAGAATAAACACAACCAGGCAATACACATTTGAAATGTACATATCTTCCCGAAATCCACTTACAGAAATGTATCTGACACAATCATATATAAGCCAAAATAAACTATTTACAGAATTTTTAGGACAAATGTAAGACATTCATCTGCCACTTAATCATGGTAACCTGCAATGCTAAAGTACTGGTAAGATTCAAAACAATCTGAAGGTCCATTAGTTGTGTTTAGGTAAAATAAATTATGGTCCATTTTTATAATGGATTTCTAGGCAGCATTACAAATCTTGTAATTGAAGAAAAATGACCTGGAAATGTTTATAATAAGTGGAAAATCCAGGCTATAAACAATATATACAACATGACCCTGATGTGTAGGGGGAAATTATATACATAGTAAAAATACTGGAAGGAAATTGTGAATAGTAGCTATTCCCGGGTTGATGGAATGATAGCTGACTTTGTATCCTTCTTTATAAATGGTCCCAAATGCTCACATTCTTTGTTTTCTCAGTCTGTTCTGAATCAATTATCATGGATGAATACAGAATCTTTTTCATTCATAAGCTTTCTTCAAATACTGACTTAATAATTTTTTTATTTTTTTATTTTTTTTTAAAATTAAATCTTTATTGTTCAGATTATTACATTTGTTCCTTTTTTCCCCCCCCATAACTCCCCTCCTCCCAGTTCCCGCCCCACCCTCCGCCCTCACTCCCCACCCACTGTCCTCATCCATAGGTGCACAATTTTTGTCCAGTCTCTTCCCACATCTCCCACACCCCTTTCCCCCCCAAGAATAGTCAGTCCATTCCCTTTCTATGTCCCTGATTCTATTATAATCAACAGTTCATTCTGTTCATCAGATTATTTATTCACTTGATTCTTAGATTCACTTGTTGATAGATGCATATTTGTTGTTCATAATTTGTATCTTTACCTTTTTCTTCCTCTTCCTCTTCTTAAAGGATACCTTTCAGCATTTCATATAATCCTGGTTTGGTGGTGATGAACTCCTTTAGCTTTTCCTTATCTGTGAAGCTCTTTATCTGACCTTCAATTCTGAATGATAGCTTTGCTGGATAAAGTAATCTTGGTTGTAGGTTCTTGGTATTCATCACTTTGAATATTTCTTGCCACTCCCTTCTGGCCTGCAAAGTTTCTGTTGAGAAATCAGCTGACAGTCGTATGGGTATTCCCTTGTAGGTAACTGAGTTTCTTTCTCTTGCTGTTTTTAAGATTCTCTCTTTGTCTTTTGCTCTTGGCATTTTAATTATGATGTGTCTTGGTGTGGTCCTCTTTGGATTCCTTTTGTTTGGGGTTCTCCGCGCTTCTTGGACCTGTAAGTCCATTTCTTTCACCAGGTGGGGGAAGTTTTCTGTCATTATTTCTTCAAATAGGTTTTCAATATCTTGCTCTCTCTCATCTTCTGGCACCCCTATAATTCTGATGTTGGTACGCTTGAAGCTGTCCCAGAGGCTCCTTACACTATCCTCGCATTTTTGGATTCTTTTTTCATTTTGCTTTTCCGGTTGGATGTTTTTTGCTTCCTCGCATTTCAAATCATTGACTTGATTCTTGCGCTCCTCTGGTCTGCTGTCGGGTGTCTGTATAATATTCGTTATTTCAGTCCGTGTATGCTTAATTTCTAGTTGGTTCCCCAATATAAGATCGAGGGTCTTATCTTCAGTCTAACGCTCTCCCAACTGAGCTATTTCGGCAAGCTTAGATCGAGGGTCTTATTAGTTTTCGTGTAGATCTCATTAAGTTTATCGGCAGCTTCTAAACAGTTCTTGAGAGACCTTAAAAGTGTGGTTCTGAACTCTATTTCTTCCATTGACAATTTTGTCCTGTTTCTTTGTCTCCGCATTTTGTTATGCTTCCTTGGTGCACCCCCTAGTGGTCTTTGTTCGCAGTCTTATAGATAAATCTTGATTGTTGTAGCTAATTCCAGGGAGGGTTTGACCTCCAGGCCAAGTGGCTATGAGAATCAGCTGTGTCAGCGGTGAGAGAACTTCTGTCCTCTAGGGAGGTGCTAATCTAGCCGTTGCCTGAGGCTATCCGGCAAATGCCTCTGTGCAGGGCTTGGGCGGGGCGGGTCGCACAGGATCAACAGGGTGGGCCAGAGAGAGCAGTTATGGCGGCTCTCAGTCCTGTCCCCAGGGGCTCTGCCTCTCTGAGTCCCAGCACCCTGCTGCAAAGCTCGGAGAGAAAGCTGCACTCGCTCTGACCGGAAGCCAGACAGTCCCGCTTCTCCCGTTTGAGTCTGGGTCCCTAAAGACTCGCCCGTATCTGGAGCTCAGAGTCTGCGACTCCCTCCCGATTGAAAATGCCAACCGCGCCCTCCGCCGCCAGCCTGCTCCGCACACTCCGCACCTCAGAATTTGACTTCAGCACTGCGCCTCCTCTGAGTGTCCGTATGCGTTTCTCTTTCCTCCTAGTTGTAGGACTTCCACTCAGCCGGCGTTCCTGTGGTTCTGGGTGATGTCCGTTCCGTGTTTTAGTTTCACTTTTGAAGTAGTTGTTCAAAGCAGCAAACTCCGGCGTTAACCTATGCCGCCATCTTGGTTCTCCTCTCACTTAATCCTTAATAATTTTTTTAAATTTTTTTTTTTATTGAATGCAGAGAGGAAGGGAGAGGGAGAGAGAGATAGAAGCATCAATGATGAGAGAGAATCATTTATCTGCTGCCTCCTGCATGCCCCCTACCAGGACCAAGCAGCAACCCAGGCATGTGCCCTGAATGGCAACTGAACCATAACCTCCTGGTTCATCGGTCGACGCTCAACCACTGTGCAACAGAGGCTGCGCTGACTTAAAAATTGTTAACTGCTGTTATAATACATGGAGTGGAGAATTAATCAAAGGAACCAAGATGAGCTTTCTCGTGCAAAGACAACTAATGAGAAGCCTAAGGGCTCCCTAACTGTGAATCATCCATCTGCTGGGCTGGACATGAAATGACGGGAATCTGGAGGTGGCGGTTCCTCCTCCTACAGATACTGCCTTTTGTAAGCAGACACTGTTTGGAGCTCAGGGAGTACACTTGTGTGCTAAGACATGAGCAGGTCTCAGTGAGAGCCCCAGGAGGAGGATTAGGAACAGGGTGACATTTGAGCTGCCTTGAAGGATGCCCAGAATTCCTCTAGATCACAAGCATCATAGAGAAAACTACCCATGCAAAGGTATGCAGATAGGGAGGTATGGAGACACCTTCAGAAAGCATAGAGGGGCAGAGAAAAGGGAGGACGGGGAGATGTGTGTCTTTGCCTGACCTTCTCACTCTCCTTCATAATCACTAAGGACCACAGACTAGTCATGCTGTTCCTTTACCCTTCAGAACATCTCCCCTACAACTGCTCAGAGTCTGCTGGGATATAACCCTCTTCATATGCTTTAGGTGGTCACACTTAGATAAGACCTGCAAAACAGGGATCTTGCCTTAATCCTTTTTACATCCCTCATAGTAGTTTATACATAACTAGAGGCCCGGTGCACAAAAATTTGTGCACTAGGGGGCGTCCCTCAGTCCGGCCTGTGCCCTCCCGCAGTCTGGGACCCCTCGGGGGATGACCACCTGCTGGCTTAGGCCTGCTCCCTGGGGGATTGGGCCTAAGATGACAATCAGACATCCCTCTGGCAGCCCGGGAGCCCTCGGGGGATGTCCACTTGCCAGCGGGGAGCAGGCCTAAGCTGCAGTCGGACATCCTTAGCGCTGCTGAGGAGGAGGGAGAGGCTTCCCACCACCACTGCTGTACTGGCAGCCGTCAGCCTGGCTTGTGGCTGAGCAGAACTCCCCCTATAGGAGCACGCTGACCACCAGGGGGCAGCTCCTGCCTTGAGCATCTGCCCCCTGGTGGTCAGTGTGTGTCATAGTGACCAGTCATTCCCAGTAGTTCTGCTGTTAGGGTCAATTTGCATATTACCCTTTTATTATATAGGATACCTTCTTAATACATATTTTGGATGCTACTTAAATTGGATGAAGGCCCAACTAAAATATAATTGTAATTCATTTCCTTACACTTTTCTTGAACTTGAAGTTTTCTTGTACACATGACCTCATTCACAAGTTGTTTCCTTGCCTCCTTTTCAAGTTTCAGCTGTTTGTCCTTCTCCGCCCACTGCTTTGCCTTCTCTTCTTCCAATATTCTGTCCAATTCTTTTTCCTGAGCACGTTCTTCCTCACGCTGCTGTGCCAAATATTGACGATATATCTTCTGTTCTTTTATCCTATCTTCCTACATAACATAAATTGACCACGTGTTGTTAAAACATTCTTAAGTGTGATAATGATATTGAGGATATTTAAAAACAATCTTATAATTACAATCTCAATGTTTCAGAACTATCACTGAAATTTTATAGATGAAATATGATGTCGAGGGTTTACTTCAAAATATTTCGGGGTGGTGGGGGTATTGGGTGGTGGTATAGATGAAACAAGAATGGTCATTAGCTGATGGTTTTTGAAGGTTGGTAAGGGACACAGGGGGGTTCTTTGAACTATTCTTTGTATTTGTTTGAAATGTTCTAAAATACACTATTGAATAAGTTAATTCACACACTATTCCAAAAAGTGTGTCTCAAAGCAGTTCCCAAATAATTTGCAATGGTACAGCTTTATTTTCATTTATTTTAATTTGGGTAGATGAAATCTTAACCTGATAAACAAAATAAATCACTACTACTACATGGCACTGTCTCTGACTAGAAGGTAAGTCAGTCACCTGATATTTTATAACAGCAATTCTCAATCTTAGCTACACTTTGGAATAACCTGGGGAGCTTTTCTTCCTTTTCTTTTCTTTGTTTTTATTCTTTACTTGAGTTCTGGCTAAGGAAGAATTCAGAGCCAAGACTCAAATACAAGCAAAAGTTTATTTAGAAAGTCAAAGAGGTAGAAGTGAGCCGTAGAAGAAATAGACTCAGGAAACAAGTTACAGAGGCCAAAAAAGAGCCCTTGGAGCTTAGGAGAAAGAGAGAGGCAAGGAAAATGTCCTTGGGGAGGGAAAGAGGGGAGGGGGAGAGGGAGAGAGAGAGAGAGAGAACCATGCCCATTTGGGGAGCTTAAAAATTATTAAGGGCTGAATCTCACTCCAGAAATTCTTATCTAGTGGATAGTTTTTAAGTTCCCCAAGTGATTTTAATGTGCAGCTAAGGTTGTGAACTGGACTTTATAACAAAGACATTTCAGTTTACTTCTCCATCTTTCATGGTTTTATATTTGTGCTGTTCCATCCAATCTCTGATCTGATCTCTTTTGAGAAAAATCATAGACCTAAGGTAGGACTAGCAAGGTTTGAGGGCTATAGCTGTACTATCAGAATGGCTTGTATACATAGTCTCATTCTTACTTAGGAATAAATTTAACAAAAGAAGGGCAAAACTTATACTCTTAAAACTAAGAAATATTATTGAAATAATTAAAGACCTAAATAAATGAAAAGACGTCCTATGTTCATGGATCAGTAGACAATATTGTTAAAATGGCAGTTGTCCCCAACTTGGTCTAGAGATTCAAAATAATCCCTAACAAAATCTCATTGTCTTCTTTGCCAAAATCAGTAAACTGATCCTAAATTCATATGGAAATTGAAGGGAGACAGAATAGTCAAAACAATTTGAAAAAAAAGAACAAAGTTGGAGGATTTACATTTCCTGATTTCAAACTCACTACAAAGCTCAGTGATCAAGATGTATAAACATGAGATGCAGCATAAGGATGGACATATAGATTAATTGTATAGAACTATAAGTCCAGAAATAAACCCTCACATTTACTGTCCATTGATTTTTGACCAAGTGAAAAGACGTGTAGGAAATTTAAATGCATATTACTTAGTGAAATAAGCCAATCTAAAAAGGCTACATACTTTATGATTCCAACTATATGACATTCCGGGAAAAGACAAAACTATGGAGATAGTTTTAGGCCAATGAAACTACTCTGTATGGTACTGTCATGGTGGACACATGTCATTATACATTTGTCCAAACCCATAGAATGTACAACACCAAGAGTGAACCTTATGCAGGCTTGAAGGGAGCGCCAACCAATTGATGTGTTTCTCTCACATCGATGTTTCTCTCTGTCTCCCCCACTCCCATCCACTCTAAAAAGCAATGGAAAAATATCCTCGGGTGAGGATTAACAAAACAAAACAAAACACACACACAAAAAACAAACAAAAGTGAAGCTTAATGTAAACTATGGACCTTGGGTAATAATGATAATAATGTAGGTTAATCAAATGTAACAAATGTACCACTCTATTGGGGGATGTTGATAATGGGGGAGGCTTTGCATTTGTGGGGGCAGGAGGCTATGGAAAATTTCTGTATCTTCTGTTCAACTTTGCTGTGAACCTAAACTGCTCTTAGAAATAGTCTTTAAAAATAGGACTATATTATAGGAAAAGCATGACACCCTTAAGAGTTCAATACAAATGTCAAGGGAACAGACAGCTAAATGAATACTGGAATGCTTTTCTCTACTCTCCTTGCCTGACAACACTTTGCATATCCTTTCATATCACTTTCTCAGTGACGTCCTCCCCAACTTGCAGGCAGGCATAATCCCTCCTCCTCCTGCAATCCCATCGCCATGTGATAGAGTGGGAGTTCTCAGGATTCAGCGAGCATCTGAATAAACCTGGGGGAGCTTGTTAAAACACAGATTTCTTGCCCCTGCCAGGATTTCTAGATTCGGATTCTGGCGCCTAAAAATTTCATCTCTCCCAGATGATGCTAACACCACACTTAGAGTGGCACTGTTACAGTTCATTCTGCATGTGGCCGACTCCTGTAAGACTGAGAGCTCAACAAGGAATTTCACCCAGCACATGTTAGACAGTGAATACATGTCTTACTCTTGTTTGCTTGTTTTTATCAGCCTCGTCATGTAAGTCTTGCTGGGCCATTTGCACAAGTTTCGTGCTCAAGTCCTGCTCTTCTCTGTACTCCTGCTGAAGACGTTCTATCTTCTCCTGGAGGGCTTTTTCCAAAGTGGCCCTGAGTCTCTGTCTTGTCCTCTGTTTCTGTAGCTTATCCTGCTCATTCTCAAACTTCACCTGAGCTCTTTCGTCTTCCTAAGGCAGAACAACAAGGGAGATAATCCAGTACAGCTGGACAAAACAGATTCGTGCATGTCATATACACCCCTGGAATTAGAAGGACTATCAACACTAATAAAAGAGAAAAATGGTAATTGGCGTACGAGCTACCCTTTTCATCGGCTAATCAGGGCTATATGCAAATTAATTGCCAACTAAGATTGGCAGTTAACTGCCAACAAGATGGCGGTTAATTTGCATATGTAGGCACAATGCAGGGAGGCGAAAGGGAAAGCAGGAAGAAGCCCCCTGCCACTGACAGTGATCGGAAACCCAGGGGGGAGCTAAGAGCTGGGGGGGCAGGGCAAAGGCAGCCTTTGCCCTGCCCCTCAGCCATGATCGGAGAATCAGGTGTCTTTTCCGCCCTGGCCAGTGATAGCAGGAAGTAGGGGTGGAGCCAGCGATGGGACCTGGGCACGGTCGAAGCTGGCAGTCCCGGGAGCTAGGGGTCCCTTGCCTGGGCCTAAAGCGAAGCCCACGATCGTGGGGCCCCTGCAGCTGCGGGTCCCCGCTGCCCGGGCCGGATGCCTCAGCCAGAGGCATCCTGCAGGGGCGGGGTGGAGCCCACGCGATCACGGCGCCCCCCGCTGCCACTGCAGGTCCCCGCTGCCCGGGCCGGACACCTCAGCTAGAGGCGTCAGGCCTGGCCAAGGGGCCGATCCTGTGATTGGAGGGTGATGGGGGTCAATGCCTGAGGGCTCCCAGTATGTGAGAGGGGGCAGGCTGGGCTGAGGGACACTCCCCCACACACACACCCAGTGCACGAATTTTGTGCACCGGGCCCCTAGTAAGAAATAAAACTTGCTGAAACCGGTTTGGCTCAGTGGATAGAGCTTCAGCCTGTGGACTCAAGGGTCCCAGGTTCGATTCCAGTCAAGGGCATGTACCTTGGTTGCAGGCACATCCCCAGTAGGGAGTGTGCAAGAGGCAGCTGATCGATGTTTCTCTCTCATCGATGTTTCTAGCTTTCTATCCCTCTCCCTTCCTCTCTGTAAAAAATCAATAAAATATATTTTTTAAAAAAAAGAAAGAAAGAAAACTTGCCGAAACCGGTTTGGCTCAGTGGATAGAGCGTCGGCCTGCAGACTGAAGGGTCCCAGGTTCGATTCCGGTCAGGGGCATGTACCTTGGTTGCAGGCACATCCCCAGTGGGGGGTGTGTAGGAGGCAGCTGATCGATGTTTCTCTCTCATCGATGTTTCTAACTATCTCTCTCCCTTCCTCTCTATAAAATATCAATAAAATATATTTTTTTAAAAAATAAATAAAACTTGCCTTCTCATTGCTGAGTCAGCAATAAGGCTTTGTGAAATTGCTGCGTATGTAATTATAAAGTAATAGTTGTCAAGTTCAAAATGCAGAAATGTATAAAGAGAAATCACCTTTAAACCTAGTACCCATCACTCAGCACCACTCTCAACATTTCAGTGGATTGGCCTACACTTTACTCTTCTATGCCCATCTGCACATCTAGATGTGGGTGCATTATTAAACAGCAATAAGAGTCCAAAATGGAAATGTACATGTCAGCTAAATACGCAAAACTAAATTTTAAGCACTTTGTTCTTTAAAGTATTCCCCCATGCCTCTCATTTTCTTAGCTTTCTGGCTGGCTTGACTGCCTGGCCAAACAGGCAGTTTAAATGGGGCATCAATGCTGTTGGGCCTTGTGGGTTTAGTAGAAAATTTGGGACATTAGTCCTCCTGCCAGAGGCAGCTGACGTCTCCTGAAGGGATAAGTATGTGTCCAGCTGGGACAGGAGATGACGTAGCAATCAATAGTGAGGATGGGATACAAATCCCAATTTGACTTGATTTAACTGAGATTCATAACAGCCATGAGTACTGGCCTGTGAGAGGGGAGTTACGTATACTAGACTTTTCCACTAATGCCAGGAAATTCAACTGAATTGTAAGGGTCAAATTCCATCAGTGCAGAATCTAAGGACAAGGAATGGGTATCAAGCATGAAAGCCGGTGGAATAGCAGGCCACACTTTTTTAAAGTAAGCTCAACCACCTCCGGCGGAAGTAACCAGCTAAATCCAGACTATCAGATAGGAAGGGATGGGATGGGGGAAAACTGTTCAAGATTGAGGAACCTAAAAGTAGTTTGCCATGTTTTGGCTTCACCGGGATAGTTTTCATCTTACACCTGTTGTGCCAATGTAATGAATTTATTGCACCCCTGTCAATCTCAAGTGAATAATAAACAGTCATTCTTTCTAAAAGAGACTTATAACAACCATATTTGGATTCTGATTTAACTATCAAATAAGTTAGACAATGATGGTGTAATGTTGATTCATGCACAGCAGATGGTTATTGTTGTGTTGGATGCTGTCATTGTTTTATGAGACAACCTAAGGGAAAAGAGGTCAGGGCCCTGGCCAAATAGGTGCTGCCTGTTTCAACCGTACACCAGTTGAAAATGCTGCAGTAGGGGCAGCAATCTTGTTGGAACAAAATTATTGATATTGGTGGCCAGAAGGTCACCATAGCTGTTCCACAGCATTTCTTCATAGGATTTGGAAACTGTCAATTTACATATCACATATCAAAGAACAGGGGATGTTGCCGAATTGTCACTAGCCCTCCATAGCACCGCCCATGACCATCCCATTTCACCCTCCCAAAACAGGCAGTTGTGTTTTGCCTCCTTTCACAGATAAAGAAATTGAGCCACCGTAGTGAAGTAACTTGCTCTCTGCAATGGGAGGGCACTATTAGCTGGGCCTTGAAATCCAAGGCCCTGATCATGTTGCCCTGTGAACCGGCCCAGGCCATCAGGCAAACTGTGCAGCCACAGGCCTGCAAACTGGTCCAGTAACCAGGGAGTGATCACCCTATGACCGCATTTTAAAAGGCCCACCACAAGGCGCGCCTCCTCTTCCTTCAGCCGCTGCGCTGCCTGCCTTCGCGCGTTCATGTCGGTGATCTGGGCATTCAGCCCCAGACGCGTGTTCTCCACTAGCTTTTGCTGTCTCCTCGCCTCTTCGGCTTCCCGCCTTTCCTTGGCTAATCGGTCTTCCTCCCAGAGCTTACAGAACATCTGCTCTTCCACCAGTTTTTGCCTTTTCAGCTCCTCATTAAACGCAACCTGTGCTTTCCGCTCCTCGCACACCTTCTTCTCATGGATAGAAAGCAATTCCGTGCGGAGCTCCTCACAGCGTTCCCTGAAAGGAGAATTTTAAAGACAAAACCTTCATGAGACATGGCCCTATTTAGGCACATATCTGTACAGCCAGATCCTGAAATAGAAAAAGTCAAAGATCTGGATGTAGGCCATACGAGCAGTGAAAGCATGTGACGAATGGCAGGGAGATAGGCACCATGATGTCACAGACAAAATACGGGCCCTGGGTCGGACAGAGCAGGCTTTGAATCCTAGTTTTGACATTTCCTGTGTGACCTTGGGTTGAAAACTTGACCTATCTGAGCTTTTTTTTTTTTTTTTTTTTTTTTTTTTTTTTGTCTTTTAAGGTTCTGGTAAGGACCAGAGATAACAGATGTAAATGCCTGGTAAGAACTAAGAGCTCCATAACTGGTAACTATGATTATTACTACAGGGGAAATACTACAATATTACAAGTGGACGAGGCTTTGGTAGGAAGAGACCCCACATGCACTTCCAAGGAAAGGTCATCTGTGACCACATAGATGGAGGCTCCCCATCACCCCTGGGCTCCTGGCAGGGCACATGTCCACCAAAGGGGTTTCGCCTGAGCTGCCTGTGCACACCCGGGCTATGTCACCAATCAAGAAGACATGCTCTCACCATAAGTGTTTAGACTGTGTCCTTTCTTTCAGTCTTGGTTATTCAAATTTCTTCAAAAGTTCTTCATTGAGCCCTGTGATAGTCAACAATGTCTACACTTCAGAATTACTTAGGGATATTTTCAAAATCCTACTCCCCACTTCTTCCCTTCCTCCTCCCAGACCAGACTAGGTAAAACAGAACACCTGGGGTGGGGGCCTCTGCAGTTTGTCAGAGCACCCAGGAGGTTCTGGCATCCAGCCGTGCGAGGAGACCCTCTGACTGAAGGCAATGTTTATGAACATCAAGTCTTCCCGGTTTCTAAATCAAATTCAGCGCCAAGAAGCTGAAGTTTGAAAATGGGCTCAATATAGAACTTCTGATGAAATTTTAATAGCTAAGACTGAAAGAAATAATGAAGTCTAAACTCTCATTGCAAGAATGGTCAATACTTCTATTTTAATGATAATAATCACTGATAAAAGTGCTTTACATGGTACTTTCACGCATGAAATCTTATATCACCCTTGTCAGTATCTTTTAACTCAGATGTAGCAGCAAGAATTACCTCCATTTTAGAGTTAAAGCAGGGAGCCTAGTGTCTTCCCAGGAGTAGTAATACTATTTGCAGTACTTACTGACTTTTAATTTGCAGGCACTGTTCTAAGCACTTTACAGGTATGGACTCTTACCATCTTCATAACAACCAATGTCGCAGTGAACATTACTGCAAGTTCATTTTCATCATTATGATCAGCCCCATTTACAGATGAGAAAGAGGATGCTAACTGTAAGCATCATAGGTGAGTTCATACATTTCATATGTGGTAGAGCTGGGAGTGAAAACCTGGCAGGCTGGCCTGGAGTTTAGGTTCTTTGGTACCTCATTGTAAGAGTACATACATGTAAAGTGGTTAGAACAATGCCTGGCCAGTAATTGACAGAGACAAGTGTTCTCACCATGCATCCTAGGGCATTTGTTTAACAAAAACACCCAAAACAAAACAAAGCCCCAAGCTGCCTACTTTAATCTGGGGTTCAATCGCTCACTGTGTATAAATACAGAACACTTAAAAGAAAATCACAATGTAAAAATCACAATGTACCAAGAGCATGCTCCATAAAAGAAGTATTGATAAACTGGGTTTCATCAAAATTAAAATCTTTTTCTCTGTGAAATACCCTCTTAACAGAATAAACACACACACACACACACACACACACACACAAAACAAACCAAAACAAAAAAAACAAAAACAAAAACAAAAAAAAAAACAAGCTACAGACTAGGAAACAATATTCCAAACTACATATCCTGCATAAAAGACTCATATCCAGAATAAATAAAGTACTCGCAAAACTTAATAGCTAATCCAATTAGAAAATGGGCAAAAGAAATGAAGAGACATTTCACAAAGAAGATGATCTATAGATGGCAAATAAGCACATGAACAGTTGTTAACATCCACCAGCCTTTAGGGAAATATATGAATGACCCATTGAAATTCACTTGCTAGTGTCCCCTTTGTCCCTCACAGCATCTTCTCAGCAGCCAGCAGGGAGTGTCCAAGTCCCACCAAGGACAGGAGATGAGGCTAAACTTCAGAAAGGCCAGAAAATCCAAGTCTGATCCTGTGTTGGTTACTACAAGCTTGAAAATCTAGTACAATGACTATCTGTGGAACTCAAGTTACCATCTTCAAGATGGGGAGTAGCAAGTTCCTTCTGGTGATATGCATGACTAATCTGGTTTTCTTCACTGCCCTTCTTTAGCAGCTCCCCGAGCCCTGAAATTTCCCATTCCCTCTAGTCTTAGCAGTTTAATTTACTTCGTTAGCAGCTGTATCTGAAATTTGTATGCACTACTCACTGCAATAGCTTACTTCTCCTTTGGGCCTCTACTAGGAAGATGTAGGACAGTCTATATGATTAATAGCAACTTCATGGCAGAAAGAGAAGAGATGGCAAAAGCTTTATCTCTGAACTATGTCTTGCCCTAGCTGGTTTGGCTAGAGCATTGGCCCATCTCAGGTTTGGTTCCTGGTCAAGGGCACATACTTCAGTTGCAGGATCGATCCCCAGCTCTAGTCAGGGTTCAGGCAGGAGGCCACAAATCAATGTGTGTCTTTTACATCGACGATGTTTCTCTGTCTCTCACCCTCCCTTCCACTCTCTCTAAAAATCAATGGAAAAATGTCCTCGAGTGAGGATAAACATCAATAACAAAAAGAACCATGTCTTGATCCCTCCACATGCTTGGTTTTGCTTCTTTCTAACATCTGCTGACCTTTGGATATTTCACCTATTCAGATTTCTTGCGCTGTGAAAAATGAACTCATGTATTCCTTCTGTATTCTACCATACTTTAAACTCAGTGTTTGCATTTTACTTTATCTTGGGCTATCCTATATAATAAAGAGGTAATATGCAAATTGACCCTCATGCCATAAGGCCATCACAACATGGCGGCACGCACAGCAGGGGTGGGGCAGCAGGGGCAGGGCCGGCAGCCACTCCGTGCAGCTTCCGCCAGGGTTCCTGGGGCCCCATAGGGGTACAGAGGTCCCAGCGGCCAGAGGTGGGGCATCAGGGCAGCACTCTAGGACTCAGGCCGTCTGGCAGTGCGCCAGCTACATGGGGCAGGACTCCAGGACTTGGGGTGGTCCCATGGCACTGGGCGGGGGGGTGTCCTGGGTCTCGCATGATTTTGCGCAACAGGTCACTAGTAAGCAATAACACTGTATTTTATGCTTGAAATACGTTGAGAATAAATATTAAGTGTTCTTAACTCTAAACAAAACAAAAAATCCCTTAGTGCTTGCATTTTGCAATGATGTGTATATAATTACCAAGATTTAAAGGTACTGGTACAACTACTGTCTATAACCTCTTAAAGCTACACTCTACTGTACATTAGCAATCTTAAGTCTTTTTTAATACACAGATTTTGTGTGTGTGTTTTTCTGACATTATTACCTGAATTGCTGGTCTAGCTTTTCAGCCACAAAATCTTGCCTCTCTTTTTCTTTCTTCTCTTTTAATAATCTGGTTTTATATCTCATTCTTTCTTTTCTTTCTTCAATTGTTTCTTCTTTCAATTGCATTTCAGTAAAATACTCATTTTCTTCTGATGCTAAAAGTTCACGGAGCCTGAAACAAAATGACCAAAAAAAATTTTTTTAAAATTAAAACTGTGATGCCACATACATCACTTTACAAATATATTTTTATTTTGTTAAATTTTATTTCAAAAGTACATGTTTAATCATAAATTTCACGAGAAGGAAAAGATCATTGCATTCTTCCATAAAATAAAACTAGTTGTCATTTAAAGCAATAAAGAGAGCCCGACCAGAGTTGCTCAGTGTTGAGCGTCAACCTATGAACAAGGAGGTCACAGTTCAATTCCTGGTCAGGGCACATGCCTAGGGGCTTGCAGGAGGCAGCTGATCGATGATACTCTCTCATCTTCGATGTTTCTATCTCTCTCTCCCTCTCCCTTCCTCTCTGAAATCAATAAAAATTTATTAAAAAATAAAGCACTGGTTGCAACAGCCCTGGTGAGGTTGCAACTGCCCTGATGAGGTTGAAACGGCCCCTGTGAGGTTGAGATGGCCCCGGTGAGGCTGGGACGGCCCTGGTGAGGCTGAGACGGCCCCAGTGAGATTGAATCAGCCCCAGTGAGGTCGAGACGGCCCCGGTGAGGTTGAGACGGCCCCAGTGAGGTCGAGACGGCCCCTGTGAGGCTGAGACAGCCCCGGTGAGGCTGAGACGGCCCCGGTGAGGCTGGGACGGCCCTGGTGAGGCTGAGACGGCCCCAGTGAGATTGAATCAGCCCCAGTGAGGTCGAGACGGCCCCGGTGAGGTTGAGACGGCCCCAGTGAGGTCGAGACGGCCCCTGTGAGGCTGAGACAGCCCCGGTGAGGCTGAGACGGCCCCGGTGAGGTCGAGACGGCCCCTGTAAGGCTGAGACGGCCCCTGTGAGGCTGAGACGGCCCCTGTGAGGCTGAGACGGCCCCGGTGAGGCTGAGACGGCCCCGGTGAGGTCAAGACGGCCCTGGTGAGGTCGAGATGGCCCAGGTGAGGTTGAGATGGCCCCGGTGAGGTTGAGACGGCTCCAGTGAGTTTGAATTGGCCCCAGTGAGGTTGAAATGGCCCCACTGAGGCTGAAACGGCCCTGGTGAGGTTGAGATGGCCCATGTGAGGTTGAGACGGCCCCTGTGAGGCTGGGACAGCCCCTGTGAGGCTGGGATGGCCCTTGTGAGACTGAGATGGTCCCTGTGAGACTGAGACAGCCCCTGGGAAGCTGAGAAAAATATATGAACTCACTCATTTATGGATAATAAGGACCATTATAGACTGATGAACAAAAATGGATACAGAGGCAGAGCAGCATTGAGAAGACTGTCAAACTACAGTGGGAACCCTGGGGAAGGTGGGGGGGGGTAGGAGATCAACCGAAGGACTTATATGCATGCATATGAGAATAAGACACTGGGGGGTGGGGGGAGCCAGGGGAATGTCAAGGGGGGGGGGGAAGGAGACATGTGTAATACTCTTTGTAATATTTTAAGAAATAAAAAAAAGAAATAAAAGTGAAGCATGCTAAAAAAAATAATAAAGCACTGATCTTTGCCATATTTTATTTGATCACATATAGATGTGATATGTAATGTATATCTTTAACAAAAGGAAAAATGAGATATTAATTAAAGCAACAAAATATAAAATTATTATTTTGCTATCATTATAATGCAGGTGATTATAAGTAAAAACATAAACAAGCAATAGTTATTGCTTTGGTAGGAATATGAATATCTCAGCCATGACTCTTACTATAACATTCACTTGATTTTTTTTGACCTGGTCAGTCTCAAGTGGTTTCAGGATTATTTCATAGTCTGGGTCATCAGGTTTGTGAGCCTTACTTATTTCGTCTTTCTTCAGTGTTGATGATAAATCCTTGCATGGCATCCTTCATTCTTGCTTTCACAAGACTGCCCATAAATTTGCGGTCATTGTGCTGGAACCAGTCAACTTTCAAGCGTTCCCGCTCTAAGGACTTAATGGAATCCAAAATAGCATGATGTTTCTGATAGTTGCGTAGGATTCTTCCCAGTTGTTGCTCAGCCCTTTGGCCTTCGGGAGGCTTGGCTCTCTGAAAACAAAGAACAACTATCACTTTTGATAGATCCAAAATCAACAGCATATTTTCAGTTAATCATGTCAATACTCAGACGAAATAAAACTTGGTACTCCATAAGTTTAAGTGGCTAAGTCGTAACTTGTTTGATTCTTTGAGCCTATACTTAAGATCAAATTCATCTCAAATATTTCTCATTTGAGTAAAAGTTCATAGAATTATAAAGTAAAAAATTTGAATGGGATGCTAGAGATTATCTAGTCAAATCAGAGACATTAAGTGATTTGCTCAAGGTCCTTCAAATAGAGCAGACCTGGCTAGACCAAGAATCAGAGGTCTTCCAATTCTTGACTTGATCTTGCCACTCAGTATTCTACTATTTCCCTGGGCAGACAACATAGTTACCACCATCCAAACACTTTCAATTGAAAGAGGCTGCTAAGTAGCTGTGACCAGGCACCTTCTGGTTGGAGCAGAGTCCCAATATGCTGGGATTGCAGGTGTGATCTCCAGCTAGGGCACACAGAAGAAGGAACCAATGAACGTATAAATAAGTGACCAACAACAAATCTCTCTTTCTCTCTCAAAAATCAATTTAAAAAATGTATAAGAGGCTGCTACCTAAGTACAGGTGACCCTTGAACAAAACAGGAGCTAGGAGCACACAGTCAAAAATCCACATATAACTTTTGACTTCCCCAAAACTTAAGTTGTCCCTTGGTATCCACAGGGGATTGGTCCCAGGACCAGCCCCCCACCCCCCGCCCCGGCCCCCACCAAAATCTGTGAATGCTAGTCCCCTATAAAAATATAAACAATTAGATCAATGCATAGTTGGCTCTCTGCATCTCTGGACTCCAAACTGTCAATCAAAAATTATACAGGGCCCAGCTGGTGTGGCTCATTGGTTGACCATCCACCCATGCACCAAGAGGTCACTGGTTTGATTCCCTGTTAGGCTACGTGCCCAGGTTGCGGGCTCAATCTCCAGTGGGGGGGCGTGCAGGAGGCAGCAATGGGTATTTCTCTCCCTCTCTCTTCCTCTCTCTCTAAAATCAATAAAAAAAATTTAAAAAATAGTACAGGTGTTTATTGAAAAAACTCCATGTATGAGTGGATATCATGCAATTCAAACCTATGTTGTTCAAGGTCAGCTATACATACAATGTATATAAAATAAGTTGTGAGCTCTAACCGGTTTGGCTCAGTGGATAGAGCATCGGCCTGTGGACTGAGGGTCCCGGGTTTGATTCTGGCCGAGGACATGTACCTTGGTTGCGGGCGCGTCCCCAGTTGGGGGTGTGCAGGAGGCAGCTGATCAATGTTTCTCTCTCATCGATGTTTCTAACTCTCTGTCCTTCTCCCTTCCTCCCTGTAAAAAATCAATAAAATATATATTTAAAAAAAATAAAATAAGTTGTGAGAAGGAAGAAAGGAAGAAAGTTGGGGAGAAAGCAGAGAACTAAGGAAAAGTAAAAAAGAAAAGCAAAACCGGTGGTAAAACTTTATTTCTATTTCTATTGTGCCCAGGAGTTTAATGCAAGGGCTATGCTCCTGACATTTTGGGTAACTTGGATTTCTGTAAATATGTTCATTTTACACAAACATCCACTAAAAAGTTGGAAATGCACACACCATTTTGAATATATATTGATACATTTAATAAAATCACATGGAGTATATCTTTTTCAATTCTGTATTCCTGGCATTGAACATAATGCCTACCACTGTCAGGTTCTCATAGGAAGGAAAGACAGAAGGAAAAGACAATGTTTCTGGGTGGGCTTGATACAATTTCTGCTTCTCCTAGGGCCACCATTAAATCCACGGTCTTGAGCTTTGTACTTCCAGCTAGTTTTATCAAGTCAACCTTATGTGAGTCGTGAGACTCTGGGGTCCTGATTCACAGCAACAAAACTCAACTTACAGTAGAGAGTCCATCTTATCACTTACACTTAGAACGTCATTGTCAGGACTACCAAAATACAAGGTTGGGTCTTGGTAAAGGAGTCTTCTGGAGTAAGAAAATCAACATCTGGAGAAGTTTGATGAAAAGATTAAGGGTCCCGGTATGCAGATGGATACTTAGGTTTAACTGAACAAGACAAGGCAAGGTTGAGATGAGCCAGAGACAGAACATGGTGTCTGAAGTAATATGGGAATTAGCTAACCCTATCAGAATTGTTTAGAGTCTGGAGCCAGTTAACAAATTACTGTTCTCTAATATGTATGGCATTTTAGAAATGCAGCTTCAGTGTCAACAAAACAGAGCAGGGTTGAAACTTCACCTTGGGTAGGATACACAGAAACTCAGGTTCCCAGTAGACATACATACAGGCTGAGAACAGCAACCAAGTTCCAAGATCATCAGGAATCAATTGTCTTGGCAAGAACCAGGCCCCGAGGCACATTTTGACTGAAGAAGGGAATAGGGTTAGAGGACAGTGAGAAACAGCCGGAGCAGTAGCCAGGGAGCCAGGAAGCCTTTTAAGGCTTGGGGCTTGCCATGCAGGACTCTGTGGCCAGAAAGGACCCATTCTCTGGATGAATAAACTATGATCTGGAGTTCTCTAACAAGATCATGCCAATCCATGCACAGTCTTATCATTAACCAAAGCTGTCACTGCTTAATAGAAATATAATGTAAACCAGATCTATAATTTACCATTTTCTAGTAGCTGCATTTTTAAAAGTAACAAGACACCTTAAACTAACAAAATAATATTGAATGTAAACTATAATTGAAAAATAAAAAATTAAAATAAAAGAGTAAAAAGAAACAGGGAAATTAATTATAATAATATATTTTATTTAACCAATATATCCAAAATACTATCATCTCAACAGGTGATTCTAAGCATATTTCAAGTGATCAAAAGTTATGTGTAGACACTGGACTCTAAACCATGCTAAAGGCAAGCAAAAAAAGAATTTTATAACTACCTTGTATTTTCAAGGTCACTGAAGGCTTTTGTTACTGTAACATCTCACATTATAGTTTCTAGTATTACAGCTTACAGTTTAATCTCTTAAAGAACAATGTCTTCTATTCTAGCTAGGATTCTGGCCTCTACCCCTCTGTCCATAATCAGAATAAATGTCCTCCTAAAAAACTATTTTGAGAAGTAAATAACTGGGTTCCTAGGAGGCACTCATCAAACAGTGGCTCATTTCGATTTTCCATTACATCAGACACTACACCTTTTATTGCTTTTTTCTGGTGTAGCTGTTTAGCACCCAAGTCTCAGCTCTGGTGGCTTTTATTCTTCTCCCACAACTCTGCAACCGCTACCATCCACATTTCTTATCACACCCTGACATTTGAGATGCACAGACTCTGATCTTTTCCTTTCTATTTTTCTATAAGCTCCAAGTGTAAGCTCAAAGCATTACATAGGCCTGCTTCTCTGGTCTGGAGGTAATCTGGTGGAACAGCAATCCCTACTGTTCCCAACACAAATAGTGGCACCTGACCAATGGCACCAGCCCCTCAGCTCTGTGTTCTGATACCAAACCCAGAGTGGGTGAGTTTCTGTCCCTGATGAAGTCTGTCTATAATTAACTTAAACCCTACAGTCTGTAGAAACTCCAGTGTACTGATTTCCAGACCCAATCCTACAGTCCTTGGACTTAGAAAAGAGGGAGCAGGTCTATAATTGGACTGATAATTGCTGTGTGCACCATGGAACATAAAATTGTATCTTTCATTATCCCTGATATTTCCTTCATAAAGTGTCCTCACAACTGTAGCATATCAAGATCTACTGTTAACCTTTTATGGTTTTCTGCATGAGCAAGTTGTTTCTGCAATTAGATAATAAGCAACTTGAAGGCAGGGATCAGACTTCCGTTGAAGAGTAAACCTCCCAGGGTCATTGTATCTCCCACTTCGCTGTGCATGCAGGAGGCACTCAAGCAATACCTCCATAATTGCCTAATTACACATGGAAGTTTTCTAGCCTGTTGAAACACAGGTGCATGGACCTAAGACCAAGTCAGCTTTCCAGGCAACAAACCCTCCTGTTTGCATCCAGGCCTGCAGGGACACTTCTGTTAGAGTTGAGTTTGCACAGAAGGGCTCTATAACCCCTGGTAACCCCTCACAGCCCAACACCCCTTCCACAGACAACCGAATCACCTCCGTCCCAGACCTGACCTACTGCCTTTCCCATGACACACACACCGCAAATCGCAAGGGACGACGACAGCCTTTGGGTGTCTTGGAGCCTAAAACCCCTCAAGATCCCAAGTAGTAATCTCCCAATACAGATTCTAAATATTGTAACAAGCAGGGGAGGGGGAGGAGGGACGGAATACCCAAGCGAAATTATCCTTTTCAAAATCAACCCCATTGTAGCAGGCACCAGTTTTCCTGAGCCCCCCGCTGGAGGCCAGATTGGCTCCGCTAGGTCTGGAGTGCTCGAGGATGCAGAAAGCAGTTGGGGCCCGCACACATCCCCTGCTTACCACCATCACCACTTTGGGAGTGGGGCCCTTAACCTCCCGCTGTACGATGCCAAACCGCTGGCTGTACATTTTCGAGTCTCCTCTCGGGATAGTGCGGCGTCTGCCGCAGTGCCCTAACGGTGCAACCGGTGGAACCAGCTTCGGAGACACAGATGTCCCGTTGCCATGGTGAGCCTCGCGGGGGCAGGTGGGTAGGGCGGAAGTTGATCCTGTCACCATGGTGACCATAGACGCAGGGACTTGCGACTCCCTCTGGAAGCGGATAAGCTGGGTCTGGGGGGGGGAAGGAGGGCCCTCACCAAGCCCTTGATCAGTTCTCCTGCAGACCTCGCCCTTTTCCTCTAGGGTTCATCAGAATAGTAGAAAAAAGCCTCCTTTACCCGAAGTGAAGTTGAAGATCTAATAATATTCCAATTGGCTTTGCTATTTATATCCTGTAACCAGTCGGTCTAAAAGCACAAGAAAGGTTAGTGGACATTTTATGGGAAGATTATTAAATGTTGTGGCCATCCTAGGATAATCTTGATAACGTAAATCATCACAAGACCTCCTTGTATATTTTTTGTAGTTCTTTACAGTAATTTGCAAGGTATTTTTACACATAGATGTTTGAGCCTCACAAATATCTTATAGGTTAACGGAACAGCAGGTATTATCCTCATTTTACAATAAAGGCTGAGAGAGCTGAACTGCCTTGTCAGCCTGCCCAACCAGTGTTACTAATGAAATCTTATTACTCTGGGCACAAACCAAGAGTTAGACTTGGGGTACTCTAGGAGGGGGGGCAGACCAGATGGGCTGGTAGTGCAGTGATAGGAATGACTGGGCACCATAAAAACCAGGAGTCTGAGTCAAGGGTCACATTGGACCAAAGTCAGGATGTGTGGATTAGATGTGCAAGTAAATCAGGCCCTGAGAATCCGGAGCCCAGGGAACCTGGAAGGGGCCCTCAGCATAGGTGGAGGCTGTATTTCCAGCCAAGAGCAATGTAGTCAATACCTTAAAGACAATTAAGATGACACTTTGCTGCTCTCACTCTAAAGTGGGGTGGACATAGAACACTAGAATATATAGATTACAGAAAAAACTCAGTACCTAGCCAGTCACTGTCATGTAACAATAACCAGAGCACAATTATTGTGCATACCATTTCAAGGCTTCAATTTACTGTAAATTAACATTCCTTAATCACTTGTAATCCACCCACTTCGGATTTTGTATATGGTACGTTTCTAGATTTGGATTCCATTTCCTGAATTGCTGGTTCAGCTTTTCAGCCACAAAATAATGTTTCTTCTCTTTTAATAATCTTTTAAAATAATTTTTTTCCTATACTGCTTCTTCTTTCAATTGTAGTTCAGTAAAATACTCATTTTCATTTACTGCTAAGAGTTTATGTAGCCTGAAACAAACAGAGAAAGAAAGAAGTTAGATGGTTGTCTCGGATCCCTGGACCGAGTCCTGAGGGCCAGCTAGTTCCTTGACCTTTCAGTCCCACGGGTGTCTGGTCACCAGCTGGTCTCTGGACACCAAATCCTTGGGAGGGAATGAAAACACCCTCGGCCAGGCAGGGGCGTTTGGGAAAAGCAGCTGAGATTTGGGGGTGCCTCAGGCACCCCTGAGGTCATAGAGCCCGGAGGATCCCGTCCAAGTGAGTTTTGGTGACAGGGGGAAGCTACCCCTGGGTGACACCCGGCTGCCCTGGAACGTCCCAAGCATTGGTCCTGAGCTTGTCATGCTGCACCCTCATCATAGGCAAGCCCTGTAATTTAACTCCAGTTCGGTTTTGCCTGTTTTACCACAATTTGAATCAATTTCCCTTATCGGGGCGGAGGCCATACCCCTGGTCCACCAGGTCCTGCAGGGGTGAGGGGCAGAGTTCCTGGGGCCCAGGTGGGATGACCGTGGTCCCACGCCCAGGCAGGCCTATTCTGAGGGTGGAGGGGCCAGGCTTGACGTGGTGAGCCTGGGCATTCAGCCAAACCCTCATGGAGGCCTAATAGAAGTTACTTGCCCAAGGTCCTTGGTCAGAACCTGACCTTTATCTTGCCACCCACTATCCCACTTTCTCAGAGGCAGTCAATGCTGTTACCATCATCATGACATTCCCAGAAGATACACTAAATATATGAATCAGTAAATAGGACAACAAAAATCATTTAAAAATAATTTTAAAATAGAACAGATTAGAGACAAAAACTATATTATTTCCAATTCCTATTGGGCCCCAACAAGGTTCATACAAGGGCTATCCTCTTGATAGTTTTCTGAATTCTACAAATTTCATGAAAGTTGGAAATCCATTCACCATTTGCAATACATATTGATGTATTTAATAAAATTGCATGGACTATATCGTTTTCATCCCTGTACCCCAGTATTAAGTTCTCAATAGTGACAAAGAGCTGAGACCCACATTTCTACTGGGTGGGTTTGACGGAATTTCTGTATTGCTGGGTCACCATGAAATCCATGGTCTTCCTTCCACTTTGCATTTCCAGCAATGTAGTTATGAAGCTATCCTCAGGTTAAGTAGTGAGACCCTTTGGAGCGGATTCATGACAGGGTGGCTTTGTGATGCGTCACGTTGACTAGCCTAGGTTTCCCAGAACTCCCTTCCCCATACGCTTCCGGTTAGAATGGGCCACAAGAAACATTTTATGTGCTAACTGCAGGGGAGAAGTGAAACAGCAGCATGTTGTTTTTAAGCTTTGAAAGTTGGTGCAGGAGCACCAGGCACTGTTGCAGTTCACATGTTGTCATTTATCTGCTGGCTCGCCTCCTAGGTGTGAGGCTGCTCCACCTCTCCAGGATCCTCCTTCAGCTTCTCAAATTCCTAGGCCAGATGCATATTCAACTCTGTGGTGAAGGGCACCAGTTTCTTCTGCAGGACACCCACGTCATCGAAGTTGGAGGTGGTGAGTGACATGGGTTCCAGGCCATCTGCAGGGGGGTCCAGCTTGTGCTTGTGGGCGCCAATGTGTCCTCGGTCTCCCACATTTACATCCATCTTCCCTTCCCGAATGCCTGCCCTGCAGACTTCAAGCTCCAGCATTAGATGCAAAGACCACAGCCTTACAGAGACTGTTTAACCTGCTCCCACAATTGCGTATGGTCAAATACCTATAAATCCCTTAATATACATATATATATACATATATACATATATATAAATATACATACATACATATATATAAAATCTTTATGTCAGTGGTGCTGCTTTTCTAATTGTACCCTGATACACACGATCACCAGATTCTTAATTCATCAGTCAGAATACCAATCAAATCAATTTCACATAGGACATCATTGTCAAAATTACCAGCATTCTAGGGTTGGGTGGTTGGATCCTGGGAGGAGCAAAACAATAGCAGAAAATTATCCAGTCGACTGGCTGAAGTAGGTGGGACAGGCAAAGAAAGGAGCAGAAGAGGGTGGCAGAGAGCTGTATCATGAGGTAGGGTAGGGAAATAGCTAATCTACATCTGAATTATTAAAGCTGCAAGGCTGGAACCAGAGTAAGGCAAGGGATGCACAAAAGCTACAAAATTTAAGGGGCACACACTCAGTTCCGACCTTGTAAAGCTGGCTAAGGAATGATCTCATGTCTCATCACTTTTAGCACTATGCAAAATATTGGACAGTGAGACAGGCTGAGCCAAAACTGGCCCTTTGACAGGACTTGAAGCAGAAACGCATACTCCTAGTAGACAGGCTGAGAGCAGAAACCAAGCATGAATGTCAAGGGGCAGGGGACACAAGTGGTCAAGAAAGACGAGCCAAGCTGACAGCTCTACTTCGAAGACTGCTTTGGCTGAAAAGGAGGAGAGAGGGAAACGCAAAATGGACAGCAGCCAGTGTGGAAGGATACCCTTAGGGTTTGAGGAATCTTACGCAACCCCAGAGACCTGGAAAGAACCCAGTCTCTGCATGCACAGGTGCTCTAACAAGGTGACCCAAGCACACAGCCTTGGCACCCCTAGAGACAGCAGTGTAAAGGACTTGTTATAACGCTTAAAATTAATCCACCTTGTTTTTGGAGTTGCTGGAAACTTGTTACTATATTATTACACATTACTGAACTCAGGATTACAGTTTATGGGTTAGTGGCTTAAAGAACAAGGCTTTTACATTAATTAATGGTTTAATTCTAGACTCTATCAATACTAGCTGTTTGACATTGGACAAGTTATTTAATTTCAGAGTCTGTTTTTCCGTCTGCAAAAATGGGCACAGTCAGTCTTCCTGAAAAGACCATTCTGAGAAATAAACTGGGTCCATAAGGAAGAACTCACCAGCTTGCAGTTCCTTTCCTTATTTATTCACATTACATTTTCAATTGCTGTCTCCCTGAGGAAATGTTTAGAGACACTGCCAGGTCTCATGCAGAAGCCATTTAATAGTTATGAAGAGGGCTTGTTTATGGTGGCTCTAATTCTATTCCCCAGCCCCAACACCAGCTCCTCCACCCCTAACAGTCAAACTTCTTGTCATGTTCAGGCTTCTGGGATTTGCACCATTTAGAGCAGATGCACCAACTTTCTACTTTCTCTTCCTTTCTTCCTTACTTCCTCTATAAGCTCAAAGGACTGAACAGGCCTGCTCCTCTGGTTTGGTGGTGTTTCCAGTTCCCACTGATTCCTACACAAGCCCTGGCAATCACTTTACGGTCCAGCCTCTGAGTAGGTCAGTGTTGTCTCTCATAAAGCCGGTCTGTAAATTTCACCTTGAATCCTACAGTCTGCAGAAGCCTCCAGTCTACTGCTTTCTACTTCCAGGTTTTTTAAGGTCCTTGGACCTAGAGAAGAGGGAGCAGGTCTGTATGTTGAATGTTTGCTATGTACAAAATGGAGCATCACAAAACCATTTCCTACTCTTCTTCCCTTAATTATTTCTTCTCTTCTAAAATCTTCCATTACAAACAGCACATCACTCCCTTCTTTGTTATATGTAATGATTTCATGCATAGGGAAACTGTTTCCCCAGTTAGATTATAAGCTCCCTGAAGGCAGGAATACTCCTGAAAGACAAGCCTTCCATGGTCATTGTATTCACTGCTGTTCTCACCCACACTGCAGTGTATCCAGCAGGGACTTAATCAGTAGCTCTGTAATTGCCCAAGTACAGATGGAAGGACTTCTGGCCTGCAGAAACTAGTTTGTAGGAACAAAAGAACCCAGGTACTGAGGTCAATAGTTTATGTTCTATGTCTGGGGCTCTGTGTGGGGCCTGTCAACATTCTGCAGGAAGTAGCATTCCCCGTCCTCTCACTATCCCAGTCCTTATAGGCACTTAGCCTTCATCTGTTGCCAGGCGTGCAGGGACAGTTCTGCATAGCAGATGAAACTGTTAATAACCTCAACAGGCCCAGGAAAGGCTCAAGAAACATAGCCTAACCCCCCCCACAGAGGATGCTCCAGGAGGTACAGGACTAGTCCAAGATCACACACTTGTGTGTCAAACCAGATCTCCTGCTCATCCACCACTGTCCAGCCACCTGGTCATCTCTTGGAGACTCTAAAGGCATTGAAGACCCCAAATGATGATTCTCTGAGTACAAATTTAAAGTCTGACTCCTGCTGGTTTTTTCTTAGGGACCAGGCTTTCTTTCCTTTTTTCTTTCTAATCTCATCACAGGACACCAAGTCCTCTCCCTTGACACCCCCCCACCCCCCCCAAGATAAGCCCTGACCTGGACCTCAGGAAATCTCTAGGGGCCTACACATACCTCCTCAATGATCATGATCAACACAGTGTGGGGCCTTTACCTCCTACTGCACCATGCCAAAATACTCAAGGCTCAAAACTCAAGGCCCACATCTGACCGGAACCCACCCCATCCCCACCCCTCACTATACGGGGCACACCTTGGCAACCAGACCGCTGTGTCCCGAAGACGGGTTCCACCCAGGCTGAAAATCTCCGTGATCTGGGGAAGAATTAACATCATGGGTCAACGTGGCTGGTTGGGTTAAAACTAGGTCAGGGCAGGGTGCGGTGTCCCCGAGCACTGACCACTGGCGTGCCAGCCCCTCCTGCCTCCTCTGGGGCCGAATCAGAGGCTGAGTCATCCTTGCTCTTCTCTTTGTCCTCCTCAGGGTCAAGTGGCTCTTGCTTCACAAGTGGCAGGCCTGAGTCTACTGCCTGGGAGAGGTGGGAAATAGGCAACAGTCAGAAAAGCAAGGTTGGCCTAAGGAAAGAGTCTCTTATTGGCCAACCTGTCACTGTGCTCATAAACCCCACTTCTATCACACTTCAGCACAGAAAAACCATCTGTCTAAAAAATTTTTTTCCATTCCCCACAGATTTCCATTTTTTCTATTAGCTGGGCAGCAAAGCAGGCAAAGCCTGGGGAAGGCAGAGTAATTCTGTGGAAAGGCTGCAATCAGCACACCCATTGCTCTGCTCAAAGAACCACATCACGGCTCACCATCACTCTGCTCACAGATCACCCATCACTGAGCCCCACCTTGCTGGGGCAGCCTCGCAGCAATACGGGAGAGGTCAGGATGGCTCTGCCTGGTGTCCAGTCTTCCTGAGCATCCACCTTCTCTTGCTTCACCTGGGGTAAGACCACAACCCAACTCAGGCCAGGGCACTGGGCCCCCTGTGTGAAGGAGGATTGCAGCAGACTTGGTCCCAGCTTCCCGGAACAAGGCTGGATAGGGTTGGGAAGGGCAGGATGAGGTGGGGCCCTCACCTGCAACAGGGGTTCTGTGGAAGCTGGGGCAGGGCCAGGTACCTGCACGGGACTGCTTGCACCCTCCCGTAAGAACACAAGGTCAGTGCCAGGCGGGGGCAACACAAAGCCATTGCCTGCTTCCTGTTTCACTGGAGTCTGGGCTTGGTTTGGTCGGGTTGTGGGCGTGCCCGAGGGTGTCTTCAAGGTATGGCCCACACGGGGCCGTCGAGTAGATCCAGGCCTCTTTCGACGAGGGTAAGGTGGGGGTGACACTGCCCCATCCTCAGACCCTGACCAGACACTTGGCAGCAGGCGCTTCTGTGAGAAGAGGTTGGGTGTTATGGCCACCTGATGCAGTGACCTGACCACACTACCCTGCCCTGACCAACAAGCCTGCAGATCCCCCTATTAGTACCGGCAGAAAATCTGCTCATGTGTGAGCCCCTTATCACTGAGCCTGTTTGTCTCCTGTTACCAGTGCCAATGCCACCCAAATTCCTCATTTACATCGGCTCGATGTCTACTAACCCTTGACCAAACCCACTGCCCCACTCACCCCTCTGAAGTTGCAAGACCCATCTGGCCTGTCCCACCCACATACCAGGTCTGTCCACCATTCCCAGGCACTGAGGGACCCGGCCTAACCTATTGCGCCCACCTGACCCTTCCTGCCCCACCCACCATGGCAAACTGCAGGCATTGGCGCCAACGACACTTCTGGCGCTTCTGGTTACTGCCCCCGAATTTGGGCTTGTCGAAGCAGAAGTCACAGTGGCCACAGTCCATCCGTCGCAGGCAGGCTGCACAGGCCCCACACTTGCGGTTCTGCCGGCGGTTTGTGTAAGGTTGCTGGGGGACGGGAGACAGGGGTGCTGTTGTTAAGACTCGTACAGCACTGTTCCTGTTGCTCCTCCACTAGCCCCATGGGAGGGAACTGGACGCACAGTAGTCTTAGCCTGAATCCCACTAGTCACATGTCAGTGTCTGCTAGTCACACCACCAGGCACTATCAATGTACAAATACCTCTCGATACGATTAGCACTCTGACTACTCCAACACAGTATCCATTACTCTATCTGCCAGTCCCCACTAGCTACCAAGCAAGACAAGGTCTCTGACCTCCCCACCTCTAGTAGGATTCTGCTGACCCTCGATTAGCACCTACCACACCTGCTACGTCTACTCACCCTCTGTGAACTCTGGTCATTGTGGCAGCTTTTTCTCTTTTAGCCCCACCAGAATGTTACTTCATCTGACATTAGGTACTATCACTGCACCTGTGGATCCCATATTAGTCTCTCCCCATTGTCTGCTTATCCCATACTGGTACCCATTACTCTGCCTTGCTCTTCCCCTATTAGGCCCACTGCAGCATGTGCTTCTTTGGGCTTAACCAAGTGCCTTAGGAGAGTCTAGACTTGTCCAGGTAAGATGGGGCCACTCACTAGCTCGTCCTCGTCTACACAGTAATAGATGAACTCAGCAGGTGATGAGGGGCCCAGGGCTCTGGGGTGCTGCAGAGGCAAATGGGGTGGGGTCATGTTAGGTACTGGGTAAGATGAGGGTTGTGCCTTCCCCCACCCTCTAGCGCCTCACCAGCTCTGGGGACTCTGGAGGCTGAGGTGGAGGAAGCGGAGGTAGTGGCTGGGTTCTGGGACGCCGCCGGGCAGCCATCTTGGAGTCACAGCCTCCCCTGCGGCGGCTACGCTTACCCTAGGAGAAAGCCAAAAAAGTAGATCAGTTTAGGCACGGTGGCACCAGGCAGACACAGGACCCTCCCCCCAAGGAATGCAGAAAGCATGCGTGGGACAGACAGGCAGTGTGGGACGGGGCACTCACAGCAGGGGGAGCCACAGCTAGGGGAGGGCGTCGTTGACATCGCTGATGGTGGCGACGCAGGCGATGAGCAAGATGCTGGCAGACAGGGTCAGGTAGGTAGGGCCAGGAAGGTGAGAGTAGGGTAAAGGAGAAAAGAAGACATGAGGTGGGCAGGGCCAGGTTGGGAGGAAGCAGCAGCAAGTTCAATAGCAGAATGAGCTCTGCCCCAGCCCTGGCCCCACCAGCACCGGTCCCTCCAGCCTGACTCACTCGTAGGCAGCGCCGCTGGATGCACCTCCACTGGCGCCTGAGACCAGGGCGGGGAGGGCGAAGGCAGACTCGGCAACGACCACAGTCCTCTCGGGTCTGACAGCCCCGGCATACTCCACACCCTCGGCTCTGTGGGGGGGCCAGAGGCATGATGCAAGGGGCTAGGGCTAGGAGGGCCAGGGGCTAGGGTTAGCCTTGGGCCCACCCCACCTGCCCACCCCACCTTTTCCACAATCCTGAGGCACCGTCTCCGCTCACACTTGCAGAACAGCCCTGAGGCCACATCATGGGGCAGCTGCAGGAGGCAGGTGGAACAGGCCCCGCAGTCCTCCGTTACCCGGCAGGCTGCACACTCTCCGCAGCCCACACGCTGCAAGGAATCGGTGGGGTAAGGTCACAGACTTAAGCAGAGTGACTCCAGGAGCACTGCCCCTCAAGAGTCTGCTGACCCTACGTTAGCTCCCATCACCATGTCTGCTAGTCCCCCATTTGCTTCATCACTATACCTGATAATTACTGATTAGCCAACATCATTGAGGCCATCACAATGTCTACCATTCCCGTTAACCTCATCTACTAATATCCTATTAACACCCATTACAGTCTGCTGACTGCAGCTAGCTCCCTACGAAATTAACTAACACCACATGGATCCATCACCATTCCTTCAGACCCTCCCCTCCTCCCCTACCTCCCATTACATCTTGCTCCCACCACCCACTTGTGAGGAGGAGGTAGGTCATGCTTACCTTAAACATCCTCTGCTCCCGGTTGAAAGCAATTCTCTGCGCTGGGGGGGGGGGGGGGGGGGGGGGGGGGGTTGGGGGGAGGAAGGTAAGAAGAGATGAGGAAAGGGAGCATTAGATATCTGACCTCACCCAATGCCTTTGCCCTGACATTCACCATTCAATATCCAGCCTGACACTGGTGTCCTAGACTGACACCAGAACTATTCCGGCTCCTATCTTCCCATGTCCTAGGGGCCACTCACCTCTGCAGTCCTTGCACAATGTCTTGAGCCGCTGCCTTCCGGTACCATCCCCTGAGAAGCTGATTCCACAGTTCTCACAGTGCCTGGGGTAGGAAACATGAGTGTGGGGCCCTGAGTATACCCCCAACCACAACCTTCACCCACTTGGCTCACTTTAGGCCAACACTCACCCAGGTGCAGGGAGCGAAGCTGGGGCTGTGTCAGCATCAGCCTTGGCTTTAGCCCCTGGGGCCTCCTTTCGGACCTCAACCCTCTTGGATCCAACCTGACATTTTCGAGCTTTAACAGGCTTCGAAGGCTTCTTCCGCTTCCTGCTGGGGAGAGCCAAGGATGGGGCCTGGAAGTAGGAGCAAGGGCAGGAAGAATGTAGGTCAGTGGGTGGGTTTTAGGTGGCTCGGCCCCCCTTGCATCTGGGTACCCCACATTGTGTAGCACCTTAGGGGCTGGATAGCACAGGATGCCTTGTTTGAAGTCGAAGAGAGTGAGGTCGCACGAAGGGCCCAGGTATCGAATCAGCTCAACTTTGCTTCGGATCCTATCTCCTGTGGGGCTGGAGGTGGGCCAGAAGTGATTGGTACACAGGTGAAGCCATTGCCACTCCACCCACACAACTCTCCCCCTGAGAGGGGGACAGGCCTGCGTGGAACACAGAAGGTAGCCTGGATCTGCTTGGCCAGGCCCTACCCCAACTAATCCTCAGTAGCAAGAATATTAAAGGTGCATAAATAGCAGAAGATATACAAACATTAATTAATATAAATGCAAATGAATGTGCATGTATTTATAACATATAATACCAGTAGTATTCTATATAAGTTAAAATAAACACAAATAAAAACATAAATATATTAAGTAAAATGTAAATGTGTTAGCAGTATATACTAAATACACAGACAAACTTCTGTGAGAAACAAATGTTTAAAAATCTACATAGCCCTGGCCAGGTAGTTCAGTTGGTTAGAGTGTTGTCCCGATATGCCAAGGTTGCAGGTTCAATCTCCAGTCAGGGCACATACACGAAGCAACCAGTGGCTCGGCCGGCATGGCTCAGTGGTTGAACATCGACCTATGAACCAGTACATCACAGTTCAATTCCTGGTCAGAGCACATGCCCAGGTTGCTGGCTTGATCCCCAGTGTGGGGCATACCGGAGGGAGCCGATCAATGATTCTCATCACTGATGTTTCTCTCTCTCTCTTCCTCTCTGAAAGCAATATAATCTTATCTAATAATAGAGAAACATGGTAATTAACCGTAACTTCGCTACCCTACCCATTGGCTAATTAGCGAGATATGCAAATTAACTGCTAACAAAGATGGCGGCTGGCAGCCAGGCACCTGAAACAAACAGGAGGTTTGCTTGCTCCAGTGAGGGAGGAAGCCAAGGTTCCCCACCTGCCGCTGCCCAGCTCTGAGCTCCAGAGGCAACAATGTTGCAATTATAGAAGCTAAACAAACCCAGAAACCTGCTTTCAGCCGCCAGCGGGCTCAGAACTTAGAGCGCCAGTGATGGCAACAGAGTTTCAATTATAGAAGCTAAACAAACCCAGATATCTGCTTTCAGCCAGCCACAGCCTCAGAGCTGGAGCCGACTCTCAGCTCCAGTGACAGCTATAGAAGGTAAATAAATCCCAGAAAAAAAAGAAAGAAAAAAAAGAGGCTGGGAGCTTCAGTCGCTCGCCAGCCTGAAAACGGCCCTCAGCTCCTCACCCAGACTGGCCAGGCACCCCAGTGGGGATCCCCACCCTGAAGGGGGTGTGATCAGCTGTAAACAGCCATCAGCCCCTCATCCAGGCTGGCCAGGCACCCAAGCGGGACCCCCACCCTGATCCGGGACACCATTCAGGGAAAACCAGCCAGCCCCCACCCGTGCACCAGGCCTCTATCCTATATAGTAAAAGGGTAATATGCAAACTGACCCTAACAGCAGAAGGACTGGGAATGACTGGTCACTATGACACACACTGACCATCAGGGGGCAGACGCTCAATGCAAGAGCTGCCCTCTGGTGGTCAGTTGCTCTCACAGCGGGGAGCTCTGCTGGCATACCCATACATATAAAAGCCAGGCTGACGGCTGCCAGTACAGCGGCGGTGGCGGGAGCCTCTCCTGCCTCTGCAGCAGCGCTAAGGATGTCAGATTGCTGGCTTAAGCCATCAGTCAAACATCCCCCGAGGTCTCCTGGACTGTGAGAGGGTGCAGGCCAGGTTGAGGGAACCCGAGTACACGATTTTCAGGCCTCTAGTGTGTGTGTGTGTGTGTGTGTGTGTGTGTATACATATACTAGGGGCCCAGTGCACGAAATTCGTGCACTGGGGGGGGGGAGTGTCCCTCAGCCCAGCCTGCCCCCTCTCACATACTGGGAGCCCTCAGGCGTTGGCCCCCATCACCCTCCAATCGCAGGATCGGCCCCTTGCCCAGGACTGACGCCTCTGACAGAGGCGTCAGGCCTGGGCAGGGGACCCTCATTTCCTCCCATCACTGGTTCTGCCCCTTGCCCAGGCCTGATGCCTCGGCCAGAGGCGTAGACCCCCATCACCCTCCAATCACCTGATCGGCCCCTTGCCCAGGCCTGACGTATCCGCCAGAGGTGTCAGGCTTGGACAGGGGACCCCCATCTCCCCCCGATCGCTGGCTCTGGTCCCCGCCCAGGCCTGAGGCCTCTGGCCCAGGAATCATGCCTGGGCAGGGGACCCCCATCTCCCTCTGATCGCTTGCTCCACCCCCCGCCCAAGCCTGACGCCTCTGACCCAGGCTTCAGGCATGGGCAAGGGGACCATCATATCCCCCCAATCCCTGGCTCAGCCCCCCGCCCAGGCCTGATGCCTCGGCCAGAGGAGTTGACCCTCATCACCCTCCGATCACCAATCACCAGATCGGCCCCTTGACCAGGCCTGAGGCCTCTGGCAGAGGTGTCAGGCCTGGGCAGGGGACCCTCAGCTCCCCGCGGTTGCAGGCTCCGCCCCTGCCCAGGCCTAACGCCTCTGGCCTAGGCGTCTGGCCCGGGCAGTGGGGACCCGCAGCTGCAGCAGCCCCGCGATCGTGGGCTCTGCTTTAGGCCCAGGCAAGGGACCCCTAGCTCCCGGGACTGCCAGCTTCGACCGTGCCCAGCTCCCATCGCTGGCTCCACCCCTACTTCCTGCTATCACTGGCCATGGCGGCAAAGGTGCCTGATTCTCCAATCATGGCTGGGGGGCAGGGCAAAGGCGGCCCCAGGGCCACCTTTGCCCTGCCCCCCAGCTCTTAGCTCCCCCCTGGGTTTCCGATCACTGTCAGTGGCAGGGGGCTTCTTCCTGCTTTCCCTTTCGCCTCCCTGCATTGTGCCTACATATGCAAATTAACCGCCATCTTGTTGGCAGTTAACTGCCAATCTTAGTTGGCAGTTAATTTGCATATAGCCCTGATTAGCCAATGAAAAGGGTATTGTCGTACGCCAATTACCATTTTTCTCTTTTATTAGTGTAGATATACTAGAGGCACAGTGCACAAAAATTTGTGCACTCGGGGGAGGGGGGTCCCTCAGCCCGGCCTGTGCCCTCTCGCAGTCTGGGACCCCTCAGGGGATGACCACCTGCTGGCTTAGGCCTGCTCCCCGGGGGATTGGGCCTAAGCTGGCAATCAGACATCCCTCTGGCAGTCTGGCAACCCTCGGGGGATGTCCACTTGCCAGAGGGGAGCAGGCCTAAGCTGCAGTCGGACATCCTTAGCACTGTTGAGGAGGCAGGAGAGGCTCCCACCACCACCGCTGTACTGGCAGCCATCAGCCTGGCTTGTGGCTGAGCAGAGCTCCTCCCATGTGAGAGCACCCTGACCACCAGAGGGCAGCTCCTGCATTGAGCGTCTGCCCCCTGGTGGTCACTGTGTGTCATAGTGACCAGTCATTCCCAGTCCTTCTGCTGTTAGGGTCAGTTTGCATATTACCCTTTTACTATATAGGATAGAGGCCTGGTGCACGGGTGGAGGCCGGCTGGTTTTCCCTGAATGGTGTCCCAGATCAGGGTGGGGGTCCCGCTTGGGTGCCTGGCCAGCCTGGATGAGGGGCTGATGGCTGTTTGCAGCTGATCACACTCCCTTCAGGGTGGGGGTCCCTACTGGGAAATTCTGTTTCTTTGTTCCTAATGTTGTGGCCTCACCCCATAAAAAGAAACAGAATTTCCAGAGGATGAGGCCCAGAAATCAGGATTTTAAAAAGATTCCCAGGTGATTCTAATGTGCAGCCAAAGTTGAGAAGCAGTTCTAGAGCAAAAAGAAGACATCCTTACTGTCCTAAACATCAGGAAAGATCGGATTCCTTAAGCTCAGGGTTCTTACCTACAACACAACCCAGTGCATGTGTAGCGCTGGTTAGCCTTCTTCATTTCTCCCCGTCAGACTGGCTTTCGGGGACTCATTCTGGATACTGCTATTGCTAAGAGTAATGAACTCTTTCATCTCTGACCCAGGAATCTCGTATCTCCCAACAGCATCCACAAAACTGTGACATTCACTGATACTGAACTTCGATTCACTGATATTGAACTCAATTGTTATCTTAACCTAATTAGGGTAAAATCTCTGATCCTTTACAGTTCTTGATAACTGCACTTACATTTATAAATGCTGAAAGTTTTATATGCTAAAAATATGTTAATAAGTGTAAAATTAAATATAAATAAATGTAAATGTATTTGTAATTTTATTATTCCTCCAGAAAAAAACAACTTAGACAAAGTTCAGGAAGAGAGTAGAAAATTTAATAACTAGTATATCACAAATATATCTTAAATCCTTATACGTAAATTGTTTATAAGTATGTATGTTTATGAATTATAGTCAAATTTCATTATTTCTGGTAGTTATGTTCTATAACAGCAGTGGGCAAACTACGGCCCGCAGGCCGGATCCGGCCCGTCTGAAATGAATAAAACTAAAAAAAAAAAAGACCGTACCCTTTTATGTAATGATGTTTACTTTGAATTTATATTAGTTCACACAAACACTCCATCCATGCTTTTGTTCCGGCCCTCCGGTCCAGTTTAAGAACCCATTGTGGCCCTCGAGTCAAAAAGTTTGCCCACCCCTGTTCTATAAAGTCAGCTTGAACACTGCATTAGTGAATATAGAACCACTGCTCCTAGTAGAACTACAGGTTGGGTTCCTATGAGCCTGTGGTCACAATATTTTTGTAAACTAATCCTATGTAAGCTTTTTTAATGTGTGTTTCTGTGTAAAGACACCCTAGTTAATATATTCTTCTTATAACTAACTAACTGTGTGGTCTTTGAATGATGTAAAGCCAGGAGCTTTGAAGCCCATCTGCATTATATAGCTTTCTTTGCCAATGTCCTTGTAACACAATCCAGTCTCATCAGCATTGAAAATCTACTCTTCTGTATAGCTGCTTTCCCACAGAACACTTGGCAGGTAATTTTTAAAATCTTCCACAGACTTCTAATCTGCAGGACCTGCCTTGCATGCAAATTTAACATTTTTCACAATATATCACCTTTGAAAAGTTTGAGATAGACAGCACTAGTGGCAACAGGTTTAACATTTTCCTAAACGGGAACAACATGATTGTCACTGTTCTGGGCTTTCAGCCTCATAATGCTGCCCACTACACTTTATTGGTCAGCATCTCATAGAGCCACACAGTTAGCCAGTCTTCCATCTTTTCCTTAGCTTCATCACGTACTATAGATATTACTTTCGCGCTTTCTGAAGCAGCCTCATGTACAAATTGGCAAATTTCCTCTTCTTTTTCTAGATGTACCACACTTTTGATTCACTGACATTGAACTCACAGCTGACAATACTGCAACTCAAACTTGAATGAAGTTCACAGCTGACAATACTGCAACTCAAACTTGAATGAAGTTTATTTAACACTAGAGGCCTAGTGCAAGAAAATTTGTGCACTCGGGGGGGTTCCTCAGCCCGGCCTGTGCCCTCTCGCAGTCTGGGACCCCTCAGGGGATGTCCACCTGCTGGCTTAGGCCCGCTCCCCGGGGGACTGGGCCTAAGCTGGCAGTCAGATATCCCTCTGGCAGCCCAGGAGCCCTTGGGGGATGTCCACTTGCCAGCGGGGACCAGGCCTAAGCTGCAGTCAGACATCATTAGCGCTGCTGCAGAGGCAGGAGAGGCTCCCGCCGCCACCACTGTGCTGGCAGCCATCAGCCTGGCTTGTGGCTGAGCAGAGCCCCCCTGTGGGAGCACACTGACCACCAGAGGGCAGCTCCTGCATTGAGCGTCTGCCCCCTGGTGGTCAGTGTGTGTCATAGTGACCAGTCAGTCCCAGTCGTTCTGCTGTTAGGGTCAATTTGCATATTACCCTTTTATTATATGCCTGGTGCACGGGTGGGGGCTGGCTGGTTTGCCCTGAAGGGTGTCCCAGATCAGAGTGGGGGTCCCACTGGGGTGCCTGGCCAGCCTGGGTGAGGGGCTGAGGGCCATTTTCAGACTGACCACACCCCCTTCAGGGTGGGGGTCCCCACTGGGGTGCATGGCCAGCCTGGGTGAGGGGGTGAGGGCCGTTTTCAGGTTGGCCACACCCCCTTCAGGGAGGGGGGTTCTGCTGGGGTGCCTGGCCAGCCTGGGTGAGTGGCTAATGGCTGTTTGCAGGCTGGCTACAGCCCCTTCAGGGTGGACATCCCTGCTGGGGTGCCTGGCCAGCCTGGGTGAGTGGCTGATGGCTGTTTGCAGACTGGCCACAGCCCCCAGCCACCCAAGCTCCCAGTGGAGGCTAGCTGGAAGCAGGTATCTGGGATTTATTTGTCTTCTATAATCGAAACTTTGTTGCCATGAGCGGAGGCCACAGCCAGCTCAGGGCTGGCAGGAAGCTTGGCTTCCTCCATCGCCCAGGCAACCAAGCCTCCTGTTTGCTCCAGCTGCGTGGCTGCCGGTCGCCATCTTAGTTGGGTTAATTTGTATATAGTCACTCTGATTGGCTGGTGGGTGTCCCTTAGAGCATAGCAAAGGTACGGTCAATTAGCATATTTGTCTTTTATTAGTGTAGATGTATCTTCTCTTATGGCACATCACAGACTTCTTGCTCTTAGAACACTAGATAGCACTTCAGCACTATGCTTGGGGGGCCATTGCAAACAGCACAAAAACTTGAAAAACACAGCACTAAGTAGACCATGAAAAGGACTTGTTTATAGTATAATTGCTGGAATAGAAGCCTTTGTTCAACCTGGGAACAGGTGCATCAGGCTACTTAAATTGTTTTTGCTGCTCTTTGCATGTCTACCAATGACAATGAAAACATAGCTGAGCAATGACTTTGGGGGTACAAACAAATTGTAGTGAGTAGGCGAATTTGCAAATATGGAGTCTGCAAATAATGATCAAATGTATATGCATGATTTTAGCCCCGCCCATAAATTTAACCACACCCCAATTTCACTCTGCCTAACCAAGCTAAGTCCTACCCCTGACTCTCCCCACAACCCAACCAGTACCTCTGGTAATAGGTGTCTGAGCGTCCGCAGGTGGCACCTGACTTTCGAAAAACCTCACGACGCTTCCAGCCAGGGCCCAGGGCTGGGCAGTCCAGCCACTCCTCAGCCATGGGAGCCACAGGAAGGAGCAGGGGCCTGCAACATGGAGGGGGCAATGGGAGAAACGGAGCCTGTCGGTGGGGACATGCTGTGCCCCAGGCCACGTAAACCACTGGTATCAATGCTTGTGCAAAACCAGCCACCTGCCACAGGCAACTGGCCAATATAAGGAAGAGAAACCCCCATTCCCACCAATTCTTCCCTGTCCTGGGCCCAGGTGCATGCCATTCGTCATCCTCTAGACCTGGAAGCCCCATCCTCAACCCAAGGGTTCTCCCACCTCACTTTCAGTGCCCTGGTCCGTTCCTCCCCATCCTTCGCCCGCGAGCCTGTCATTTCTCCCCACTGCCCACCTAGCAATCTTTCACTCTTCCTCCTCACTTCTCCCTGTCCTTGGCCCAACAGCCACTCTCGGTCTTGTATCTACTGGCTCCCTATTCCTCCCTTTGTCACCGCCATGCTCCCCCTCCTCAGCTCAAGAGGCCCCATTCATCTCGCCCTCGGGCTGCTTTCCTAGCCCTGGACGCCAGTGCCGATTCCCATCCGCTCCGCTGACCCAGGAGTCCCCGGTGTCTGTCCCTCCCTCCTTCCCTCCTTCCTTCCTACCCTCCTTCCTTCCTTCCGTCTGATGTCCTCTGATCCTGCTCCCTCGGTGCTGCCTCGATTCCCTGTGTCCTCCTCCGGAGTCCCAACTCCTCCACATCCCCAACCTGAACAGCCCGGCTCTCAGGCCTTCTGTGCTCAGCCTGACCGTGTCCCCTCTTGGTCAGTGTTCGGAGCCGCACTCCGCCCGGTCTCAGCTCCGGGGCCCCCCATTCCTCTCCTCGGCGGCTACGAAGCTCTCTCACCCCTTCCCTTCGGCGTGCTCGTCCTCAACCCCCCTCACCAGCCCCAGGACCCCGCTTCTCCCCTCGGCATTCTCAGCGCCCCCCGCTGTTCCTGTCCCCGGACCGAGCTATCTCTGACTGTCAGCCTCCTGACACCCTATCTCTCCTCGTCCTCCATGAGCTATCCTGTCCCTCCCTTTCACGATCCAACGCCCCCAGTCCTCTCCGTCATCCTCCTGAGCGGTCCTCGGTAATCCCCTCGGTTCTGCACACCCGTTCCTCTCTCTGTAACCGGAGAGGCCCCGATATCACCCCTCATTCCTCTAACTCCTGGTCCGGAATCCCGACGCCGCCACTGTCAGCGTCCGGAGCCCCAGTCCTCTCCGTCTTCAGCCTAAACCTCCCCATTCCATCCCCTCCATATTCCGAAGCCGCCATTCCTCCCACTCATCGGCCTGCGGGCCTCCTCCGTCGGCATAGCGAGCCTCACTGCTCCACACTCCGCCTGAGCGCTCTCCGCTTCCTCCCCCGACTCTCACCAGCTCGGCACCGGGCCGGTAGCTTTCACAGGTCTAGGTCCGCGGACCCATTACGAGGGTTCCCGCCAGAGGTTCCGGCCTTGCCCAGCTCCTCTTCTTCCTCCTCTGCAGCCGCTCAAGCGGTAGCTGTCGCCGCCGCGGCCGTTCGTTGCACCCGAGACCGGAAATCCGGGGCCCACCCCCAGGGTTCCGCTCCCCGAGAGACGCCTGCGCACGAATGCCCGGCCGGCGCTTGCCCTTAGTGGGGAGGACCGCGCGCCTGCGTGCTGAGTCCCGCAGCGGCGCGCGCCCCTGGCCGAGACCTGCTGCGCTTGCGCGCTGCAACCCAAGTACCCTGGCCTCCCGACCGGAGACCCGCAGCTCCAGCGCTTCACGCCTCGCCAGCCAGCGCGCTCTCCCCACTGCCCCCACCTCCTGTGCGCCTGCGCTCTGCAGTCCCAACCGAAGGGGGCGTGGAGGGTTGGGGCTGGGCCTGCGCTCTCCGGCTCTCCGTTGCCTAGGCGGTCTCCACTAAGCGTGACCGGGAGGGAGGGGCGAGCCCTCCTCTCCCACCTCTCTCCTAGGTCGCGCCTACGCTCTGCAGTCCCTGCCAACATCTCCCCCGGACCCCTGCGTCCCGCTCTCTCCCCCCCAAACCCGCTGATCAGGTGCAGGAGCGCGGGGAGGGTTCGGGCGCTCGGCCCCAGCTCCTTCCGCGGGAACTCGGGAAGGGGGCGGTGCCGCGCCAGAAGTAAACAAGCGGGTCGGGCCACCAACTGAAGAGACCTGGTCCATCCTGGCAAGGGCGAGCTGTGGGGCCCGCTGGACCGGACAACCGGAGAAGGCCGATGAAGTTCCTGGCACAAAGTTAGTGGGGTCCTGCTGCATACATACCCCAGAAATGGGGTTTATGAGAAAAGAGGGAGCCTTGTGTCCATCACTGAATACACCTCTGGTCTGGAGAGATATTTTTTTAAATTGACCTGAGAGACACAGAAAAACATCTATTTGTTCTATTTATGCATTCATTGGCCTTTTTTGTTAATCCTCACCAGAGGATATTTTTCCATTGATTTTTAGAGCGTGGAAGGAGGGAGAGAAACATCAATGTGAGAGACACACGACAATTGGTTGCCTCTCACATTCCGAATGGAACCCCTGCTCCTTTGGTGTGCAGGCTGACGCTCTAACCCAGTGGTTCTCAACCTTCTGGCCCTTTAAATACAGTTCCTCATGTTGTGACCCAACCATAAAATTATTTTCGTTGCTACTTCATAACTGTCATGTTGCTACTGTTATGAATCGCAATGTAAATATATGATATGCAGGATGGTCTTAGGCCCGTGGTCAGCAAACCGCGGCTCGCGAGCCACATGTGGCTCTTTGGCCCCTTGAATGTGGCTCTTCCACAAAATACCGGCTCTTCCACAAAATACCAACCTCTGTGCATGGGCCACGAAGTTTCAGTCGCACTGTACGTGCGCCCGCATGTGGTATTTTGTGGAAGAGCCACACTCAAGGGGCCAAAGAGCCGCATGTGGCTCACGAGCTGCAGTTTGTCGAGTTGCAGTTTGCCGACCCCTGTGAAAGGGTTGTTCGACTGCCAAAGGGGTAGCGACCCACAGGTTGAGAACCGCTGCCACTGAGCAACTGGCCAGGGCTCATTGATTTCTTGTATGTGCTCTGACTAGGGATGGAACCCACAACCTTGGTGTATTGGGACAACTCAAACCAATTGAGCTACCTGGCCAGAGCTGGTCTGGAGAATATCAATGCTTACACAGTGGTAAATCAGCCACACACTGAATGAGTGCTGACTGTATACCCACTGTCTCAAAATGAGAGGCTGAGAATGCAGGCCATTGGGCTCTCCCTCAGCAGGTCATATCCCCACAGCCCAAGGGGGTAACCTGCACCTAGTGGGTGCCACCTGTGTATGCTCACAGCCTACACACATACTGGCTCATCTACTTCAGGAATTTGAGAATTCAGATGCAACTGAGTAAAGTTCGGAGACCAAAATTTGGTTATTCAAAATTTTATTAACAAAACCAGGAAGAAAGGAAGCAAGGGTGAGCAGACTGCACTGTCCCACCCAGGCATAAAGGATGAAGAAACAGAAGGATACAGAAAGAAAGGAAGAACGTTTGAGTCTGGTAAGGGAAGATGGGCAGTCAAATGATGGATGGGCACAAGGAGAAACTGAGAAACCGCTGGAGAAAGACAAATGGGGGATTCCAGGCAGCTCCCCAGCCTGGGGTGAAGGCTGTGAAGACATCTGAGCCAGAGAGGCTCAACGGTCAGCACTGGAGCGAAGGTCGGTAGTGAGTGGGTCATGCTGGATGGTTTGATGCAGCATCAGGGCCAGTAATCCTGCCCGGTTTGTCATGGCTGTGCGTACATTGCGCTCCTGCTCAAACAGCTCGTCCAGCTTGTACCACTGCCAGAGGAGCAGAAGGAGCCCTGACATGGAGCTCTGGAAGACCCGCCTCACCCTGGCCACATCCAGCACCAAAACCTACCACGCGCACACGCTCCAGGTCCACTTCAGCACGCCGCAACTTCTCCCAGCAGTAATGGCGGTTGCACTGTCGCTTGGGCAGGCGGCAGAATTCACCTGTGAGCTCAAAGACATCACGTACAAGGGGGCACCCACATACCTCGTCAGCTGGCACCTGCAGGAAGACAAAGCATGAGGATGGATGGGGTGTGGTAAGGCAGGAAGGAGGATCAGAATGGGGAGGGGTCAGGAAAAAAGGGAGGAGAGAAGGAATGGAGAGATCAGAGGAAAGTGGAGAGGTATGGATAAGGGGAGGAATCTATACTAATAAAAGCCTAGGTGGTCCTCATGCCCTCACATGCGACGTCGCCACAAGATGGCTGCACGCACAGCAGAGGCAGGGCCCAGCGGCCTCTCTGCATGGTGAGGCCTAGGGGTCCCGCGGCTCTGTGCGGCGCGGAGGCCGGTCCCGGCGTCTCCACTGCCTTGCGTGGAGGAGGCAGTTCCCGGCAGAGGAGGCAGGTCACGGCAAGGGAGGGCAGTTGTGGCCTTTGGGCCGGCAGGGGAGGGCAGTTGGGGGCAATCGGGCCGGCAGGGGAGGGCAGTTGTGGGTGATCAGGCTGGCAGGGTAGGGCAGTTGTGGGTGATCAGGCTGGCAGGGTAGGGCAGTTGTGGGTGATCAGGCTGGCAGGGGAGGGCAGTTGTGGGTGATCAGGCTGGCAGGGTAGGGCAGTTGGGGGTGATCAGGCCGGCAAGGGAGCAGTTAGGCGTCAATCACGCCAGCAAGGGAGCGGTTAGAGGGTGATCAGGCTGGCAGGCAGAAGCGGTTAGGGGCAATCAGGCAGGCAGGCAGGCGAGCGGTTAGGAGCCAGCGGTCCCAGATTGTGAGGGGAATGTCCGACTGCCGGTTTAGGCCCGATTCTGCAGGGTCTAAACTGGCAGTCGGACATCCCCCAAGGGGGGTCCCAGACTGGAGAGGGTGCAGGCCAGGCTGAGAGACACTCCTTCCCCCGTGCACGATTTTCATGCACCGGGCCTCTAGTCCTATATAATAAAAGGCTAATATGCAAATTGACTGAACAGCAGAACCGCTATGACGCACACTGATCACCAGGGGGAAGACACTCAATGCAGGAGCTGCCCCCTGGTGGTCAGTGTGCTCCCACGGGGGAGCGCCGCTCAGCCAGAAGCTGGGCTGACAGCTGGCAAGCGCAGTGGCGGTAGCGGGAGCCTCTCTTGCCTCCGCAGCAGCATTAAGTATGTCCGACTGCCCACTTAGGCCCGCTCTCTGGACTGTGAGAGGGCGCAGGTTGGGCTGAAGGACCCCCTCCCCCCCCCCCCCACCCCGACTGCATGAATTTCGTGTGCCGGGCCTCTAGTAGAGGATAAAGAGGCAGGGAAAGGGGGAGGAATAGGAGGTGATGAGCTGGATGAATAAAGGATGATGGGAATTATGAAAGTGGTCAGGTAGGAAAGGAAAGAGGAGGGGGGGAGAAAGGGATGTAGGGCAGTGAGGAAGGGAGGATTGACAGAATGTGAGGAATTGAGAGAAAACCTTACTTTGGGGTCCCGTGAGTGCTCTGGGCACAAGACCTGGAGCCGCTTACAGTATGTCTTGCTCTGAGGATTGTAGACATCACAGAAGAGTCGTGTGGCCCTGGGGGTTTGGAGTAGAGAGAGAATAGTAAAGGGGGAGAAGGAAAGGGGACCATCTATCATGCCCATCATGATATCCTACCCCAACATTTTACTTCTGACCCCAGCATTAACCTACTTGCTCAAAGTCTGCATAGCACCCACACTCACCCTTCAATGCGTGTGGGGTACATGGACCCAAAGGACGTCTGGCTCTCATACTGGAAGGATGAGCACAAATGGAAAAAACTGTGGATGTGTGCTGCATGCCCTCCCAATACAGCACTCAGCATTGTCCCCCAAGGACCCGCTGATGTTCCCACACCATCTGCCCTTTCAGGCTGACACCCTGACCTTGGCATAGCAGCGCTCCATGTGGCGCAAGGCAACACGTGGATTGATGGGGTGCCCGCAGGAGACGCAGAAGATCTGCAAGTCTGTGTCGTCACTGTCACCCTCATTGCTCTGCATGGAATGGAAGGAATGATGAGGCCAGGCAGGACCAAGTACGGGGCCCTGCAATGCCATGCCACGCTTGCTCACCTCCTCATCCTCTCGCACAGCCTGCTGCTTGGCACGCGCAATGATGGCCTCAAGCTCATGGAATCGGCGCTCCATTTCCTGAAGGCGGGTGCGGGCACTCTGCTGCTCACGGCGAATGCGTTCAAGGAGCTTCTTGCCGTGCTCTTCAGCAATGCAGGGGCTCTGCTGCCACTGCTGGATGCGCTGGGGGAGGATCTCGTAGATGCGGCTGCAGGAAGCAGTGATACAGGTAGAAAGGTGGCAAGCAACAAGTAAGTGGGGTGAGCCAAAGATGATAGAATGGCTGGGTGACTAAATGGTGAAGATAAGTAAACAGGTGACCGAATGGGGGATGGATGGGTGGACAGGTAGGTGGGTGCTTGGTTGACTGAAGGGTAGACAGGTAACTGACAGACATACAGCGGGATCTTATCAAGCCCTGTCCTATACTTCCCCACTCCCTTGAACCCTCCAAGAATGACTCACTTGGCTGCCAGCTTCATGCCACAGTCATCTGAGCAATACTTGGAGGTGGGCTGTGCAGCGCGCACACAGCCAGGCCCCAGGCACTGCGGTAGCGATGCGGGATCCTTGACATCGGCTCGCTCCGGGTGTTTCCATTTGTCTTTGTGCTTCTGCTTCTGCCGATGCCGCTTATATCTCTCCTCCTTCTATGGGACAACGCAGGTCAGGATAGGGTAGAGTTGAAATCAGCCCCATACCCGTCTCCCCTGCATCCCACCCCTTTCTGGCTCTCACCCCATTCAGCCCCCTGCCCTCTGACTTCGCACACACGTTTCACCCTCTCCATCACCTTCTTCTCAGACTTCTTCTCCCGACGCTTTACATGCTTCACTTTGACTGCCCTCTTCCGCAGCGCAGGGTCCAAGAACGGGGACTCCTCTGTGTCACTCATCCAGGGCTGCAAGGGAGGCATACACTGACCCCCTTGCCCCACTCAGACTACCCCACCACCTACTCAGTTCCCAAATCAGCCTTCCATACCCTCTGCCTCCTCTCTTTTCATTATGGATACTCTGCTTCTGTAACCTCCACCCTTCCACCATGGGATGCTCTGCCTGCTCACCAGGCTGTGGTCATCAAAGGCCCCTGCACATAAGTCCTGGTACAGGTCAGGGTCCAGTGGTAGGTCCTCATCTGAGAGTGGCTCAGGTGTGGCTGTAGCCTCAGGTGGGTCCTTGACTACTGATGACACCACTGCCCCCTCGTCCTCACGGATGCGTCCCAGCTTCTGTGATGGCTGTGGCTGCTGCTGGGTGGGCAGTGGCCGGCGAGGTCTTGGCAGGGACTCCGACGATGTCACTGGCGAGAGCTGCAGGGCAGAATCTCAGGACTGGCCCTGAACAATCTGCCCGCATGCCCCGCCCCGCCCTGGGAGGCTGGACTCACCGAGGAAGGGAAGTACTTGTACGATTCCTGTGCCGGCAGGAGGAAGGCCCAGTTCAGCCCCAGGTGGACGGAGGGTGGCTCTTCCCTAGTCCCTCCAACACGAGCCCAGCCCACCAACTAGCCTACCTTGCCATCCCAGGCACACTTGCACCCCGACCCGATAGCCAGGACATGCTCAGCCCTGCCCTACCTGCCCTGACGTGCCTGACTACCTAGAAACACAGCCTACCCTGCCCACCTGGGGTTGGGGGGCTCCCCTGCTAGACCAGCACTTGTGTCATGTCCCATTCATCTGGATAGGCCAGGCTCCTTTCCACCTATTTATATGCAGTTAAGCCCCACCCACCTAGTGCACCAATTCTAGTGTCAGTCACCTCTTCCTGCACACACTGGCCCCCTAACCTGACCCTGCCCAGCTCTGCCCATGCTCACCCGGGCCCGCAGCTGGCACTGACGCAGCCGGCATTTCTGCCGGATCTTGTTGGGGCCCCCAAACTTCTTCATGTCCCGGCAGAAGTCACAGTGGCCACAGTCCTCAGTGCGCCGGCAGGCCTCACACTCGCCACACATTCGGGCTGACCGTTTGATCTGCTGCTGCTGCTGCTGCTGCTGCTGCTGCTGCTGCTGCTGGTGATGCTGAGGGAAGGGGCCCAGAACACAAATCAAGAACCCAAGTAGGGCCTGAGCTGGAATCACCTTACCTATCCCAGCCACCACAGCCACTCACCTGGCTGGGTGTGGCCATCAAGGGCTGTGGAGAGGATTTGTGGGGCGAAGCAGAGCCCCGAGCAAGCATGGCCCCAACCCCTGTGCCTGACCCCGCCCGACGCTGCAGGTCTGGATCCGGGGCAGGCCTCTTGCGCCCTCCACCCTCATCCCGGGGCTCACTGCCGTCTCGCTCATTGCTGTCCCGTTCCCGTGACTTCTTGTGCCGATAGCGGATCTCCAGCTTGGGGTCTTTCTCTGTGGGCCAAGGTGGGTGGGCATTGGGGGGGGTTGGCTTGTCTCAGAACTTTCTTCCTCTTCTCTCCTCTCCTGTCCCACCCAATGGCGCTCTCCCCCCTGCTCTGGGGCAGAGGGGTCCCTCCAGTGGGGTCCTCTGTGTTGGCTCACCACAGAACCATCACCCTGCCCGCAGAACCGTAACCCTACTCCCCCTGACCCAGCCCCCCAGTAGGGCTCCTCCTCCCCCCTCTCAGCCCCTCCCGCCTACCTGTCCCGGCCACCCCTCACCTCCTCACCTCGGCACTCCAGGCAGTACCACTCCCGGATGGCTTTGGCCATCTTCTCCGTGATGCGGATGCAGTCCCCATGGAACCACTCATTGCAGTTGTCGCACCCGCTGCAGGGGAAGGGGCGGGCGGTGGGGATGAGCGGCTGGACCCCCACCCGGCCATGGGGCTGGACAGGTGCAGCCCCGCCCCCCGAGCCCGGGCTCACATCATGAAGCAGTTGATGTCCGGTTTGCGGCAGATGCAGTAGATGGGCGCGTTCTCCCCATTCTCCGACTTGCTGTCCTCCCCCGCATCCGGAGGCTCTGGGTCCGAGCCATCCCCGTCCTGTGGGACCCCCCACACAGGGCTCCTTAGAGAACCCCCATCCTGGCTCACCACGGGCCCCCCACACTCCGCCAGGAAGACTTCCCGTCCCGGCTCCGCACACAGACCTCCACTATGGGCCCCGCGGACACCCATCACTGCCCCCTGACATGACCCCGCGCATGAAGCCCGGCCACTGTCCCCAGACCTCCCGTGCTCGCCCCACGGACACCCCCTCCCTCTGCCCACACTCGTAGGGCTCACGACCAACACCCGCCGCAGTTCTCCCCCGAAGACTCCCCATCACGCTCCACGATCAGCCCCAGACCGCGCCCCCCCCCATCCCGCCCGCGGCTCCCCAAGATCCCGGGATGCGCACAGCCCGGAACACTGGCCAGCATGTCAAACTCGCGGCGGGCGGGCCGCACGCCTCGTCCATGGAACGCACCCCTCGCCCCTCTGCCCAGGGAGCCCCCGACGGGCCCCCCGGAACTGCCGCCGGGGGTCCACGCTCAACTTCCACGACGGACCCCACAGAGGCTCCCCCACCGCCCCCGGCGGCTCTGGTATCGGAGGGCGGGCGCCCCACCGGCCCTCCTACTTTGGCCCCCAGACTCCGGGTCCGGGTTGACCACAGACCCCCCCGCGCGTCTGCCCGCGGACCCCGCCGTGACCGCCGCCCGCGCCCGGCCGAGTCCCGCACTCACCATCGCCCCGCGCCTGGCGCCCCCCCTGCGCGACCCCGCCGGCCGCCCGCCCACCCGCCCGCCACTCCGCGGCGTCCGAGGCGGTTGCAAAGGTGCTCACAGCCACTTCCGCTTCTGGCGCGCCTCCCGGGCGCCGTCGTCCCAGTGCGCAGGCCCGGACGTCAGCGCCGCGACGGCCCCGCCCACGGCCGCCGCCACCGCCTCCCGGCGCCGCCATCTTGGCCGCCGGGGCCGCGGGTTCGCTGGGAGCTTGGCCGCGCCGGGGCGCCGCTTCCCCAGGGCGCCGCCACCTCGTCGGCGGAGTCCGTCCGGCGGCCGCTCGTTCGGACGCGGAGGTGGAGGCGGTAGGGAGGCGCGACGCCCGGGGCACCCGGCGTCGTGAGGGGGCCGCGCGGGCAGCGGCCGGCTGGCCGGCGGCTCCGGGGGGCGAGTCCGGGCCGGGGGTCGGCTCCGTGCAGCGGGAGCTGGCGCTGCAGACCAGTCGCCCGGGAGGGCGGCCGCTCGCGGACCTGCCGGATGGAGTCGCGCTCCTCTCCGCAGTCACTGTCCACGTCTCCCTCCGCCCGGCTTTTCATCTTTATTGTTGAAAGGAGGGCAGGGACCCTCCGGCCCTCCCGCCCCGGCCGCCCCCCGGTTGTCTGTGTCCGTGGGCGACGCGTGTGTGCACACGAGGTCTCTGACGATGGCTCCCCTCCCCGCCTGCAGGCTGTGCCCGCTCCTGCGCCTCTGGATCTGTTCTGTTCAGCAGCTGATTTTGTTCCTCAGAGTCCACGTCTGAGGGCGATCATGGGATACTGTCTTTCTCTGACACGTTTTCACGGCGTTCGGGCTCCGAGGGAAGCGGCTGCGCCCTGGCCCGCTCCCATTCCTTTCAGGTCAGCCGGCGGTCGGGTCAGCTCCGGGCTTTGCAAGGGGACTCGCCCTGCAGGATGGGGCCGGTCTTCAGCCTCCGGGCCTTGCAAGGGGACTCGCCCTGCAGGATGGGGCCGGTCTTCAGCCTCCGGGCCTTGCAAGGGGACTCGCCCTGCAGGACGGGAGCGCCGTGCGCAGGAGAAGGGGCTGGAGCCCCAAGTAGACTTGGGATCTGCTCTGACCACCGGCTTCACCAGGTCCTCCGCCAACCACGCCCCCCTCCATCACCACCACCATCGCAGTGTACATTTGCCTCGTTCCTGTTGAAAGCATATCATACATATCCAGCCATCTCCCCAATAAGAGTAACTTTTTACATTTAAATGATGTACAATAAAGAAAATCTGTACCGGTCAGAGCTAGACATCCCCTTGGCCATGCTCTAGCCCGGGCAACTATGGAAGTTAAATGAGATACAATATGTCAGCGTTAATTTAATTTTTTCAGCTTTTAAATGTTCTTATTGATTTGACAGAGAGAGAGGAAGGGAGAGGAATAGAGAGATGGAAACATCGATGAGAGAGAAACATCATCAATTGGCTGCCTCCTGCACACCCAGAGTAAATGTCCACATTCAGAGTAACTATAGTTGTTCTTTAAGATGAAAATGGTGTTCCATGAAAAAAAGTGGCTAGTTTACTAGTAGCTCACAACACAAACTATCATTGGAGTACTTTTCATCGAGGCAATTTTTTTTTTATTAATTAAATCTTTATTGTTCAGATTATTACATTTGTTCCTCTTTTTTCCCCCATAGCTCCCCTCCACCCAGTTCCCACCACACCCTCCTCCCTCACTCCCCACCCACTGTCCTCATCCATAGGTGCACGATTTTTGTCCAGTCTCTTCCCACATCTCCCTCACTCCTTTCCCCCCCAAGAATAGCCAGTCCATTCCCTTTCTATGCCCCTGATTCTATTATAATCACCAGTTCATTCTGTTCATCAGATTATTTATTCACTTGATTTTTAGATTCACTTGTTGATAAATGCGTATTTGTTGTTCATAATTTGTATCTTTACCTTTTTCTTTTTCCTCTCCTTAAATGATACCTTTCAGCATTTCATATAATCCTGGTTTGGTGGTGATGAACTCCTTTAGCTTTTTCTTATCTGTGAAGCTCTTTATCTGACCTTCAGTTCTGAATGATAGCTTTGCTGGGTAAAATAATCTTGGTTGTAGGTTCTTGGTATTCATCACTTTGAATATTTCTTGCCACTCCCTTCTGGCCTGCATAGTTTCTGTTGAGAAATCAGCTGACAGTCATATGGGTATTCCTTTGTAGGTAACTGACTTTCTTTCTCTTGCTGCTTTTAAGATTCTCTCTTTGTCTTTTGCTCTTGGCATTTTAATTATGATGTGTCTTGGTGTGGTCCTCTTTGGATTCCTTTTGTTTGGGGTTCTCTGCACTTCCTGGACTTGTAAGTCTATTTCTTTCACCAGGTAGGGGAAGATTTCTGTCATTATTTCTTCAAATAGGTTTTCAATATCTTGCCCTCTCTCTTCTTCTGGCACCCCTATAATTCGGATGTTGGTACGCTTGAAGCTGTCCCAGAGGCTCCTTAAACTATCTTCGTATTTTTGGATTCTTTTTCATTTTGCTTTTCTGGTGGGGTGTTGTTTGCTTCTTCGTATTTCAAATCGTTGACTTGATTCTTGCAATCCTCTAGTCTGCTGTTGGGAGTCTGTATAATATTCTTTATTTCAGTCAGTGTATGCTTAATTTCTAGTTGGTCCTTTATCACAACCTCAAGGGTCTCATTAGATTTCTTGTAGGTCTCATTAAGTTGATCGGCAGTTTCTAGAAAATTCTTGAAAAACCTTAAAAGTATGGCTTTGAACTCTATATCCAGTAGTTTGCTTTCCTCCATTTCTGTTATTTGTGTCCTTTTTCTTTGTCTCTGCATTTCTTATGCTTCCCTGTGTTGATAAAGTGGTTTTCTGTGCTGAGTGTCCTCTAGGGCTCAGTGGCTCAGCCTCCCCAATTACCTGAGGTGGACACTCTTGGTGCACCCCCTTGTGGGCTTTGTGCACAGTCTTGTTGTAGTTAAGCCTTGATTATTGTAGTTATCACTGGGAGGGATTGACCTCCAGGCCAGTTGGCTGTGAGAACCAGCTGTGTCTGCAGTGGGAGAACTTCTGTGCTGGAGACACCCCTCTGGGGCAAGACTTGCTTCAATGGGGCTTTGGTGCTCACTGAGTCTGCCCCCTGAGTGTGTCCTTTATGGTTCCACAGAGCTGCAAACTGGATGGTCCCACTCTGACCTCTGGGTTTCCTGGCTCCTAGATCTCTAGGGAGGTGCTAATCTAGCCTTTGCCTGAGGCTATCCAGCAAAATCCTCCCTGCAGGGCTTGGGCGGGGTGGGTCCCACGGGATCACCAGGGCGGGGCTAGCAGTTATGGCTGCTCTCAGTCTTGCCCTCAGAGGCTCTGCTTCTCAGTGTCCCGGTAATCGCTGCAAGCCCCTCCGAGGGAAAGCTGCCCTCAAGTTTCAACCGATGCCAGATAGTCCCGCTTCTCCCATATGAGTCTGGGTCCCCAGAGACTCGCCCAGAACTGGAGCTCAGAGCCTGAGACTCCCTCCCGATTGAAAACGACAACCGCGCCCTCAGCCGCCAGCCCGCTTCGCATGCACCTCCGCACCTTAGTATTTTACTACCACACTGCACCTCCTCTGAGTCTTGGTATGCTTTTCTCTTTCCTTCTAGTTGTAGAATTTCCACTCAGCCAGCCTTCCTGTGGTTCTGGATGATGTCCGTTCTGTCTTTCAGTTGTATTTTTGAAGTGGTTGTTCGAGGCAGCAAACTCCGGTGTTTACCTATGCCGCCATCTTGGTTTCCTCCGAGACAATTCTTGCTCTGTGATATGCAATAGTGTTTCATGCTTCTCATTGCGTGACATATTAACATGATGGATGTCTTTTCAAGAGTTGAGATTTAATAAAATTCATAAATTTTATTGCTTCATTAAATATTTTCTTAAGTGAGATTTTATTTTATTTGGTGTGTGTGTGTGTGTGTGTGTGTGTGTGTGTGTGAGTATTGTGGTGAGCAATATGGTCAATATTAGTATTTTAGAGCAACTGCCTAAATTTGTGATAATGTGCTTGCAGTTTTAACAACCATTATTTTTACCCCATTTTTTGTTTGTTTTGATTTTTTAAAGGCTATATTCACTTTATTTTTTAAAAATATTTTAATTGATTTTATAGAGAGGAAGGGAGAGGAATAGAAACATTGAAGAGAAACATCGTCATTTGGCTGCCTCCTGCATGCCCCCTACTGGGAATCAAGTCAGAAACCCAGGCTTGTCCCCTGACCGGGAATGAAACTATGACCTCCTGGTTCATGGGAGGACCCTCAACTAATTGAACCACACTAGTCAGGCTGTGTTATTCTTTTTTAATTTTTATATATTTTATTGATTTCAGAGAGGAAGGAAGAGGGAGAGAGATAGGAACATCAATGATGAGAATCATTGATCGGCTGCCCCACACTGGAGATCGAGCCCGCAACCCAGGCATGTGCCCTGATGGGGAAGGGAACCATGGCCTCCTGGTTCATAGGTCGATGCTCAACCACTGAGCCACGCCAGCTGGGCTTTTTTTATTTTTTATTTTTATTGATTTCAGAGAGGAAGGGAGAGGGAGAGCGAGATAGAAACATAATGATGAGAGAATCTTGATCAGCTGCCTCTTGCATGCCCACTACTGGGGATCAAGCCCATAAGCCAGTCATGTGCCCTGATGGGGAATGGAACCATGACCTCCTGGTTCATAGGTCAACACTCAACCACTGAGCCACACCGGCTTGGCTGTGTTATTCTTTTAAAATATTGCTTTGGCTACTCTCAGTTTCTTAAATTTCCATACAAATTTTATGATAAACTTGTCTAATTTGGAGAGCATTCAGTTGAAACTTTGATAGGAGTTGTGTTGAATCTGTAGATCAATTTTGGGGAATACTGCCATTGTAAGAGTATTAAGTTTTCCAATCCACAAACATGAGATGTTCCCCTTTCTCCTCCTTTCCCCTTTCTCCTGCCTCTTCCTTCCACCCCCTCAACTGTTACTGTTACAAGGTGGCCAAATAAGTAGTGAAGCGGTACACCAACTCTTGCCTCACAAAGCCAGAAAGTTGTCTTCACATTTTCGGGGCCTCTGGTAACCCACAGCCCTTATCGCATAGGCAGTATCCCACAAATAGCAGCGGCCAGCGAGGACTGCTTTTAAGGCGCAGCCTTGTGGTTGCCATGGGCCAACCACTCCCTAGGAAGGTCCTTGGCGATGTGTTTACCTCCTGGTGTCTGGCAGGAAGTTGGCATCGTTGTTATGGAGATGGAAGATGCTGAAACCAGCTACTTCCTGATGGCACTGAGAAGTGAAGTCTGCCAGATTCTCTCCTCCACCCTCGCTGGATATTTTCCAGGTTCTGCCTGGAAGGCAAACCAAGTCGAGTATCTTTTTCCTCTTGGAAAAGGCGAGGTCTAAATACAACTCCATCTTATACAGCTAATTGAATCTTACAATAGGTATACAGGCCTGGTTAGATCTTATTTGGTTTTAGGGTGCACAGTGGGGCTTTCTTAGCATGTCTGGAAGATTTTTCTTATTTCGCTATTTATTGTACCGGCTTACATAAGGATGGGCAGGCAGGACTGCCTCCCTTGGAGCAGGCCAGAGATGGCCGGAGTCAGGGTGGCGCCACGGTGCCCCTAGCCCCCAACCGCCTCCCAGGGCAGCCGTAGCCCTACCCCCCCCCCCCCTTCTGGTCCCCTCCGCTGAGGTCTGGTGCCTCCACTATGGCATTGGTAGGAGGAGTTCCAACTGGAGATCGGGGGCACTCCAAGAGCTCGGCATCCCCTCAAAAGTCGCGTCTGGCGTGGGGTCCCTTGGCCCCATGGAGATGTGTCCAGCTTCTGAACCTGCTTCTCGGAGGATGCATTTCCAAACAGATCCCACGACCCTGGGCGGTCAGCCCTCACCTGGAGCAGGAGGTGCCTCGGCTCAGCAACAGGAGACTTGGCTGTGCCAGGGAGACCCCTGCAGGCGCTGTCCATAGCCAGCATGGCGCTCAGCGGAAAACCCCGTGTCCCGGTGGGGGCTGCACACCTTTCTGGGCTGGGATCTGCAGCCGGCCACCGGCTGCCCTTCACCTTCACAGCGAAACCCACGTGTCCCAAGTAGATCCCAGGAAAGGATCTGGAGTGTTTATCTCTAAGGCGTCCCTTGAGATAAACTTTAACCGTGCAGGTGTGAGACATTCAAGTAGTTGCTAGCAAAGAGGCTGCTCTACGCAAGCAGGACCAAGGGCAGGCCTAGGACTGAAAAGACCAGAAGCTTTAATTTTAATATTAAGCATACGCAAAATAATTCAGTTAACTGCCGGAGGAATTACACCACATGAAACATATGCTGTTGCAAATCACACAGCACTTTATTACTCACACCAGTTCCTGATGCTGCAGGTACAGGCTTAATGGGGATCCCGGTGGTGCTGTCCTCTGGGGTCTGGCAGCTGGGCTGGTCCGGTCCGATGCAGGGGGCCGGTGTTCCTCACCGGAGAGCTCGGTCGTGTCTCGATGGAGAGGTACTAGCCGTTCTTCTGTCCTCTGGCAGAGAGAGGAGCGTGGAACGGCGTCACTTGCCGGACTGAGAAAAGGACGTGCCTTTGTGGCTGTCTCGACAGGCGAGCACCGTCGGCTGGTCAGGACCCATTTTTAAAGCCTGTTGCGCAGTAGTTCAGGTGGCTGTCAATGAATTACGTAGGCACACGTTAATCTCAAACAGGGCGAGGGCCTACATGTGATTATCTAGGAAGAGTACATCACTCACTCAAATGGTTATCCTGACAAGTCACTCTGAGTTAGCAACTGAAGTTCAAATCCCTATCCATGAGGTACACATGCTTCAGAGCAGTGGGGAATGTGTCCTTAATATCAGACTTTAAGTTTTCAGGAAAGTTAACTCAAACATTTTAAAACCTTTTAAACATTTTTTAGACATTTTTAAACATTTCTATATTTTACTACAACACCAGGTCAGCCTATGGAGAGTTTAGCTAAGCTACACCATGGTCTTGCTGCCGCCACATCCCTTTTTTTTTTTGGCCAAGTGGCTTGTAGGGGCCTTAAAACTGACACTGGCCCTCTCATTCAGGTGTATGCCCAAGATAGTAGCCACAGTCACAAGCAAATGTAAATTCCTGACATGACCTCACCAACAGCCCTGGTAATAACACTCTCCCCTGCCTCCCAGTGCCTGTATGCCTTATGCACCCCTTAGATAAGACCTCAGTGGGGCTTACCAAAACCCCGCTCTTTTGAATTGACCAACCCAGCCCTAGCCAGGTAACCCCAAAGCACTCCACTTAGGGTCCCTAATAAAGACAGGTAGCCCAGGTCCTGCCTCTCGGCACTCTTCCTGGACCTCCCGCTGTGGCCCCTGGAGGAATGCAGTGTACTTCCTCCAGGCCCTGTAAGAAAGAAACTTCTGGAGTCCAGTTTTTCTTGTGGGGGATAGGAGGGTGGCTCACCACCCAGCACCCTGTGCTCCCCTTGGCAAATCTTATTTTAAAAAGTCGTAAGATAGTGGCATAAGGAGCCTAGAACCAAACCACCAACATCCCCCTCAAGGACTCACCCCTCTGCCCCCAGGTGGGAAGAGGCCGATCACACAGCTGGCTCAGGTCCAGGGGCAGGTGGAAGGAGAAGTGTCCCCAGATGGGAAGGGGTTGACCGCACAGAAGTCACGAAGGGCATCAGCAGATGGTGACACAACAGGGAGCAGGAGGCTGAGGAAACCTGCCTCATTGGGCGGCTGGAATCTGTGCCCCACCAGGAATAGGTGTCACCTGGCTCTTAAATAAAGGATTTTTTTAAAAGTCATTTATAATGCTAGAGAGAACATGGCAAATATAAGGGTTATTATTTTCATTTGAATGTTTTCCTTTAATAAAAATGTGAGAAGAGGGAAGTCCCTGATTTTTTTTCTACCACTACAGTATTTCAAGATCACTTACCACTCTTCCTTAATAAGGTAACTGATTTTAAAAAATTGATTCAAGAGAGAGGAAGGGAGAGAAAGAAACATCGATTTGTTGTTCCACTTATACATGCATTCATTGGTTATTTCTGGTACGTGCCCTGACTAGGGATTGAACCTGCAACCTTGGCATATCAAGATGATGCTCCAACCACCTAAGCTACCCAGACAGCACTGTACAAGCAGCTTCCTCAATCTCAGGAAGAATCTTTGGGCCAGACCCTTCTTTTTTTTAAATATACTTTTATTGATTTCAGAGAGGAAGGGAGAAGGAGAGAAATAGAAATATCAATGATGAGAGAGAATCATTGATCGGCTGTCTCCTGCACACCCCTCACTGGGGACTGAGCCCACAACCAGGGCATGTGCCCTTACTGGGAATCAAACCATGACCTCCCGGTTCATAGGCCGATGCTCAACCACTGAGCCCTGCCAGACTCCCTTTCCTAGGGTGTTTAGGACCCTTTGTTGGACCATGTTATTGATTGTACTATTTATCAGTGGCATGTTAGAACTTGCATGGTTTATGTAAAACAACACAGGAATTGCAGATACGAAGAGCTTTACCCAATTGCGGAACAAAACAGCCACTGGTGTGCATATTTCTGACCACATGCTGAGATCCAACAGGCGCTTTGCTAATTGGGTACGGATACATCACTCAGTCCGGCAGTGGAGATGATGTAGGTGGGACATGGAGGACATGGAAACATGGTCTCTTCTACTTGTCCTGGGAAGGAAGATAGGGAATGCTGCTATGCAGAGCCTGTCAATATTCTATGGCAAGCAGCATTCCCTTGGTCTCCTTCATAACAACAGTCTTTCCAGTCAGCCATCCTCCCTCCGATGTCCAGGTCTTCAGTGCCAGTTCAGCCAAGCAGCTCTCAGGTTTGAGCTGATCACATAAAGCAGTCATGGAAGCCGGGGAAAAGGCTGAGACATGGAGATGACACCCACTGCTCCATCACCGTCCAGACTGCGCTCCAAGAGATGCAGTGCTGGTTCCGCGTCTCACGCAGGTTCATGGCCAGCTCAGAGCCCAGATCTCCTGCTCCCCAGCCTTGTGTCTCTGGGACATGCACACCCCATGGCCCTCTTGGTGTCTTCAAGACCCCAATTATGATTTTCCAGAGACACAATTTATACATTCAAGCCAACTCATGGACGCTATTTCTCAGAGGTAGGGTAGGTGGGGAAGTCATCTGTCAAACCTACTTACAGACGAACCGGAGCACACTCCGCTCTTAACTGGAGCCTTGACTGTGGCTCCGTTGGGCTGGGCCTGGGGGCGGGAACATCTGGAGAAATCGCGGCGTCTTGTACATTCCCAATTGCCGCGTTTTACCAGGATCACCACGTTGGGAATGGGGCCCTTCACCTCCTGCAACTACACAGTCTCAAACGGCCGGATACCTTCAGGTGGAAGCACAGGAAGTGGACTTTGTCACCATGGGAACCGAGGACGCCTATTGGGGTTGAATTGCTGAGTCTGCGCAGTCCTCACCTAACTTTTGGTCACGCCCCCAGTCTCCGTTGCTCGCTACTCTCGGGTTTGGATAGAAAGGTGGAGACTCAGAAAATTGATTTTGGTGAATACCACCTCCTTTCCCATGGGAAACTCATGATGTAGTTGGAGACATGACATAAAATCAAACAATTTTAGTAATTTTAAAAAGTACCGTTAAATGACAAAGGAATACAAATTTCACACAAATCTGACCCAGTCAAAAGGGATCAAGGGAAGTTGCCTGCAGAGAGAATCATTGAGCTAAATTTTGAATGATGATTTGGAATTATTCAGAGAGGCCAAAAAGGGCTGTGAGCTGAAGGAATCTAGACAGAACAACATCGTGAACAGCACGATGTACTGGCGGGAGGGCTGGCAGGCACACAGAAGTGGCAGCCACCACTAACAGCTATACTGCTGAGGGGTTAACTGCCAGGTAAAAGGGGCTGGTTGCTGAGGCTGGTGAGCTAGGCAGGAGCCAGGACAACGGTGGACTAGGATGTCATGCTAGGGAACCATGAATACACTTTTGTCACAGAAGCCGTGAGTCCTGCTCAGCCAGGTGGACGTGCAGGACCAGGAGCTGGGCAAAGCTTAAAGAGCACAACAGATAGTGGACCAGACAATCCAGACACTTCATTGTGGAGAATAAGTAGTTTGTCGATGAAAGGTACAGATGCAGTGGGTACTGTACTGCACCATCCTGACCCCACTGAGGGACATATTCACCCAGCTGCAGGCAGTGTTGCTAGGAAATTCACCAAGAGGCTTTATGGAGAACCAAAAGCAGACACCCGAAAAAATGTTCACAGGAAACAGTGCTAGAAGCAAATGGATTAATGTCAGAGATGTTTAATTGTATTAAATCACTTATCAATGGGCTGGTCAGAGCTGGAAGGTTTATTTTTTTAAAAGCCTGGGGGAGAAGAAGTTAATCACACAGTAAACAAAGGGCAGAATTTAATGAGCAAAGTCCTGGACAAAGTGGGGAGATTAGTCTTTAAGGGGAGGATGTCTGCCAGTTCCCTAAGAGTAGGAGGGAAGATAAAAGGGGGTTCAGCATTTCTAGTTTTGTCCCTGGAAGTCTGAAGATGTCTATTTCTAAATATATCTATATCCGCAAATCAAAACAACAACGAGGTACCATCTCACACCTGTCAGAATGGCTATCATCCACAAATCAACAAATGGCAAGTGCTGGCGAGGATGCGGAGAAAAAGGAATCTTCCTGCACTGCTGGTGGGAATGCAGACTGGTGCAGCCACTGTAGACAACAGTATGGCGTTTCCTCAAAAAGTTAAAAATGGAACTCCCATTTGACCCAGTGATCCCACTTCTAGGACTATATTTCAAGAAACCAGAAACACCAATCAGAAAGGATATATGCACCCCTATGTTCATAGCAGCACAATTTACAATAGCTAAGATTTGGAAACAGCCTAAGTACCCATCAGCAGATGAGTGGATTAGAAAACTGTGATACATCTACACAATGGAATACTATGCTGCAGTAAAAAAGAAGGAATTCTTACCATTTGCAACAGCATGGATGGAACTGGAGAGCATTATGCTAAGTGAAATAAGCCAGTCAGAGAAAGATAAATATCACACGATCTCACTCATATGTGGGATATAATGATCAACATAATTTGATGAACAAGAATAGATCCAGAGGCAAATGGTAGGGAAGGGGGAGTTGGAGAGCAACCAAAGGACTTGTATGCATGCATATTAGCATAACCAATGGACACAGACATTGGGACGGTGGGGGCTTGCCCAGGGTGGGAATGGCTGGGAGGGGGGTCATTTGGGGGAAAAGGAGACATATGTAGAACTTTAGAAAATAAAAAATAAAATGCCTTTCATCTAAAAAGTAAATAAATATATCTATATCATCTCTGAAATCAAGACAATTTCTGGGTTTGAAGGGGTTAGATTTAAGCGGGAGTTGAGACTGAGAAGATAATGTGGTCCATATGTAGCCTGTTCTTTATCATTTTATATATTTGGGCCCATTTCGTTTGGGTGTGTCTGAAACTGTGTATAGTTGAACTGTGGTTTGTCTGTTTGTTTGTTTTAAAATCTAAGAATCTTTCTATCATATCGAGTACTAAAGCTATTAACTTACATTGTTATAGTCTGCAAGTCAGCACCAGAAGTTGGTGTGAGATTCAGGGCTCAGGAGCTCTTACACATGCCTAGATGTGGGTTGAATGAGGTAGGGCAATGCTGGGACAGGAGGAGGCAGAAGGCATGTACCAGAGGACTGGGTCCCATGGGAGTTAGAACTGGGAAGTGACTAAGCCACATGAAAATTATATAAATTTTATAGGCTACAGGTCTCCAGAAGAGCAGGGATTAGATAACCATTTTGTGTTTTCAAGGTGATTGAAAGATTCTATTACTAGTATCTAAAATTAAAAGTTTCTAAGATTCAAGTGTACAATCTATAGCTTAAAGAATAAGGCTTGCCAAGCCGGTGTTGCTCAATGGTTGAGCATCGACCCATGAACCAGGAGGCCATGATTCAACTCCAGGTCGGGGCACATGCCCAGGTTGTGGGCTCGATCCTCAGTAGGGGGCTTTCAGGAGGCAGCTGATGAATGATTCTCTTTCATCATTGATGTTTCTATCTCTTTCTCCCTCTGAAATCAATTAAAAAATAAAGAAACATATTTGAAGAATAAGGTTTATGCTAGAGCATAAAACTACAGTAAGCAAGACAGTATAGTATTTGTAAAGGGATAGACATATCCATTAATGTAAAAGAATAGAAAGTCCAGAAATAGACTCATTCACATATGACCAATTGATTTTTTGCAAAGATAACAAAGGCAATTCAAAGCAGAAAAGACAGTATTTTTCAACAAATAATGTTGGGACAGTTGGACACCCACATGCAAAAAAACAAAAATGAACCTCAACCCAAACCTCACAACATACACACAAAAAGTTTCTGAAAATGGACCATACATCTAAATGTAAAAGATGAAATTATAAAACTTTTATAAGGAAACAGGAGAAACCTAAAAGAAAATCGTCCTGACTTGGTGGCAAGCAGAGTTTTAGACATCACATCAGAAGTATGATACATTAACGAAAAAATTGATAAACTAGATTTCATTAAAATTAAAAACTTTTGCTCTATGACTGACACTGTTCAGAGAATGAAAAGATAAGATAAAGGCTGGGAGAATATCCAGGGGTGGGCAAAAGTAGGTTTATAGTTGCATTGTGACATTCTTTTGAGTTAATAAAGCTAATGTTATAAGCACAACCTGCATGTTGTGTTCCATATGAACAACTATAAACCTATTTCTACCCACCCTGTCTCTGAAAAGCACAGGTCCAACAGAGGACACCCATCTACTACACTATATATAGAACTCTCAAAACTCAACAGTAAGAAACCAAAACAACCCAATCTTAAAAATAGGCAATCGATTTGAATAGATTTGAACAGACTTTCCAGTCAGTTCATGAAAAGATACTCAACATCACTAGGCTTTAGGGTGTGATGGTAAAGGGACAAAGGAGTTGTCTTGAGATGCTGGAACTCATCTGGGTCCTAACTGATGATGGCATTTACACAATCAATACATTTGTTACACCTGTAAAAAGTCAATTTTACTGTATTTTAATTTAAAAAAATATACATTTACAATTTAACCCCAAATAAGTAAGCATTCTATGTCTGACCACCAAAGGTGACATGTTTTGTTTCTTTAACCACAGTCCAATTTCTCTGTGATGTCTTTTCAGGTGTCAGTGGTTTACCTGTATTTTAAAATGACAGAGCTTATCAGTTTTGCCTACCGTACACTTGGTAGTACCTGCTGCTTCATTTGTCACGGATTTGGTATTCATGGTGGGCGCTGTGAATGGTCAACTTATCATTTCAACCATTGTGCAACAAATTGCAAAAAACAGCCATTGTCCATGTTGAAAGGGGGAGGGCTGTGGGTTACGGTTGGATTGGGTGGGGGTTAAGGTTAGCTTTGGGTGACACTCCGGGAGGGGAGGAAACCCGGAGCAGGGGCTGTTTACAGAGAATGCTGGGGATGGTCCACACTGAGCCGTTTTTCTTCTCAGAAGCAGGACCTGGCCCCTGTGTTTATTTATAGACAGGTGGAATAATGAGAGTTTCCATTTCATTCTTTGTGACTTTTCCGTGTTGTTCAAAGTTTCAATTAAAAGTATGTTCTCCTTTAGTAATAACAAAAAGCAAGTGCTAACAAAGAAGACAGTGAAGTTTTGCTTGACAACCTTTAGAGCAGGTGGACTTCCTTCCTACCTTGGCCACGTATCCCTGAGTTTGTAGTGTGTTTTGCTGGTGCTCTCAAGAACGGCGCTGCCCTGCCATCTAGTGCCCAGGCGGCAAGGGAGCCTTCCAACTAGCACGTCCATAAAGTAAGTATCTGTTTTATCAAGTTTGAAGAAGACAGCTAATATACAGTGTGCTAGGTACATCTTTGGTTTGGTTATAGTCTCAAACCGTTATATTGGACTTGTCCATTTCTCTTTCATTTGTATCAGTTTTTGCCTCACATATTTTTTTTTATTGAGTTTATTAGGGTGACATTGTACTTAGTGCCTTGATACTTTCTTCTTCCTGTTTATTAAGTCCCACAATAAAAGGCTTTGTTCCCGTGAAAGGAATTTAGTTTTAAATAAGTACGTGTGAGGAGAGTAAGAGATTTAAAAAATGTATCAACCAAATAACAAAGTTTAAATCTTGTTTGGATTCAAATTCAAAAAAACCAACAGTTTTAAAAAGAAACACTTTTAATACAATCATGGGAAACTGAACAGTGACTGGATATTTGTTATTCAGGAATAACTGCTAAAATATTTACCTGTAAAAATACTAATATGGTAATTTTATTTATTTTTTATATATTTTAAAAAAATATATTTTATTGATTTTTTTACAGAGAGGAAGGGAGAGAGACAGAGAGTCAGAAACATCGATGGGAGAGAAACATCGATCAGCCGCCTCCTGCACATCTCCCACTGGGGATGTGCCCGCAACCCAGGCACATGCCCTCGACTGGAATCGAACCCGGGACCCCTCAGTCCGCAGGCCGACGCTCTATCCACTGAGCCAAACCGGCTTTGGCATAATATGGTAATTTTAAAGTGTCTATTTTAGGAGATAATTATGGAAACATTTTTGGATAAAAAGATACAGTGCTTGAGATTTGCTTCAAAATATTCCAGTAGGCAAGGAATGGGAGAAAAGAAAGTATAGATGAAGCAAGATTTGCAATAATTAAATCGCTGAAACCCGGTGATGGGTTAGGCATGGACGGTTCATTATACTCTTTCTACTGTTTGATTTTCATAACAAAAGATTTTTAAAAAATAGAAAGCAGAGCCTTGGTCGGTGATCCAATGGTTAGAGCACCAGCCCGAGCACCGCAGGGTCACGGGTGCAATTCCCTATCGAGAGCATGTACCTGGGTTGCAGGTTCAACAGGAGTGCATGCAGGAGGCAACCAATTGATGTGTCTCTCTCAAATCAATGCTTCTCTCTCCCCCTTCCCTTTCACTCTCTAGAAACCAATGGAAAAAATATACTTGGGTGAGCATTAAAAAAAAAGTAATAAGTAGAAATGGCCAAGGCTGCTATTTCCTACCCCGAATCTACTCTCATTTTCCCTTACAAACGGAACCCCTATATTGTTAAGGATGCCGTTAACTGTCCCAATTAATTTTTTAAAATGACTTTTTCAGTCTCTTTTGTAGATGTGAGTGACCGGTGAAAAGCAGATAGAAGCCATCATTTTCCCCTTCTGTCAACAGGGAGAATTAAACGTTTTCTTATTGTAAATTTGCATTTGCCCTTACTGAGGCTGTACACCCCCCGAAGACAGGTCTTTACTCACAAACCTGGCTGCTTTCTGGAATTATCTGGGGTGTTTTAAATATATTAAGGCTTGGGCCCCACTTCCAGAGTGTCTTGATTTCATTGACATGGGGGACAGCCTGGGCATGGGAATTTGCAAAAGCTGCCCCTGGTGATTCTAATTTAGAGACCTACTGTTCCACCTCGCCATTGGATCCTCGGAGTGCTTGGCTCCTGGCTGGATGGCGACCAGGCTTAGTTGACTGGCTGTGATCACCCGTGGCGGCGTGGCGTGGCGTGGCGTGGCGTGGGAGGAGCAAACGTCCTGGTAGCCTTTAGCAACGAAGCCGACAAAGTCCCGCCTTCTCCCCCGCCAACCACGCCCCGCCCTGCGCCCTAGCTGAGGCCCCGCCCTGCGCCCTAGCTGTGGCCCCTCCCAATGCCTTAGCTGTGGCCCCGCCCTGAGCCCTAGCTGTGGCCCCTCCCAATGCCTTAGCTGTGGCCCCGCCCTGAGCCCTAGCTGTGGCCCCGCCCTGCGCCCTAGCTGTGGCCCCTCCCAATGCCTTAGCTGAGGCCCCGCCCTGCGCCCTAGCTGTGGCCCCTCCCAATGCCTTAGCTGTGGCCCCGCCCTGAGCCCTAGCTGTGGCCCCGCCCTGCGCCCTAGCTGAGGCCCCGCCCTGCGCCCTAGCTGTGGCCCCGCCCTGCGCCCTAGCTGTGGCCCCTCCCAATGCCTTAGCTGTGGCCCCGCCCTGAGCCCTAGCTGTGGCCCCGCCCTGCGCCCTAGCTGTGGCCCCTCCCAATGCCTTAGCTGTGGCCCCGCCCTGAGCCCTAGCTGTGGCCCCGCCCTGCGCCCTAGCTGTGGCCCCGCCCAACGCCTTAACTATGGCCCCGCCCTGCGCTCTAGCTGTGGCCCCTCCCAACGCCCCAGCTTTGGCCCCGCCCAACGTCCCAGCTGTGCAGGGCGGTCCGCGAGCTCCTGTTGTGCGCCTGCGCAGCCCCGGGTCTGGCGGGCAATATGTTTCTCTCCCGGCGTCGCGTCTCGCGATCCCTGGCTTCTGGCTGAGATCAGAGATTGAGTGGATCGCCGCTCGGCCCCGAGTGGGCCCTTTGCTCCCGGACCCGCGGGAAAGTGGGGATCCTGACGTCGGAAGCAGGCAGAAGGCATTGCTGGGACGGGTGTGGGGTGCGGGATCGCGCCGGGCGGGGGCGGCGGCGGAGGAGCAGGGCTGGACCTTCCTGCGCCGCTGGCTGGGGTGCCTGGAGCGGGTGCTTGAGACGCCCTCACCCACCTCGGAGTGGCCGTAGCTGAGTCCCTTTCTCCCCTCCCCTCGCCTCCTTACCGACCCCCACAGGAAAGCCCCCGCCCCCAGCGTGGGAGAAATGTTTACTGCACCGTTTCTTTGCACTTGCTGTATTACTTCGTAAAATTCGAGTCTATTTTGCGTTTTTTAAAGAAAACGGCAATGTTGTCTGTATATATGTATTTGTCCCCCCAAATCCTTAAAGAGGCTTATTTCCTGGACCATGTTCGGGATGCTTAGACCACAGGAGGCGCAGACCAGTCAGTACTGGACTTTGGTTAGAAACTGAATTTCGTAGAACTGAAAGAAATTGTTCTTGACATCCCGTACTGTATTTTCAAGTGCATGTGACCTACTGGATGTGAGCCATTCTTGGATTTGGAAAGTGAGCAGAAATTTGTCTGGCTTTTGTTTTTTGACGTTGTGTTTGTATTCCCTTCAGAGGCGTAAAGGATGGCCTCTTCGGATCTGGACCAAATATGCTTTCATATTAATGAAAAGATTGGCAATATTAAAAAGTCTCTGTCATTAAGGAACTCTGGTGAGTAGAATAGATTCCACTGACTTTGTACACAATGCATTTTGATTGCTGTCCCCCTTGGAATGGTATCTTATGCCTGGTTAAGTAAGTGGATGTATCTTACAACGTGATGTCAAGCTTCAAATGGCGATTTAAAAGCACTCGGCTGCTGTAACTTACTGGATCACTACTATCAAAAATAGGGAATTTACTCAACTGTTACCATTACTGCAAATCAGTAAACGAGGCCTTAAAATTGAGGTGACTAAAAGTTATTTGGAATACCTCTGTACCCAACTAGCTATCCAATCCCCTGAAATTAATCTCAGTAAAGACATCAGTACTCGCCTTTACTGACTAATGTGGTGTAGTTGTGGACCTAGTGTCCAATGCAATTAGCCTTGCCCTGTTAAGTAGAATAACATAGTGCGTCTCGTGATGATGAGGAGGAGGAGGAGTTAGCTTCTACTGGGTGCTTTACTGGGTTCCAGACACAATGCTAAGCCCATGTTACATGCTTTTTCTCACTTATCTTTACAATAGTCTTGAGGTAGGCACTGAATTCTCTGACTTCAGGCCTGGAGCTCTAGCCATTTCACTCTACTGCCTCCATAACTTACAGCTATCGTCAGATTGTGCTTTTATTTATGTGTGTTTGGTTGTTAGAAGTGAAGATGGAAAGATCTGATTATAAGAAAAAAAAATCCTGTTTTGGTTACTTCTTTTATCTCGAGAGAGGAGGAGACGCCGGTTTTCCCATCCTCAAGTCTATGAAGCTGGAGAGGTGGGGTTGGGAGAAAGAGAACATGCCACTTGACAAACTCAGGCCTTTCTTTCTGTCTGGCCTGCTGGGCCGCCACCAGCATGGGACTTTTTATGTTACTTTCTCCACTGAGGGGTCATTCATTAATCATGTGTCTGGTGTAAATATGAATCCCAACCCTCTACTACAAATTCTGAAGCGAACTCTCCCTAACCTCCCACACACACCTGAGCGCTGGACCAAAACATAAGCTTTTATCTCCCTGGCCAGTGATTAGAATTTTTAAGTTTACACTTTCACTGAAGATATATCCCAGGAAGAGGGGTCCTGACTTTATTTGGGATTCTCACTTCCAACACCCTGTGCTTTGAAGTTCCAAAACGTTGGCTTGATCCCCATTAAAACTAAATATATTTGCTTGCTGAGATTGACAGACTCTCTCCAGCTTCCCTCTGCACCCCCACCTGCCCCCCAGATTAGGGCTGCTGCAGTAGCATCTCACATACATTGCCTGGTTTGTGAGCATTTACCTTATTCTCATGAAAGTCAGCTATGCATGTAGGGAGTGTTTGTTTTATCTAGCATTTCTAGTTGTGTGTTTTTTAATCCCCACCTGAGGATATTCTTTTCATCAATTTTTAGAGAGAGTGGAAGGGTGGGAGGAGGGGGGAGAGAGAGCAAAACATCGACTGGAGAGAGAGACATGCACCTGTCGCCTCCCAGCCTGTCTGGGGTTGGGGATCGAACCTGTGACCCTTCAGTTCTTGGGCCAATGAGCAAAATCAGCCAGGGCTCTAGTTGTTTATAGTGGAGGAACTTGCCAGAAACAGGACTCAGGGGACACTGTACTTACCTCTCCCTTCTTTTCCATGCCAGTACTTAGAAATGAGGTCTTAAGATAATCCATGGAGACAGGTCCCAGGGCCTGAAACATAGCTCTTTCTGCACCCCTAAGTATCTCTAGGTAAAGCTCAGTTCCCAAAGTTCGGTTGGGTACATGTGCACTGTCGTTTTTCTGTACACTTTATTTTCCATTTTATCTTTGTTTATTAATAGGTCAAGAACCTAACTCAAAGACTATATTAAATAAAATAGGAGATGAGATCATGGTAATAAATGAACTTCTAAATAAATTGGAATTAGAAATTCAATTTCAAGAACAAACTACCAATTCACTCAAGGTAATGCTTTTCCTTATTTTTTAAAAAATCTTTATTGTTTAAAGTATTACATATGTCTCCTCTCCCCCCCACCCCCTCACTCCCACCCCAGGCCTTCACCACCCTATTGTCTGTGTCCATGGGTTATGCATATATGCATACAAGTTCTTTGGTAATGTTTTTCTAGGGAAGCAACAAAATAAAAAGGCAATAAGTACAAATTTCTTAATCACCAGGAATTCTTAAGGGTTCTGTAAGTATATTTATAAAGCCCTTAGCTTTGTAAATTATGACTGGTACAGTTGTTTTTGCATTTTATTTTCGCAGTATAAAGCACTCCAGAGCTTCACAGGTATTTCTTTTTTCATGTTGGTACCAATGGAATTGAACGTTACTAAAAAGGAAGGTTTCGTAAATATTTCTTGGTAGGTTGAACTTAAACAAATGATGTCCTGGTAGGCTGAGATGGAAGGAGTACCTGCCCTGGGAAGAGATGTGGATTCTTACCTCCCTGCCCTTAGCACCTTCTGCCACCCTGAGGAAGCCATTTTACCTCTTGGGATCTCTGGGTCCTCATTTGGAAAACAATGGGTCATGCTGAACTATTTTTTTTTTAAAAATATGTTTTTATTGATTTTAGAGAGATTTTTATTGATTTCAGAGAGGAAGAGAGAGGGAGAGAGAGAAAGAAACATCAATGATGAAAGAGAATCATTGATTGGCTCCCTCCTACACACCCCCAACTGGGGCTGCAGCCCACAACCCAGGCATGTGCCCTTGACCAGAATCAAACCTAGAACCCTTCAGTCAACAGGCCAGTGCTCTATCCACTGAACCACACCGACCAGGACGGCTCTTTTTTTAATATTGCTTGCATCCAGTGCTTTTTCACCCCTTCTGTGTTCTGAAAACTCACAATTATTGTGATTGTGTACCATGGTCTTTCACGCTCTTTACAACATCTTCATACACACACACACAGGCAGGACAGACACTTACTCGTGAGCGTTTTTTGGATTTTAGGAACTCTGTGCGTCTCTTGAAGAAGATTATAAAGATGTGGAGCATCTCAAAGAAAACATTCCTCCCCATTTGCCTCAAGTAACAGTGACCCAGAGCTCGTAAGTGTATTCGTAATTATTCTTGCCATCTGCATTTATAAAGCTACTAGAGGCCCGGTGCACGAATATCGTACATGGGTAGGGTCCTTAGGCCTGGCTGGCATCAGGGCCGATCGGGCCTTCCAGCTGCCGGCCAGGGCCTCCCTTCCCCGGCTGCCGGCTCTCGGCTGGGGCCTTCCTTCATTGCATGCTGCTCCCTGGTGGTCAGTGCACATCATAGCAAGTGATCGAACTCCCGGTCCCCTGGTCGAACTACTGTGGGGACAGTTTGCATATTAGGCTTTTATATGGAGAGATTATAACGAACCCCTCAGGTCTTCTTGCCTTTTCGTGTACTTTCAGTTTTGGTAGTGGCTGGCTGTTTTGTTTTGTTTTTGGTCACTTACGCCAGAAGTCATGTTTCCCCTGTCTTCACCAGTCTTCTTATCCTGCTCTCTCTGAAGGAAAGGTTGCCCCTCTTTCCCAAGGGTGAGTCTCCTCTGGGATCTCTCCCTCTGCTTTTTCTCATTTCTTTCCCTTTAGAGCAGATTTTGTCATTTTAGGCCAGATCATTCTTTGTTGTGAGAATAGCGTGTTTAATTACATCCCTTACTCTAGCAACTAGTTATCGGTAGCACCTCAGTTCCCCTCCACACCCCCATCCCCACCCGTGGTGACCATGAAAAGTGTCTCCAGACATTGTCATATGTCCTCTGAGGGGCAGAATCTCCCCTGACCCTTGAGAACCACTGTTTTAGGGTAGAAATAACCTTAATGAGCCTCCCATCTTAAAAACAGCCAAAAGAACAAAATACTTAGCTCTGCTCCCCCCTCAAACTACTGTCCTATTTCTGTTCACTGCCAACACATGTTTGTACCTCCTCTTCCCGGAGCAGCCAACACCTGGCTCCTACCACATTTAAGGAAGTGGTTGTTGAAGGTTATAAAGAGGTCAGAATCCCTCTTCAGCCCTGATCTTCCTTTCAGGTTTTATTTTCTTGCCCATCTCCTTGTTTTTGAAATTCTGTCACCTGCACCATGTGTTGGATGCTGATTTCTCCCTAGTATGCGTACAATTCTGACGATTGCCTGTGTGCTGTGCATCTCTGTTCTGTAGTGTTAGCGTATCGGATCTTGACTCTGAAGAACCTGCCAAAGTTGAGGAACCTGGAGTCACAAAGAAGCCCTGTAAAGAGCAAAGGAATATTAAAGAAATGCCATTTATAACTTCTGAGGAGTTCAGTGGCATCCCTGCGTAAGTATTTAAAGTAAATGCTAACGTTCAGCTCTTAATAACCAACATACATGCTTGTTTAACTCACAAGGCTTCATTATATTTACCATAATACGCTGTGTTCAAATATTGACCTTTTCTAAAACAGTCCAATGTAGACTATGAACATGCAGGAAATCTTTTGTTGAAAATGCTTAAAATCATGTAGAGATTGAGAGAAGGGTCAGTTTATTGCCGAGTCCTCTCCAGAACCATTTTGTGATTTAGACTTATCCCCGTACATTTTAGATGTAGCCTCAGTTTTGCTGTGATTTTAACGCAAGTGTGTTGTATAGATTTGAGGTTAGAATGAAGAATGTGTATTTGTTTTTCCATTTGTCCCTTAACTTATGCCCCACACTTACTTGAGTCTGGGCTCTATTCTGGGCCTGGGTCACTGGGAGAAAACGGGCGAATAACACAGCATGCCTTGCCTAGACGCAGGTCTCCTTTGCACTTTACAGATGACAGCAGTGGGAAACCAGTTATGGGAATCGGGTTTTTAAACTCTCCTAATTCCAGGGCTTCGCTTCGTGGCTTTATATCATTACATTTTTCATTATTATTTTATAATACATGTGGTTAGAAAATATTTGTTGTTGAAAATGAGTATTTCCTTGTAGATTTAATTTAATTTCACATACATAATTGGTTGTTTATTATTACAAAACAACAACTGATATAGACAGCTCTCAGGAAGGTAAAATAATCATGCTCTGCGTCCCAGGTATTTTCCTCCTAGGCCTCTTGCTCAAGGAAATGAGGAATTACAGAATAGACTTGCCTAAGAGGAATCTCACTACCATTGTTTCTAAGAGTGAGGTTGCTAGACCCTCTGGGAGGAGGATGTCTGGCTTTGTCGGAAACTGCCCACCGGCTTCCAGAGTGGCTGGGCCAAGGTGCATTCCCACCATAATGAGAGAGCGCTGCCAGTGCCTCGCATCCTTACCTGCCTCAGTTTTGCCAGGTTTTTTCTGTTTTAGCAATTCCATAGGTGTGCAGTGGTATCCCGTTTTAATTTTCAGTTTCCTAATGACATACGATGTTGAGCATCTTTTCACGTGCTTATTGGCCACTTGAAAAATACTGGCTGTTCGCTAGTTCTGGGATGAGTAAGGAGGCTGACACTTCTCTTTAATCTTTGCGGGCAGGGGGTGGTCACTCAGTCTTTTCCTTTATCGACAGCTTTGTTTTCATGAAATTCTGTTTGAGCTGTTCAGTTTTTTAAATATATTTTATTGATTTTTTACAGAGAGGAAGGGAGAGGGAAAGAGAGTTAGAAACATCGATGAGAGAGAAACATGTGTAGCTGCCTCCTGCACAACCCCCACTGGGGATGTGCCCGCAACCAAGGTACATGCCCTTGACTGGAATCAAACCTGGGACCCTTGAGTCCGCAGGCCGACGCTCTATCCACTGAGCCAAACCGGTTAGGGCGCTATTCAGTTTTTTAAATTGTTATTGTTGTTGCTCATTGGCTGAACTATAGGGAAGAACTGTGGAGTAGTAGGGTTTTTAGAAAATGCTTTCATAAAGAGATAAAAGAAGGAAATTAAATAGTCATGGTAGAGTATTAATTTTTAAACTAAGGAGTTATTAGGTGAATAAGAGAAATAAGATTACAGTATAACATCATCATAAACATTTTTCAAAGAAAATATTTTGTATGATGAGTCTTTAAAAAAAACATTAATCATCTACTTATTTACAGGTACATGAAATCCCGCTTAACCTATTGTCAAATTAATGATGTTATTAAAGAAATCAACAAGGCAGTTGTTAGTAAATATAAGATCCTACATCAACCAAAAAAGTCGATGAGTTCTGTGGCCAGAAATCTCTATCACAGATTCATTGATGAAGAAACAAAGGATACCAAAGGTAAAATGACAGGGTATACGTCTATGTATGTCTGCCATCTGTTTGGAGTGTAAATAAATCATGAGAAACAGAACTAATTCTAGAACATTCTAAATTTAGAGAGGCCATTCTCCACCGGGGGCGATTTTCCCACCACGGGACACTTGGCCATCTCTGGAGACATCTTTGGTTGCTACAACTGGGGTTGGGTTGGCATTTGGTGGATAGAGACCAGGGATGCTGCTAAAGTCCCCTCCAATGACAGGACAGCTCCCACAAAAAATGATGCAACCTGGAATGTGGTGCTGAGGCGGAGAAACACTGCTTTAGAGTTTATTATGGAACTATAACCAGTGTTTCCAGAATGAGAATAGTAACCATAACAGTTGGTCGTGCTTACATAGCACTTCCTGTGTGCCAGATGGTATACCGAGGGAGCTTCAGTCCTCCTGATGTCTTTAGGAGGTACGGGCGACCACTCCATTTTGCAGGCCAGGCAGAGAGCCCAAGTTACTTGCCCAAGGCCAGCCAGTCAGGTGATAAGAGCTGCTGAGGGTCTCATTCTCTTATCCACTATCTCCAATTAGCTCTTGAAAAGTGAATTGTTCAAAAGATATCAACAGATAGGTAGTGATATACTAAGCAGGGCTAGGTTACTGAAATGCTACAGTAAACATTATGCAACTTCACTTGAAAGAATAATTGTTATTTTGGCAAGAATACCATTTCTCACTTTGGTTGGGTAATGATAGTAAACATGATTAATGCCATTCATAATCACAATGTAATGCATTAAAGACTCATCTTGAAAGTTGCCCTTATAAAAATTAGCACTAATGTCTTTATTTTCAGGTCATTATTTTGTAGTGGAAGCTGACATAAAGGAGTTCACAGCTTTGAAAGTTGACAAGAGGTTTCATGTTATACTGAATATCTTACGACACTGCCGGCGGCTGTCAGAGGTCCGAGGGGGAGGACTCACCCGATACGTTATAACCTGAGGCCCTTTGAGCCTTTGAACCAGCCAACAGTAGGGTATAGAGGCTATTCCTATAGTGTCCTTATATGTAATTTAAAAATATATATAATTTATCTTTTCTTGTTTCTTATACAAATAAAACTTCTTTAAAATAAAGCATATAGGAAAATGGGAGTTATCTGTAATACTATCAACAATAAAAAATATGTTAAAAAGTAAATAAATAAAGCAAAGCATATAATCCTGGCTGGTGTGGCTCAGTTGGAGCATCGTCCTGTGCAGGAAAAAAGGATCAGATTCCTTCTTCTCACCTTTTGTTCTAGTCTGGTCCCAGGTGGATTGGCCGAGGCCCACTCACATTGGTCCCTCAGACCTCTGTGCTGGCTGTTGCCCTGCCCAGAAAGCTCCTCACCCACCCATGTGACCCTCCCCCTTTCCTCCTGGGTAGCTGCTCAAAGGCCCTTTGATCATTGAGACCTCAAGACCACCATATGTTCAAAATTAGTTTCCTTCTGCAACACACCCCCTTTTCTGCAACACACCCCTTTTCTGCTTCATTTTCCTTCATAGCATATCTGTCCAGCTGTTGGGTTATGTATTTCACGTATTTATTTGCCTTTCTCCCCTCACTAGGTTATAAACTCTGAGGTTAGGAGTTTCCCCTTTCATTCACTGCTGTGTCCCCGGCCAGTCTAACAGCTTTCCAGTAGAGGGCGCTAAACAAATACGTATGGAGTGCACATTAATCGAAAGTCTGTGCCCTTGGGCAAGTGACCACCTTTCCATATATACTGAGACGGTTGAACAAAAATGTTTTCAGGACCTTCTAGTTTTAATATTCTATATTCTAACACTCCCACATACTTCTGGGAAATATATTCATGCTAAATATAAAAGATATTTCCTCTGGCTAGATTATAAAAAATTGTAAAAAATATTCTGATGAGCTTTACACAGTGGTAGTATCATAGCCAATGAGGTTTATCTGAGGCATGATTATTGCTAATTGAAAACTTTTCCCAATGCCCCGCCATGACGACTTGAAATATAGTTGGCATTGGCAATTTTTGACAGTCTCTATGGAGACTGAATATATATATATGTAAATTCTGATAATTACATGGAAATCCCATTTTTTTTTTTTTTTTTTTTTTTTTTGGTAAAAGTTTATTTGAGCCAAACTGAGGCCATCCTGGGGAGCAAGATCTCAAATGCTCTGGAAATCTCATCTTTTAAGTAAAGACTCTGAAAAGTATTAAGTTTCAAAAAATATTGAAATTTAAGTTACTAGTTAGGTAATAAAATGAAGCTTTTTGTAAAAGATTAGGGTCCATTTATAAAAATTGTTTTCAGCCATCATCTTTAGTTTTCCAATTTATTTTGCTTATTAGATAAAGTTTTAAGTTTCACAATTTGTAAATGTTATAATTCAATTACTATGGTGCATTATATAGAACTTTGTGTGACAGCTTGAAGTTTTGTTTCATAATATTAAATGATTTCTTTATGAAACATCCCACCTCTTAATAGGCCATTATCATTGTTCCATAAATATATCTAATAATACAAAAGGCAAAATAAAAGAAAGATTAGTTAATATATTAAGGAACTTTCCTGGATATACTTTAAACAATGTTACTCAAATTGGAGCTAAGACTATATATGATTAGAAAGTAGAAATAACATCAGTTGAGCTCTGTTAAAGTTAGGCTGACTCAAGGGAGTCTCTAAGTAGTACACAAAAGAAGAATTTATGAGAAATTACGGTATAATGTGCAAATTTTACCTCAAATTCTTAGGATCATCTTTTGCCCTGGTTTATTGAAAAGCAGTCCATTAGCGTGTAAGAGTTGAAATTTACATGCAACAAAATGCACAGATCTTAAGGGTACAGCTCAATGTGTATACCCAATGTGACCCACAGTCCTATCGGGGTTTTTTCTTAAACTTTCAATTTTGAAATAATCACAGGTTCCCGTGCAGTTGCAAGAAATAACGCAAATAGAGCCCTTGTACCTTTTACTCTTTGCCTCAGTATCACAACCAGGGTACAATCAAGATACAAAACATGTCCATCACCACAAAGATCCCGCATACGCCTTTTTATAGTCACACCCACTTCCCTCCCACCACCACCCCCTCCTTAGCCCCTGACAACTCACCTGCCCTCCATTTCTGTAATTGTGTCATCTCACAAATGTTCGATAAGTGGAACCATACTTTATGTGACCTTTTGAGGTTGGCATTTTTCTTCTCCACTCAGCATAAGTCTCTGGAGATTCATCCTGGTTGTCGCACATATCAAGAGCGTGTTTCTTTTTATTGTTGAGTAGTTTTCCGTGGTGTGGATGTATGGCTGTACAATCGGTAGTTTAATCATTCCGCCTGAAGTACAGCTGCGTCATTTCCAGTTTGTGGCTGTCGTAAGTTAAGCTACGATAAACATTTGAGTACAGGTTTTTGAGTGGATATAAATTTTCATTTGTTCGGGATGCAATTCCCAGGAGTGCGATTGCTGGATCCGATGGGAGTGGCATATTAAGTTGTTTATTTTAAACTGCCAAAGTCCTTCCCAGGGTGGCTGTACCATTTTACACTTCCTTCTGAGCACTGCTTTCACTGTATCCCACAAATTTTGGTAAGTTGTATTTCGATTTTTCTTCCTTAAAAACGTTTTAAAATTGCTCTCGAGACTCCCATTTTACCCATGTATTGTTTATAAGTGTGTCCTTTAGCCTCCAACTATTTGGGGATTTCCCAGCTATCTTTCTATTATTAATTCTTAGTTTAAGTCCATGTTGTTGGAGAGCATACTTTGTGTGGTTTCTATTTGCTAAGGTGTGATTTGTAACCTAGGAGGTGGTCTGTCTTGGTGACTATTCCATGTGAGCCTGAGAAGAATGTGTTCTGCTGTTGGATGAAGGATTCTACAAGGATCAATTAAATCCAGTTGACCGAAGGTGCTGTTCAGCTCACCTTGTCCTTACTGATTTTCTGCCTGCTGCATTTGTCACTTACTGATAGAGAGGTTGAAGTCTCCAACTATAATAGTCTCTTTGCCTTTTCTCCTGGCAGTTCCATCAGTTTCTGCCTCATGTATTTTGATGCTCTGTTATTGGATGCATACAAGTTAAGGATTGCTATGTCTTCTTGGAGAACTGACCTTTTAATCATTAACACCCTTCCTTATCCCTGATATTTTTCCTTATTCTGAAGTTGACTTTGTCTGAAATTAACGTAGCTACTCCAGATTTGTTTTGAGTATATTAGAAAGGTACATCTTTCTCCATCCCTTTATTTAAATATATATATATATACACACACACACATATATATATGTATATATATATATATACACTAGGGGCCCGGTGCACAAAATTCGTGCACTGGGTGTGTGTGGGGGGGAGTGTCCCTCAGCCCAGCCTGCCCCCTCTCACATACTGGGAGCCCTCAGGCGTTGACCCCCATCACCCTCCAATCACAGGATCGGCCCCTTGCCCAGGTCTGACGCCTCTGGCCTAGGCGTCCAGCCTGGGCAGCGGGGACCTGCAGTGGCAGCAGGGGGTGCCGCAATCGCGCGGGCTCCGCCCCTGCCCCTGCAGGACGCCTCTGGCTGAGGCATCCGGCCCGGGCAGCGGGGACCCACAGCTGCAGCGGCCCCGCGATCGTGGGCTTCGCTTTAGGCCCAGGCAAGGGACCCCTAGCTCCTGGGACTGCCAGCTTCGACTGTGCCCAGCTCCCATCGCTGGCTCCACCCCTACTTCCTGCTATCACTGGCCAGGGCGGAAAAGGCACCTGATTCTCCAATCATGGCTGGGGGGCAGGGCAAAGGCGGCTCCAGGGCCGCCTTTGCCCTGCCCCCCAGCTCTTAGCTCCCCCCTGGGTTTCCGATCACTGTCAGTGGCAGGGGGCTTCTTCCTGCTTTCCCTTTCGCCTCCCTGCATTGTGCCTACATATGCAAATTAACCGCCATCTTGTTGGCAGTTAACTGCCAATCTTAGTTGGCAGTTAATTTGCATATAGCCCTGATTAGCCAATGAAAAGGGTAGCTCGTACGCCAATTACCATTTTTCTCTTTTATTAGTGTTGATTGATTTCAGAGAAGAAGGGAGAGGGAGAGAGAGATAGAAACACCAATGATGAGAGAGAATCATTGATTGGCTGCCTCCTGCATGCCCCACACTGAGGATCGAGCCTGCAACCCAGGCACGTGCCCTGACCAGGAATCGAACTGTGACCTTCTGGTTCATAGGTTGATACTCAACCACTGAGCCATGCTGGCCAGGCCAAAACTGACTTTATAACAGTGGTCTTGTGCAACATATGTACAATTGGTTCTTTTTATTTAATGAATCACAAACATTTTCTCATGCCATGAAGTACTATTTCACAATATAATTTAAATAACTGCATATTTTCTCATATGATGATTTATTTGATTATTTCTTTATTTTTAGGCATTTTGGGTGCTTCCAAAGTTTATAAACACCATTATATGTCAATATGTAGTTAAGTTTTTCTAGCTTTGGAAAGCTTCTATACAGTAGCTCTTTTTTCTTAAGTTGAATTTGAGATTTATTCCTCAGACATTGGTTACTTGATACAAAAAAGGAGTTTTTAATATTTGTTCAAGAAAAACTTGGTTGTGAAAACAGCAGGAGTAGGAAGAAGCATTATGAATTTCTTTTTTTGTAATTCTAGGTAAGGCTTTCAATTTATGTTTCCATGGTAACTTTATCATTTGTAGATATTTACCCAGGTTCTACAGAACTTTGAGAAATAAAATGAAAAGCCCTGGATATTAGATTTAGCTACACAACTCAAAACAAAATGTTTTCTCACAATGTTTACCATCACAAAACATACAAGGAAATTTTAAAAGATTGCTTTCATAATTTAATTGAATTTTGATAGAAAACAGGTACTTCATGTAAATTCGGGGGAAGGTGGATTCCTTCCCAGTTCAAGTTAGTTATTTAAAACATGTTAAGCTATATAAACTTATTACTGCTTTCTTTTTTTATAATACTATCAACAATAACATGAGTTTATAGGCATTGGAGAATTCTCAGTTGAGTCATAGGAGTTTATGAATCCTTTAAAATATTAATGCAAAAGAAAGCTGAATTTTTATTATCTCGTAAATGTCCATCCTATTCTGAATTTCTCTTAAATCTCTATTCCTCCAGGAGCTGATATGGTTCATGCTACCTTGAGCTCATTAGTAGTTAGATCAAAGGTAATTTCTTACCACACAGATGCTTGATCGTCTGGAAGCATCCACCAAGAAGCCATGGACTACAGACATGCTACATCTTGAGGGATGTGCTGAACCTTTTGTAATTCCATCTGGGTCCACAGTCTTCCTTGCCAGAGTTAGTAGAACTCTTTGGACAGCTGCAGGCAGCTTAGGCTGGTTCCAGGCTGGCCCCTGCTTTCCTCTCTGGCCAAATTTTCCAGAACTCTTCACTCTGGTCTCCATCCCTGTTGTACCGCCCTGTGTGCTGTTCAGAACTCTGCCTGGAGGCTGCCTCCCATCCCCTGAGCGCTGGCTGGTTACCCCACTTATCTCACTGTTGGCATTGCCCTAGGGCAGTGGTTCTCAACCTGTGGGTTTCGACCCCTTTGGCGGTCGAATGACCCTTTCACAGGGGTCGCCTAAGACCATCCTGCATATCAGATATTTACATTACAATTCATAACAGTAGCAACATGACAGTTATGAAGTAGCAACAAAAGTAATTTTATGGTTGGGTCACAACATGAGGAACTGTATTTAAAGGGCCAGAAGGTTGAGAACCACTGCCCTAGGGGCACGGGCCACGGAGCAGGCGGCCCAGGACCCAGCCTGGGCGCAGTGGGAGGCCATGTGTGTGCTGAGGCTCCACGTCCCTGCACATACTTCATTGTCCCATCATATTTCACTTACAAAACACAAACTCAAAGATAAAATCATTAAGCATTTCCAGATGGAGTTGGGGGGCATTAAACCCCAGGTGCGAGGCCTTTCTGAGAAAGGGGATGGAGGTCTGAGCCTGCACTGGTCACACGCCCATGAAGGTGGCCCTGAACATATTCATTCATTTAACCCCCTTGTACAGGTGTGGAAAGCACCGCACTGAAAGGCTAAGTAACCAGCCAGACATCACAGCAGGGATTTGAACTTGGGTAGTGTACCCGTATTTCTGCTCTTAACCCTTACGCTGACCCTGAGGCATACCCTGTGGTATGGGAGTAAATGCCCAATTCCCACTCTAGGAGGTTGGAAGATGGGGAAGGAAGCCATTTCTTTGTGTTTTTCCTCTAAGGGGAGGTGGTGAGTTACTCTGGACTCAGGTTTCTGCTGAGGACCGATGGAGTCTCATCTATTCTTTAAAAAAACAAAACAAAAAACAAAAAAACCACACACACACACACACACATATTGATTTCAGAGAGGAAGGGAAAAGGATAGGAACATCAATGATGAGAGATAATCACTGATCGGCTGCCTCCTGCACACCCCCTACTGGGGATTGAGCCTGCAACCTGGGCATGTGCCCTTGACTGGAATCAAACCCGGGACCCTTCAGTCCACGGGCCGAGGCTCTATCCACTGAGCCAAACCCGCTAGGGCTATTCTTTACATTTGACCACACTAACAAGAGAAGTGTCCTGTTATATATCAGCCTTGTCCTCATTTTAAAAAGGCTTCTCTATATGGTTGCACATAAATATATAATATGTAGTTATGGGAACTATTCACATATTTTTAAATATGTGTAATGTTTTTTAAAATAACTGTTTTTTTTTTAAATTCAAACTGTATTGCCCTCTAGTGGCCACAATAAGAGCAACCCAAAAAGGAATAGCAGCTGTTTATTAAGTGTCAATCAGAAACACCTGAATCAGCCCAGCCGGCGTGGCTCAGTGGTTGAGCATTGACCTATGAACCAGGAGGTCAGGGGACATGCCCAGGTCGTGGGTTTGATTCCCAGTAGGGGGTGTGCAGGAAGCAGCCGATCAATGATTTTCTCTCATCACTGATATTTCTATCTCTCTCTCCCTCTCCTTTCCTCCCTGAAATCAATAAAAATATATCTAAAAAAAACCAAAGAAATACATGACTCATACTACTACTATTATTGTTGGTTGCACATACACATGTCCACAGGACCGGGTGGGTGAAGTCACAGGGATATGGGCTGGGACAACATGAACACTGGACAACACTAGTCCTTCTGAAGGGGCAGGCTTCCGGTGAGTTCCAGCTCGTGGTTGCCCTGGGGGAAGGCTGGCCTGGTTGTTAAAGAGAAGCCCCAGATGCAGATATTTATGTAACAGTTCTCAATTTTTAAGTGTAGGCAATTTAAGTAATTAAAAAAAGAAAAAGATCTGTGTGGACATCCACATTTCCGTGGGTTACATTTGGGCTGTAATAATGGCTCTCTTGTGGCCTTTGCCTCAGTGGCGCTTGCTGCCTGCTGGGCGCTGTGCTAAGGGCTCTACATCCAAGTTCCCACGCCAGTCCACAGCCCGACCCCAGGATGTGCTAGCCTCATTGCACAGACAGGTAGCAGCGGCTCAGAGAAGTGCCATGTACTGCCCAAGGTCACAGGGCTTGGAATTGAACCCAGCTCTTGCTAACTCCAATCCATGATTTTTAATTCCTGAACTTACTGCCCACCACGTGGTACAGAAGATTCACTCCACTGGGAAATACATAGTGAGTGGCTAACATATGTCAGAGACTATTCTAGGTGACAAAGAAACAGCAGTGAGTAAAGTGGATCCTGCCCTCACGCCCATGTGTGTTTGTGCGAATCCAACGTGCTAGAGAATGAAGGGGGCAGGAGTGTGTTGTGAGCGACCGGATTCCCTGGCCTCCACACCTTTAAAGCACAGTTAGTGTCCGGCTTCTGGCTTATTTCCCCCAGTTCTCTCTGCTGCTGCCCCTTCCCCAGCCTGGCATCGAACTTCTCTGTGCATCTGTCCAGCCTGACCACTACTTAGCTTCCCACATCTCTGCCCTGCGCATTCAGCCTGGTCACAGAGCAGTGCGGCCTTGGGGGCTGTCCCTCATTCCAGACCCCACTCCTCCTCAGACACTGCCCTGGCAGGGGTGCCACATAAGATGCATTGCTTATTAAACTTGGGGACACTTGTGCCAATCAAAAGAAAGGGCGATTTCCTCACAGCCAGCCATCATTCTATCTGGAAAGTCATGAGATATTCTTTTGTGCTAAATTTTGAGTTTTATTACACTTTTAATTGTGCCTTTATTGTAAGTGAGGGTTTTTTAAGGTATAAATTAAATATGGTAAAATTCTTGCTTATAAGGTGTACTAGAGGCCCGGTGCACAAAAATTTGTTCACTCGGGGGGAAGGGGGGTCTCTCAGCCCAGCCTGTGCCCTCTCGCAGTCTGGGACCCCTCGGGAGATAACGACCTGCTGGCTTCTGCCTGCTCCTGGGTGGCAGAGGGCAGGCCCAATCCCTAGGTGCAGCCCCTGGTCAGGCTCAGAGCAGGGCTGATTGGGGAGTTGGGGCACCGCCCCCGTCATGCACAGAGCAGGGCGGATTGGGAGGTTGCGATGCCACCCTCAGTCACGCTCAGGGTAGGGCTGATTGGGGGGTTGGGGCACCCCCCCCTGTCACACTCAGAGCAGGGCCAATCAGGGGGTTGGGGCGCTGCCCCCTGTCACTCACAGAGCAGGGCCAATCAGGGGGTTGGGGCGCTGCCCCCTGTCACTCACAGAGCAGGGCCAATCAGGGGGTTGGGGCGCTGCCCCCTGTCACTCACAGAGCAGGGCCCATCAGCGGGGTTGGGGCTCCATACCCTGTCACGCACAGAGCAGGGTCGATCAGGGGGTTGGGGAACTCCCCCCTGTCACGTACAGAGCAGGGCCAATCAGGGGGTTGAGGAGCTCCCCCTGTCACTCACAGAGTAGGGCCGATAGGGGAGCTGGGGCACCGCCCCCTGTCACACACAGAGCAGGGCGGATCAGGGGGTTGGGGCGTCGCACCCTGTCACAATCAGGGCAGGGCTGATGGGGAGGTTATGGCTCTACTCCGTCACACACAGAGCAGGGCCCATGGTGGGGGGGGGGGGTTGGGGCGCCGCACCCTGTCACACACAGAGCAGGGCCAATCAGGGGGTTGGGGCACCGCAGCCTGTCACACACAGAGCCGCAGGGTGATCAGGGGTTGGGGAGCTCCCCCCATCAGGCACAGAGCAGGGCTGATCAGGGGGTTGGTGGGGCGCCTTCCCCTGTCACGAAAAGAGCAGCGCCGATAGGGAGGTTGTGGCCCCGCCCCCTGTCACACACAGAGCCGCAGGGTGATCAGGGGCTTTGGGCGCTGCCCCCTGTCATGCTGATCCCGGTGCCGGGAGGCATATTACCCTTTTACTATATAGGATAGAGGCCTGGTGCACGGGTGGGGGCTGGCTGGTTTGCCCTGAAGGGTGTCCTGGATCAGGGTGGGGGTCCCCACTGGGGTGCCTGGCCAGCCTGGATGAGGGGATGATGGCTGTTTGCAGCTGGTCACACACCCTTCAGGGTGGGGGTCCCCACTGGGGTGCCTGGTCAGTCTGGGTGAGGGGCTGAGGGCTGTTTTCAGGCTGGTGAGTGACTGAAGCTCCCAACTGCTCCTTTTTTTTTTTTTTTATTCTGGGCCAGCTTTAGCTCTGAGGCTTGGCTCCAGCTCTTAGGCCTCAGCTGCTGAAAGCAGGTATCCGGTTTGTTTGGGTTCTATAATCGAAACACTGTTTCAACTCCAGCTCTGAGATCCCGGCTGGCTGAAAGCAGGTTTCTGGGGTTTTGTTTAGCTTCTATATTTGTAACAATGTTTCAAACTGCAAGCTCAGAGGCCGACAGCGGCAGGCGGGGAATGTTGGAGTCCTCCGTCACTGAAGCAAGCAAGCCTCATGTTCACTTCAAGCTGCCTGGCTGCCGGCTGCCATCTTGGCTGGCAGTTAATTTGCATATCGCCCTGATTAGCCAATGGGAAGGGTAGTGGATGTACGGCTAATTACCATGTTTCTCTTTTATTAGATAGATACTTCATTGAATTTTGACAAATACATAGAGTCATGTAACCTCCACCATAATCAAGATAGAAAACATTTCTATCACCCCACAAAGTTTCCTCCTGCCCCTTTGTAGTCAATCCCCCTCCCTCATCCCCAGCCCCTGGTCTATTTTCTGTCCCTGTGGTTTTGTCTTTTCCATAATGTCATATAAATGGAATCATGCAGTTTGTGTCCTTTTAATTGCATGGGTTGGTTGTATTCAGCTCATCTGAGTGAATCAGTAGGCACTGGTTTGGTAAAGAGGGGAGAGACCAGGCAGGTTGGACAGCATATGCAAAGGCCCTGTGGCATTGTGCTGCATGAAGGTTGTTAGCATTAACTCAGGGCTGACCTTCAGCTGTTTGCACGGGTCAGACCATCAAGATGGTCACTGGTCATTCTGGTTGATGAGATCATGGGCCTTAGCAGTTGTTAAATACTTTTTAAAATCCCCACTGAACGGGTCCCACAGCCGGCTAGCCTCAGGAAGGCAGGCTGATGCACACTTGAGCCAGCTGGAAGCAAGGGCCAGAGGAAAGGCACTTGAACCCAGAGACTCCTCCTCAAAGTACATAGACTTAGAGCCCATCCACAGTAAGACTTCCTAGAGAGGCCTGGCCTGCACAGCTTAACAGGAATAAGGGCCTCAGAGTCCTTTTCCTGGTGCCACCAGGAAAACAAGCTGGGCCCAATCCAGCTTGTTTTGAAAGTGCCTGGCACAAAGCCAGTCGTCACTGAAAATGTCTGACCGGCTGTCTGGCAAAGGACCTCCTGTCATCTCTACTATTGACTCTTTTCCTGAAGTCATGTCTCTGATGAATGCCCGCTTCACTAAAATAGGCTATGTTTATTAGGTTTGGCCTCACAGAATTCCATTCTGATTTCCAATATTTAGAGACGACCTACTCCAGCTCTAATTTTGCAAACGAGAAAGAAAGTAGATCGGCGAAAGTACCCAGCTAGAAAGTGGATGCAGCTGTGACTAGAACTCCATATACCAGCTCAAAGTCAATACACTCTTTTGTTTTAATGAAAATAAATTATCCCCCCCCCCCCCAAAAAAAGAAAAGTGTGTTTGTGTTCCTGGAAGCAGGACTGATTAAATTGCTGTTTTTAGGTCTCAGTTCAGCAAGGTCCTGGCTTGACCTACAGCAGCCAATAAATATCACAGATGAAGTGGATATAAAAAGGAAACCACACACTCATAAACTCCAGCACAGCCTCTCGGGGAGGCTGAAACCCAACCATCTTATGACGCCATCGTGGGGATGGACCCTCAGCTTTTAGCCAGGAGCTCCCTGGATCTGTAAGGGTGGGGGAGGCCCATGTGTGCTCTCTGGTTTTCTGGGATAGAGGAACGGAGTCAGGATTAGCCTCGACGAGTGAGGTCTCAGTGCTGCGAGGTTGCTCTTTACCGCACAAACGACTCCCTTTTATTATATTTTCCTCCTACACTAGGAGGAAGAATGATTTACAGAACGTTGCATGTCTGGTGTTTGCGACAGGAAAAGGAGCGACGTCTCTAATTTCAGCTGCTAAGGGAGGGAAGACTTCAGTGCTCACCCCAGCCACGTTTGCAGTTTAATTAGGGTGAGTTACATAAAACGCGATTTGGACTCAGCTGCCTTCTTGCAAAGGTAACTTAGACTTTCTGCCTAATGGTAGCCTTTAAAATGAAACGGAACGGAGAGCCAGAAATTAGCAGATTTAAAAAAATATATATTTTATTGATTCTTTCCAGAGAGGAAGGGAGAGAGAGTTAGAAACATTGATGAGAGAGAAACATCCATTCAGCTGCCTCCTGCACACCCCCTACTGGGGATGTGCCCACAACCAAGGTACATGCCCTTGACCGGAATCGAACCTGGGACCCTTCAGTCCGCAGGCCGACGCGCCATCCACTGAGCCAAACCAGTTAGGGCTAGCAGATTTTTTTAAAAGCTGTCTGCCACTTTTGAGTTAACCAAGGGGATGAAGTGAATGAACACAATTGAGCCATTAAAATCCTCTGAATGGAAAGTGTCCCCCCTGCAGCCTTTCACGAGTCCTCGCTCTCATCTGGTGGCACTGTGTTCGGTTAGGGCACAGTGAAGGGCCCTGGCATGTCAGCAGGCCTTGCAGGTGCTGGTGAAGAACAATAGATGCAGGCGGGGAGCCCTCCTCGTTGGGGGAGAAATGCCATGGCAACGTCTCCGGGAAGGAAGTGGTGTGTGGGCGGATGGGCCTGTGCCAACCTGCAGGTTCCCCCTGTGAGCGCTCATGCGTTCCGCGGGGACTGCCTTCCCTTGTAAATCCTCCTGGAACTATATATACCCAGTCACATGTGCTCCTCATTGGTGCTGCAAGCAGAGAACAAGGAGTGGAGCCGAACACGCGTATCAGTGAGGGGAAGGGAAGAGCCCAAGCCTACGCTGTATGGAGGAGCCTCCAAACACAAAGGCACTTCTTAGCTTAGGGAGCCCCGCCAGGAATCAGGGGCAGGATGAGCGGAACCAGCAGGAAGAACGAAATGGAGAAGTGTCTTTTTCAATTTAGTTTTGGTTATAGAAGATGCAGAATAACTCAAGTTTTCCACAGTTTCATGGCGTCAGGCTGCGGCATCCACTGTGTTTGGAGGATTTATAAAATGCCCTAGAGCGGAAGGTGGCAGCTGAGTTGGGAAAATGGAGGAAGAGAAGCTGGGAGGCTTGGAATGATTTACTACCGACCTACTTCTCTAGGCCCCAAATTCTGCTTTCTGCTTCACACATCTGCCCATTTTATATATGGTAATCCCTTGAATAGTTGGAGAAGTGTTTTCAGTTTCTTTCATTTATTCATTCAACAAGTGCCTATTGTGCGCTTCTTAGGCTCAGGCAAAGGACTAGTCCCTGGAAATACAGTTTGACTCAAACAGCTATGGTCCTCGCTCTCAGGGAGTTTATATGCTAGGGGGATATGCATATTAACCACAGAGCCCGGCAAAGGTGATGAACAATGGGAGCGAGAGGTAAGCGTTCCTTTGAGAATATTTAATGGTGGGTCAGAAAGGGCTTCCTTAAATATTTCCCAATATTTACTGAACAGGAAATAACCGAATGAAGTGAGAAGAAAGCATGCTCCAGGCAGATGGAAGAAAACATGTAGCAGGAAGAAGTGTCGTGATATGAGGGAGTAAATATCTAATCTATCTTATATGAAAATAATAGAGATCAATTCCGGCCAATTTTTGCTGAAAAGCAGTTTATTAAAAGATTGGGTAGCTCACAGAGTATCCTAGCGTGCTATAGAAGCAACCATAGCCTAAATGATCCCATGGCGTTCATGCCACACAGACACCACTTACGCAGGTATCAGTGGTACCGTCAGTGCTGGGCAGGGGACAGTGATGTAACCCTGGAAACTGGACACAGTCACTCCTATTGCCAACACCCTCACTAGAATGGATTCCCATTCTTTTTTTTTAGAAAAATATATTTTATTGATTTTTTTACAGAGAGGAAGGGAGAAGGATAGAGAGTTAGAAACATCAATGAGAAAGAAACATTGATCAGCTGCCTCCTGCACACCTCCTATTGGAGATGTGCCCGCAACCAAGGTACATGCCCTTGACCAGAATCGAACCTGGGACCCTTCAGTCCACAGGCTGACGCTCTAGACACTGAGCCAAACTGGTCAGGGCAGATTCCCATTCTGTGTCATTAGCTTCGGCGTAGTATCCACTCTGGTGTGTCTAATTGGCAGAGCCTACTTTACATGTCCATACCCCGGCCATAGTCAGGCTTAGAGAGCAGAGTAGACAATGAGAGGCATAGGTTCAAGTTCTGCCTTATTTTTAAAGGAGGAATTCCCTTCTGCATTGTCCTATGGCCTGTGTGTCATTCCACTGGCACCTACATAACATACAGAATATTCTGGAGATCCTAATTCTCTAGGACTCTATCTCTACATCGCTACTATTCAAAGTGTGTGAGGATCAAGAATACTGGCATCACCTGGGAGCTTGTTAGAAATTCAGAATCTTGGACTCTACCCCAGACCTTATTGAATCAGAATTTTAACGAGACCTCCACGCTATTCATATGCACATTAAAGTTTGAGCCGCACTAGCCTACGGTTATGCCAGCGAATTTCTGGCATCTCAGCATCTTGCCGTTAGGCCACCCCTGAGCCCAGGTATCAGTCAACTAATTGAAAACACAGCTAAAATCACGTCCAGCTGCTCAACCTGGCACACTGGACTCAGAGTTTCCGGTACACACAACAGCAGTCAGGTCAGCCTGGTCTAAAATATTTGCCTCTCTCCTTAATCTAGACCCATATTCTGCAAGTTTTTGAAAATAAAAACTAGCAATATTTTGCATATATTTTGGTGTGTACATCTTCTTCCTGGGTTTATTTTCTGTTATTATTTTTATTTTTTAATTCACACCGGAGGATACATTCATTGATTTTTTAGAGAGAGAGAAACATCGATGTGAGAGTAAAACATTGATCAGTTGCCTCCCGCACATGCCCTGACTGGGGACTGAACTGCAACCTAGGTATGTGCCCTGACCCGTTAGAAATGGTAACCTTTTAGGTGTAGGGGACCACGCCCATCCAACCGAGCCCTCGGGCCAGGGCAACAAGCAGAGCTTTTGACTTGTTCTACAGCAGTGATCAGCTAACTCCATGCTCTTTGTTGGGGGCTTGCAAGAGGAGCACTTACTACCCCTCTTTATTTTGTTTTGATCCCAGCGTTTCCAACAGTAATCGGAGTGTGTGTCAATGAGGGTTTGGATCAGGGGGGTGCTCTGTGCTGGGAAAAGAAAGGAGAGACTGGGAACTTTCTGAAGAAATAAAGAACAGAACCCGGTGACACTGCAAGAGCTGAAGATAGTGAGAATGAAAAACGCTTCCGTTCCCTGCACCGTGGACACGCTCAGGGGAGGCGCTTTAAGATCGATTCTCCACAGCCGAGTATTTAATATTTCAACTGAGTGGTAGCACTGTGAGGAGCAGCCAGTGGTGCTGCGTTCCCACGTGCCTTAGCTCAGTCAGCGCCGCTGTGCCTGGCCTGGGCCTGGCAGCCTGGGAGCGGGCGAGGCCCTGGTTCCCGCCCAGCCAGCTTCCTGTCCTCACCTCTGGGTGGACTCCTCTTGTCCATCACGCCTGGGGAGAAAACCCTTGGGGCTGCAGGTCCGAGCAAAGGGGACCCAACGCACAGTGGAGCCAATTGAAACGCCCTCTCCCTGCACACCGGGCGTAGCTCCCCATCAGCGCAGGTTAATTCCAGCCGCCGGGTCCTCAGAAGGAAGAGTCATCAGGTCCAATGTGCCCAGCATTGTCTGTGATAGGATGCGTTCCGAAGCCCGCGCTAGAAGGAGGGATAATAAAAGATGAAACCAGCACCTGCACATCCCAGGTGTGGACGGAGCACAGCCACAGGCCAGGAGCAGCCTCTATCGGTGAGCTGAGGGCCAGGCCAGAGCAAGAGCGGCTGCTCTCCAAGGAGATTCTTAGAGAGTCACCGCTTATTCATGCTTCATGAGCAGACACAGGCATTCGCGTCCCTTAAACACAGCATGCCACTTCCTTCAATGAACGGCCAACGGGTGCCCTTTGCAGCCCACATTCTGACAGCTGCTGGTGGCTGGGAGAGCGCCTGCAGGGAGGCTGTTAGCTGTCAAGGCCAATGCCACAGCGACCAGTTTGGATACAGGAAATGCTGGCCTGCTGGGCCACAGGGGAGACATTTTGGGCATTTCTGAATTTTCCGTAATTTGTAGTCATCTATGGTAAGAAACCCAAACGTCTCAGGCTCTGAACTTCACTTGACAGCGAAGAAGAGATGCAGGTTAGAAATCGCAAGCCTGCTGGAGGAGGTGAGGAAGCAGCAAGCTCGTTACCTCAGGAGAGGGTGTTCCGTCAGGTGGGAAGAAAGAGCTGGCTGTCGCCAAGATCCTTTTACCTGGGGCCCACATGGCTTCAGTTATGCTCTCGACAACTATGGGCATTAGGGAGGAACAAAGGACCAACATTAAAACACGGAACACTCCAGCACACCTGGCCACCAAGTGGGTCTTTCTTGATAAAGCTCTTGTTGACCCAGCACACCTCAGATACTTGGGGTGAGGAATGGCCTGGAGACAAACCCCCTTTCTCCTAACGTTTATCAACTAGAATCATAATAACTGAGGGTGGGGGCTGTATAGTTGGCAGAGCCCAGGGGTTCAGGGGCATTAGACATCCTGTCATACACGAGCAATGCTACCCAAGGAGAATCATCCGGACTAAAATGTCAGTAGTGCTCACCTTTGACCAGTTGCCCCATCTTACAGATAGGTAAACTGAGGCTCTAGGATATGAATGAAGTCTTTTGCCCAAGGTCATCTAGGTTAGTACCAGAGCTGGGTCTAGGACCCAAGATTCCTGATTCCTACTTCAGAGCATCCTTCATTCAGTCTCCGGTGACCACATGTCATAAAATTACAACCAGGACTGAGTCTGACAAGCAGGAGGGCCCGTAGGACAACAGGACCCATGCCAACCTGGATTGCCCTGGAAGGAGCCTCACGGCGCTGCATGAAACTGACATGGCGCCTGCACTCGGGATCACAGTTAAGAGCTCACCTCCTCTGTCCCTGGGAGGAGGAGGTGCTGTAACTTCAGGTCATCTGGTCTGGGTGCTGTGGTCGGAGCACACCTGCACCCCAGAGGCAGAGCCAGCCCCCTGCCCTGATCTATGGGTAGAACCTGCTGGGCTCCACCCGAATGGAGCATGCATAAAGTGGCTGGTTCATCCACAATAGACAATGGGATTCGACTTTTCACAGGCATTTTTATTTCAGATGAACCGAGAAGGAAAGTGGTTTTCAGTTGATCACTCCGCGTGAAATGATTGGCCGCCTGAACCCCGGTGCTTTGCACCGTCCAGGGCCCGTGTCAGGTTCTGTTCCTTCTTTGTAATAATTCACACACGGTTAGGGGCCCCTGTTGTTAGACTGAAAGCTGTCTGAGTGCAGGGACTCTGCCTTAATCAGCATAAGCTCTCACGCTGCCGCCCCGGCGAGGCCCATGCAGATTTTTCATAAATGCTTGTTGCATAAAAAAGTACAGGCTCACTGACTCAAGAGCTGAGTCTTTTTCCTCTTTCCTTTCTGCTGTAGCTGTAGCAGGCTCCCACGGGTATGGGGACCGTTCCAGTCTCCCTTCAGTCTGTAAGGCATCAGGTCGCTGTGTGGGCAGATGCTGGAGTTTGAGTCCTGCCTACACCGTTAGGTGTGCCTTTGAGGACTGACTTAACCTCTTTGAGCTTCAGGGACCACGTCTGTACAATGAGCGTAATAATAGTACCTAGCTAACCGGTAGGGCATCTGAGGGTTCCCTATGGAGTAACACACGTGTTGTTCTGGGGTATTCTACAGCACCGACAGCCACTCTGCCAGGACACCAAATGGGCGCTTCACAATTCAATTCACAATTAGTTCTGACACTAATTACCACAGACTGCAGAGTTCAGTCCCACAAGACTGCCTTCACCTCAGACACCAGCTGCAAGTCACAGGCCACCATGCTTCTCACCATCGGCTATAAATCAGGGCTTCCCACAACCCCCTTTTCAGGTGTGATAATATCTTAACCTGGCTCACAGAATTCATGAAGATACTTTAGTTACGTTTACTGGTTTATTATAAAAGATGCAACGAAGTGACAGCCAAATGGAAGAATGCGTAAGGGCCAGGGATGGGGGAGGGGCATGGCAGGTCCTCTTTGGATATAGCATCCTTCCAGCTTCAGGAAGTGCTCACTGGCCTGCAAGCGCTCTGCATCCTGCTCAGGTGTTGTTATCTGTCAAGCTCCAGCCCCCACCCCCTTCTCAGAGGCTGGTGAGTGGGGCTGAAAGTGCCTGTTCTCTAATCCGTGGGTCTTTATGGTGACAAGCCCCGCCCTGAGGCTATCTGGGGACCCCACTTTAAGTCACCTCATGAGCATAAAGTCAGGTGTGATGAAAGGGGCTTCTTATGAAGAACAAAGGACACTCATCACTCAGGAAATGCCAAGGGTTTTAGAAGCTCTGGGCCAGGGACTGGGGACAAAGACCAAATATATCTCTTATGTACCACAATCACACTTAGCATAGTGTGGTGTGTGTGTGATAAATCCTCAGTGAATGTCATGTCACCATTATCAACATCACTATCTTTCAGATTTCAGCTGACTCACCTACAAGTGAGAAGGGTTCCTAGGATGTAGGTTGAAGATATGAGTCATAGCCCGGCTGGCGTGGTGCAGCGGTTGAGCATTGACGTATGAACTACGGTTCGATTCCCAGTCAGGGCACATGCCCGGTTGCAGGCTTAATCCCTGGTGAGGGGCATGCAGAAGGCAGCCGATCAATGATTCTCATCATTGATGTTTCTATCTCTCTCCCCCTCTCCCTTCCTCTCTGAAATCAATAAAATATATTTCTTAAAAAAAAGGTATGGATTATAGTTTCTAATGAAAACAGGAAAGCAGTCAGAAAAAAAATACAAAAGTCAAAACACTGAGACTTGACATTCAGAATCGGTCAATTCCAAACAGAATCCCTGCCTGGAAGGCCACACTCAGGGCAAAAGGCCAGGTGGTGGCTTGGTTGGTGGCATCCCACAGCGTGCTGGAAGAATTATTCTTTGGCCCAACTGTTTTTCATTTAATGATCTGGAAAAGAGTGTAAGCCACACAGTATGCTCACCCAGAGGCATGTCAAAGATTAAAGACACCTCAGAAATAAGAAGTTGAAAAATATTTGTCTCCAAGATGGAAAATGAAATAGGATTTGACGGAGAATGTTGGCAATGCCAGTCCATGTTAATTCCCTGGGCTTCTGGATCCCTGGCTTTGGTAGATGTAATTTTCAGGCAGGCTAGGGTGCTAAGTGAAATGGAAAAAGGCTCACTGCACTCCCTCAAGTATTATTATCAGCAAGGTACTCATAAGGTTGGAAGATGCTGGTGGTTGAAATAACTGGGCACGGAACTTCCTGTGGTTATAGGACTCCCTAGAAATGATTTAGTTTGAAATGGTTATTTTACAAGAAAAGAAACTGCAGTCTAAGGAGGTGGTGGGACTTGCCCACATCCTGCCCAGGAAGGCAGTGACATCATCCGGCTCTCCCTGCCTCCGTCCAGACGCCCCTCACTGGGCCATTTTAAGAAAGCTTTACAAAGCAGTGTCAGTTCCTCCCAGCTCAGCTTTTTTCTACTTCCAGGCTTAAAAGGGGAGATTTTCCAAGTGCAGAACATTTTTGATATGCTTATTATATTTCCTGAGCTTTTTGGTGCTGAACATTTATATGTAATAAAATGGTCTTCTATCGTGAGGAATAATGTCATTTTGTTCTCCCAGAGTCTTCTCTGTACAGCGTTCTTGATAGACATCTATATATAAAAGCCGAGCAACCGGAACGGCAGAACACCAGAACAGCTGGTCGCTATGACGCTCACTGCGGCAGCCAACCAGCCCAATGGGGGCCCCGATCAGCCCCACCCAACCTCCCCTAACCCCTCCCCCGAGCCAGCCCTGCCTCCGATCGCTCCCCCCATCCTGATTGGGGATGGGGCCAGCCGGCCAACCTCCCACATCCCCTTCCCCCCCCACCCCCCGGCCCGGCCCCGATGGCCCTCATGGGGGTAGGTGGGCCGGTCAGCCCCCACCCATGCATGACTTCATACACTGGGCCTCTAGTTTATTTATAAAGGTGGATGTTGTCATCATTAAAGGACACCTCTGGCCCTGGGTGCCCTTCTTCCCTCTGGGTTGGAGGACATGGCGCCATCCCAGTGAGGTGGATATTATCTCCATTTTACAGGTGAGAAACTTGAAGCTCAGAGAGGCAAAACAATTTGACCAAGGTTATAGAACATGCAAGTGGCAAAGCTAGGACAGAAATCAGGTTCTCTGACTCTGAAGCTACTTGGCCACTACTTTCTGCTGCCCCCATGTTCCAATTTAAAGCTTCAACCATCCTTGGAAGTCACTGGGCTCAAATTCACTCCCCTTAACCTGGCCAACCAGCTGAGACCAAGCGCCTCAGGCAGGCTCCCTCCTCACATCTGTGGCCTAGGACAGGTTAGGAATGGTGGCCCACATGACCAAATGTCTAAACATATTAAAATTATAAGCCCAGCTAACAAATTGTTAAATGAGATATGTACTATTTCTGCCTTGACAAATAATACCTTCATAATCCTGCAACTGAATCATATGTGTGTGGTGTAATAAAAATAAATATTTGGTCTTTGTCCCCAGTTCCTGGCACAGAGCTCCTAAAAGCCTTGGAATTCACTGTCTTTTGTATACTAATGAGATGGCTCCTGAGATGGAGTGTAGATGGGGTGCCAGACACGGCAGGATAGGGGCTGGTTGCCAGAACGATCAGGCCATGATTAGAGCATTGAAACTTTTAGTTCCATCCCCCAACTTCCAGGGAGCAGATTGGGATGAATCACCAGTGGCCGATGATTTAATCAACCATGACTCTGTAATGAAACCGCCATAAAAATCCCTAAATGGTGGGGTTCAAGAAGCTTCTGGGTTGGTGAACACATTGAGATGTTGGGTGATGTGCCTGAAGAGGGCATGGGAGCTCTGCCCCTCTGCCCATACCTTGCCTTATGCGTCTCTTCCAATGGGCTGTTCCTGAGTTGTACCCTTAATCATAATCCCACAATAGTAAGGAAAGGGCTTTTTATGGAACCTGAGAAGGGTGTTGTTGGAACCCCTGAACTAGAAGCTCGTCAGCCAGAAGGGCAGGTGGCCCCTGGGACGTGTGACTGAAGTGGGGGCAGTCTTGTGGGATGAGCCCTTAACCTGCGAGGTCTGCACTAACTCAGGATAGTTAGTGTCAGAATTGAATTGAATTGTTGGGCATCTGTTTGGTCTTAGAGAATTGATTGTTGGTGTTTGAAAACACCCATGTTTCGTGTTAACGCCCCTCACCGCCACTCCTGAATGTGTAACGCTACATCTTTTAAATGACTGTAAGTTGAGCGACTGAGGCACACAATTTTGATTGTGTGTGTGATCTGTGGGCCCTTAAAAGCAGAGGCCCAGGCTGCTCTGCTCCCCCACACCCTCTGGCCTCAGGCAGTCCTGGCCTCCAGACACTGCGAATGCTCTACCACAAATCTTACTCTATGACCTGAAAACATGACTTAAACAGTATCCTCTTTATAAAAGACAACTTACGGTGAGTTTGATGCGATGAATTTAGATGAAACCACATTAAAGCTTTGTGGTTTGACCTCATTTTTGCTGTAATAATTCAGTTGTTCAATTACCATTTGACATGAAATTATTTGTCCCTAAACTCAGGCAGAACAATTGACTTTTCTTGTCAGTATAACCAATGTTTTTTTTAAATATATGTTTTTATTGATTTCATAAAGGAAGGGAGAGGGAGAGAGAGATAGAAACAGTGGTGAGAGAGAAACATCAATCAGCTGCCTCTTGCATGCCCCCTATTGGGTATAGGGCTGGCAACCCGGGCATGTGCCCAACTGGAATGTAACCATGACCTCCTGGTTCAGGGGTTAATGCTCAACCACTGAGCCACACTGGCCGGGCTTGTCAGTATATTTAAACCCTACTGGGCAACACAAAACACGGACACAGTTTTACTTTGGGGAAATGTGTTTGTCCCTTTCACCCACGCAGAAACGCCCCTTCACCATTTGAAAAGAGCAGACTCCAAAGGCAAGTATGACTTCCGATTTTAAACATTTCGGGTCAAAAGGTTAAGATCTCTGATATATGCAGAGTTTTTACCAGTGAATAAGATAAAAATGGAAATGCAGTAGAGAAACAGAACAAGAATAAAAAATTCACCGAAGGAATATAAATGATCAAAAAACAATAGAAAAAGATACTCAACCTCACTGATAATTTTAAAAATGCAAATCAACACAATAGATGTTATTTTGTGGATTATCTTTTCAGAAAACAAAAACAAAAACACAAAAAACAACCACCACCTGCTAGATTGGGAAACAAGGATTGGTAACATGAGAAAAAATTGTCTCAGCCTGCAGGGGGCAGTGTAAATTGGGCGGACTCTTTTGGGGCACAGGGCAGTGTAGTGTTATCATAACTGAAAATGTTAAAAACAATGATTCAGTAACTTCTAGGTATTTGTTCTGAAGAAACACATCACTGTCCAAACAGGTATGAATAGGGTTGTTCCTTGCTGCAGAGTTTATTAGAGTGCAACACTGCAAATTCAAGACTCCCCAATTCTATCCTCTGTTCAGGGGGCTCCCTAACCACCTTCAGTTTGAATAATTTGCTAGATGGACTCATAGAATTCAGCAAAGCCGTTACACTCACAGTCACATTTATTACAGCTTGAAATCGGTCCAGGGGAGAGGCACACAGGGAGGCACCAAGCTCAGGTTCCAGATGTTCTCTCCTGATGTCTCCTCCGTGGACAGCAAACAGCACCAATTTCTCCCGGCAACAATGGGACAACATGCATCGAATATTGCCAACCAGCGAAGTGGACCTGAACTTGGTCTCCAGAGGGTTTTTTTGGTGCTTAGTCACATAGACATGAATGGCCTACCTCCATGGCTGACTTTAAGTCTCCAGCCTCTGTAGAGGTTGAGCTCTCACAGTGTGACCCAAAGCCGCCCAACCATAAACCACCCAGTTAGCAAAGACTAGCCAGCATGGCCCAAAGCCCCCAGGAAAACAAGGACACGCTTCTCAGGCCAGAGAGATAGACAGAGGGTATAGACTATGGAGGCTCCATTAAGCCCCTCTAGGAATCTTAGGTTTTATCCTGTAGATGGAGAAGATTCATTGAAGAATCTTCACAAAGGACGACCAGGGAATAAGGTGTGGTTCAGACAGAACATTCTGGCAGCGTTAGTGATAAGGAACTGGAGTGGAATAAACCTAGTGGCTGGGAGGCCATTGTACTTATCTAGGTTACAGATGCCAACGGGATGTCAATGCCTATTCATTCCTGTCCTGGGCAGCACTGCTTCCCACCGAGGCCCAGACTTCACATGCAAATCCGAACAGGCTGCCATGATACTAAAATGTTCAGCTCCACTAATGAGCGGGGTCTGGAACTGGTCTGGTTGCCAAGAGCTTAGCATCTGGGGTATGTGAGGTGAACCCAGAGGCCCAAGGCTTCCCCTGGCCCGTCTCCTTTTGCCTCATCTCCATGATTGTGCACACCACTGTCTCTGTTCCCGGATAAGTGCTCCAGGGGTCCCAAAGGAGAGCTGTCCTGAGCAGCCCACTGCGTGACCACTGCTGGGACGAGGCCAGCGCACTCTGGCATGAAGTCCAGACCATTCTTCTTCACCTGCACTTCTGGACAGGCTCTGCTCCTCCCAGAAGGAGCCCCTGGAACCACAAATTCTGCCACCCACCCAACTCTAAACTCCCAGCGCTGTCCGGAGGAGAATGGCCAAGGCATGCTCTCTCCTTCCTCTGGGCCCATGCAACCAGTGCCAATGAGCCCGGCAATCCTTCCTACTGTCCTGGATGCAGCCCCAGGATCTTTTCCCACATAGTTCTCCAGGTCGCCACTCTCAAGGACTAGCATTGGCCATCAAGATCAAAGTCACCTGTCATTCTTGGTTAGAGACTCCTGCCCCCTTGGATGACTTCAGTACTAGCCAGGATGACTTCCACGTTACCAGGGTCCCCTATTTGAATTGCTGGCGTGCCTGGGACCTCATCTGGCCACGGGCCTACTTATTCCTGGCTTCTCCCTTCTCTCTTCAACTTGGGTATCTTGAGGCCAAGTCTGCCTGAGCCACAACAATTCCAAGATATGAGTTATGGAGACAGTTTGTGATTCTGGGAATTTTTAAATTTTTGGAGACTCGATCATGCCTTCTGCCAGCCAATGTGTGGTGCAGACCTCTGGGTGCAGACCCCTGCAGGAGAAAAACGACCCCGGTGACATAGGCTCGCTTCCCCAGGAGTTTACTATCTAGTTGGAGAGACATGGTGTGGTGCCGTGAAATGAACCTAAAACTTCGGGACTCAACGCTAAATGAGCAGAGAGGATGACAAATGCCAGAGGAATTCAAAACACAGAAGCAGATATTTTTAGAGACAGCTAAGAGGGCTCCACCCCTGACTCACCACCCAGTCACTGGCACTGGTCCCACAAATGCCAGATGATGGGGAGGCTAAGCCAGGTGCTGCGGAGTGAGCAGGCAGGAGGAGGCGGCGCCCTGGACGCCCGTGGTGATGCCTCCTGGTACTGTCTGCGGCTGCGCTGCGGGAGGCAGGCAGGGGTGGGTGAGCAGCAGGAGTGTCCATCACCAGGAACATTCACGCAGTTCCCTGTCACTATCTGAACTTAAATTTATCTACACCCACAGACCCTGAAATCCCCGGGGAGGCGGCAGGCAGGGTAGGCATTTCTGGGTGTGGGAGGCTGGTGTGCTTGGTAAGATTTCTCAGTGGCTTCAGGGCAGCTGATTGGTTGGCTTAGAAAACTGGAGGAAGACTGGGGCCTGAGGCAGCACAAGCAGGGAGCTCCAGCTTCCTATAATGGAAAGAGCACTGGCCTAGAAAGTGAGAGAACTGGACCTTAATCTGGCTCTGTCCTTAACCAACTGGGTGACCCTGAGCCAATCATTCAGCTTCCCTTATCTCCAGTTCCTCATCTATAAAATGAGAAGAACCTGGACATGGCTCAAGGCCCCTCCCAGCTCTTAGTAACACACAAAAAATGATACATACAGAGAGTTATGGAAGTAATGAAACAAGTCACCATATCCAAATTCAAGAATTTTCCAGATTACTTTAGCTGGGGTCAATTTTTCTGTGTTTTGGACTCTCATAGGTTTTTGCTCTCATGTTTATCATATATAGCACTTTCATTCTCAACCAATGTCTTCCTTCCTCCCTTCCTTCCTTCCTTCCTTCCTTCCTTCCTTCCTTCCTTCCTTTCTTCCACAAATGTTTGAGATTCTACTATGTGTAAGGGGATGATTCAATATTGTATTACAATCAAGTTTGGCTGCATGCAACAGAAGGAAAACAGTGGATTAAGTAAACAGAAGCTTATTTCTCTCATGCATTAAGCATATAGTCTGTAGGTAAGCACTCCAGAGTTCATATGGTAGCTCCACAGCCATCAGCAAGCCAGGCTCCTTCTAGCTTGCTGATCTACCGTCCTTGGTATAGCACCTCAGGTTCTAACATGGCTACTCCAGCTCCAGCTCTAATGTCCAAATCCTAGCAAGCAGGAAGGAAGAATAGAGAGGGTTTCATGCTCTCCCTTTTAAGGAGACTTCTCAGAACTACCTAACCACACTCTGCTTAACTCTAATTGGCCAGAACTTAGATGGTCATATCTAGCTGCAAGGGAAGCTGAGGCATGTAATACTTTAGCCTACCTCATCCATTCTCTCTGTGTTCCAGCATCTCTACTGGGGACTGAGTGGTAAATCAGGTTAAATCTGCTCTGGGGAACTGACCATCTTCAATTCAGGAGAGGAAGAAGTTCAATTCTCCAACCTCTGGTTTAGTACTGATGTAGGATGGAAGCTGCTATTTCAGAAATGTTTGTTTAGCATTTGGTATTGTCCTGTGTGAGTAAATGTGCTTGTTTATAACCATGAGGGAGAATGAGAGTGCAGGATAAACTAGAACTTCTAAATCTTACACCAAACCCTCAACAGAGATCATGAGAGTAGAGCATTCAAGACACAGTTGGTAGTTGACAAATGTTAATTTTTTTCCTGTCATGTTCCTCTATCTTACACAGCCTTCCAACCCCACTCAAGCTGCGACATAGAGGAGAGACTCAAATGCTTGCATCACATCCTGGAACTATATTCTTTTTAAAAAAATTGAATTTATTGGGGTGTCATGGGTTAATAAAATTATATAGGTTTCAGGTGTACAATTCTATTATACATCACCTGCTTATTGGAACTATATTCTGATGAAAGACAGTAAAGCTCAACTTTGTCTGCTATTGATGTGCTTATCGATAACCCTTATTGAAAGAGGAATTCAACAATATGCAATTCATCAAGCATCTAGGTGACAGGTATTATGTTGAGTCTGCACAAGCAGATGGATAGAATACAGATTCTGCCCCTGAGCTGTCAGTTCAGAACTAGTGCCTGAAAGAGGCAAGTTTGTCTTTATAGATCATCTCATAACTTGACAGTTAATTGCTAAGAATCCGTGCAGTTTTGTCTTCACGCCTTCCCTAACCCATACAGTGAAGTAATAAAATCAGAAAGCCTAACATGATTAGTTCCTCCATTTCAGCTTCAATCCTGGGGGGTCTCTTCTGTGGCAATCCACCTGGGCATTTCTTAGGCTACCACACCTGGAACTGAGGCTTGCTCTAAAGCAGCGGTTCTCAACCTGTGGGTCGCGAACAATGAAAATACATCCTGCATATCATATATTTACGTTACGATTCATAACAGTAGGAAAATTACAGTTATGAAGTAGCAACGAAAATAATTTTGTGGTTGAGGGTCACCACAACATGAGGAACTGTATTAAAGGGTCGCAGCATTAGGAAGGTTGAGAACCACAAGGAACTCTGGGGGAGCCCTCTACGTGCTAATATGACAACTTTGTGCAAATTAGAATAAAGCTCCTGCTTGGCCGTTTGGCTCAGTGGTTGAGTGTAGACCTACGAACCAAGAAGTCAGGGTTCGATTCCCTGTCAGGCACATGCCTGGGTTGGGGGCTTAATTCCCAGTGGGGGACATGCAGGAGGCAGCTGATCAATGATTCTCTGTCATCATTGATGTTTCTCTCTCTCCCTCTACCTTCCTCTCTGAAAGCAATAAAAATATATTTAAAAAAAGAAAAGAAAAAAGCCCCTGACCTCAAGTCACTTCACAGCCATTTGTCACAAGATATTTACAATAATGATACAGCTCTATGATGTCTACGAGGTGGATAGTTCTCTGTAATCGTGTAACATTCACTCGCACAACCGCAAGGAGAGTATAACTTGTACAGCTGCAGGAAGCAGGAGTGCTGTGGGAAATGATGTTTCTCATCTGTGGAGTTGGAGTGGGCGCTGCAGTGAGAGGGAGCATGGGTGTAGGAGGAGGAATGAGAGAAAGATCTCTTCCCAGACCTCCCCACTGTGGGCACACCATGCTAACATTAACATGTGAATTTGCTAACTCACAGTTGCCGCCTAAATGACCTAGGATTTTCAATATGCCCCATTTAATTCTGGTCTCAGGCATGTACCAGGCAGAGTTGGCTAATGCCTCCTCATTGGGATCCCAGCCCACCAGCCACTGGAGGGCAGTGTCTTCCCACAGCTACTGCTGGGCCTGCTTTCTAAGAGCACTGACCCCCTCTCCCCACGGTGGGCTGCTGCTTCCTGGGCAAAGGGCAGCAGAGCCCTTCAGATGTCAACACTGCTGTTCCATCTCGGTCCCTGCACCGTGAGGGCCACACTGCATCCCAGGTGGAAACTTCCAACCCAGATCTACCCTGGCTCAGGCTCCTAGGCCCTTTAGCAACATAGCTTGTGCCTCAAACTTCATGGAAAACAGCACCCCAAGGTTGCCTCCCCTTGAACTTTTTTTCCACCTTGAACTTATTCTTCCAACTTCTCCACCCATTAACCATTGGCTCCAAGCAGAACAACTGGTGCAAAAGGATGTCTGAGTGTCATTGCTCAGAGTTTGTTAGATTCACCCAGATTCTGAATACCTGTCATAGGGTGTCAGAGACACCAGAACATCTCCTTGGAGTAATTCTGGGAAATGGACCATCACTTCAGGGCAGGTATCTCCAACTCCTTGTTAGCTAGAATGGTACGCACTCCCCTCCAGCCCTGCAATATGTTAACTGGTACAAGAGATCGATACGGGTGAAGAGGTCTAAAAGGCAAAAATCCTTGAATAAGTTGTGTTTTATGAGAGTCTGACTCTCTGTGTGTGTGTGTGGTGTTGACCCACGTATACTTTAGTGCAAGATCAGAAGATGAGAATGGAAGACCTGCCAGCTTCACTCCTTTCCCTTCTGGAAATCCCAGCGCACCTCGAGGTCTAGGCTGGGGATGGATCATGGACGATGGCTAAGGACAGTAACCAGTTTCCGGAGCAACTGCGTGGAGCTTTGGAAGCTGCCCTGAAGGAGGCTCTGTGCTAGATACATTGGCTATGTTGGGAGAACAGCTTCCAACCGGTAGCAAACTCAGAGCTGAGTTTTCAGGCAGGCAAATAACTATGTTTAGACAAATCAATGTCAGTCAGATGCTTGACTGAGAATTTCCTGTTTTTTTTTTTCTTAGTCTTCTCAATGCATCCAAATCTTTCCCTTGGACTTTTCTAAGAGGCAGTTGTTTCTGTTCTGATGAGTTAACCCAATTAAAAAACATTAATGATGTTAAGAAAATAATGAATGAGCTACATGGGGGGGGCAAGGAAAAAACTGAACAAGGGTTGGGAGGTCATGGCGATAGGCTTTGTCATTAACTAGGTGACATGGTTCAAGGTAGGTTCTCTGTGTCTCAATGATCTCACCACTAAAATAAGGCTTAAATTAGTTCGTCTCTCAGGCAACTTCCAATGCACATATTCTCTGAGGGTACTCTCTCCCCACCCCCTTCCCTTTCTCCTGTTTCCCTCTCTTTCTCCTTGCTGTTTCCTTTCACTCTTCTTTTTCCTTTTCTCCTTTGTCTGTTGTTTTTATTCCCAGACCTTTACACAGGCTCTTTTATTTTCATCACCAGGCGATTTGTGCCAACAAGTGTGATGCAAATAAAGTTAGACAGGATTTTGGTTCTGACTGAATATGAATTGCTCCACTTGAATTAAAAACAACAACAACAACCCAGTTCCTCTAAACGGATTCTATTCAAAGTTTCTTGGCTTCTGAATTTAAAGAACAAGTTGTTCTTGTGGAAGGTTCATTATAAAATGTTTGTCCCACCCCCTTCCCATTAGTGACCAACCTGCTCAATGAATACCCACAGAGAGTGCACCCTCGGGCATTCTTCCTGAGTGAGGACCTTCCCTTCACCTACGAGATCAGTGAACCCAAGTTCAAAACTTGAAGATTCCATGAAGCCAAGTCTATCTAATGGCAAACTTTGAAGCTTCTCAGGAACTTCTAGTATTTTCTGGCGCGCACACACACACACACACAAGGCTTTGACCGTTGCTGTCAAAACAGACTGGAATTAGCAACTTGAACTTTCTAAATGGTCGCTTTTGCTTATGGAAACAAGTGGCAGTGATGGGGTGATGAAATTGGGAGGAAAAAGAAAAGCCACAACAATATGAAGCATTTCGAACTCCTTAGTATAAGTTAATGGGAGAAGAGGATCCAGTTGCTTGAGGTAGATGACATCACATGAACAAATGATGAGAATAACTCATAACTCTTCCCCCCTTTTCACCATTTTTATCAAGGAGATGGAAAGATCAAACTGAAACAAATGGAATAAACAGCGCCTTGGTGCCTAAAGCCCACGATAGATGAGGAGAGGTTAGAGCTACTAGTTGTCCAGCGGAATTACCCCCAGGCGGCTAAGATCACCATTCCTTTTTAGGATGTTGTTGATGCCTTGACTCTTATCCCTGGGACCCACCTGAGTTTGCAGCTAACTCCCACCTGGAGCACCCAACCCACCCATCCGTTCTGTGTAATGGCTTTCTCTGTCACCACTGGGCACACGTGATGACTCAGGTATAACTCAGAAAGTGGGAGGGGAGCTAATGCCCCAGAGGCAAGTCTCACCCACGGTAGAATGGGAGTCAGTGACAGATGCGGCAACCCTCCCGCCCTCCAGGGAGATGCTGTGATCATGGTCACGCAGCTCTCAGGATCAGATAGCAGCTGCCCCCTGCTGAGCCGCTCACTAATGCTCCCTTGCATTGGCGATTTGCTTTCCTTGACTCACTTTCCCCGTTTCCACACTTGAGCTTCCTGGCTTCATCTCCCAAATAAATGACCTAAACCTAAGTCCTTGTCTCAAAAATCTGCTTTTCTGAGAACCCAAACAAATGCGTCACTATGTATGAATGAATATGTGACTTAAAAATACACAATATAACATTGATTATTTTAACCACTTTAAGTGTATAATCCAGTGGTATTAGGTACATTCAAATTGTGCAAACATCACCACCATCCATCTCCAGAATTTTTTATCTTTCCAAACTGAAACTCTGTACCCAGTAAGCAACTCCCCATACCCTCCTCCTCCTAGCTCGTGGCAATCACCGTTCTACGGTCTGTCCCTATGAATTTGACTATTCCAGTACCTCATACAAGTGGGATCATACAATGTTTTTCTTTTTGTGACTCGCTTATTTCACTCACCATAAGGTCTTTAAGGTTCATGGTATGTATCAGAATTGCATTCCTTTTTAACAAAATTCAGATGAATTGAGGTACATTTGCATATAGTAACATTCACCCATTTGAGGTTTTGACCAATGGACACTGTTGTGAACTGCTACCATAAATCAAGGTATAGAACATTTTCATCACTTCAAAAAGTTCACTATGTTTAAATGACCAAGAGGTGTATAAAAAGATGCTCAACATCACTAATAATCAATGCAAATCAAAACCACAGTGAGATACCACCTGACACTTATAAGGATGGCTACTATAAAAAAGAAATTCCTCCCCTTTTAAGGGTGAATAATATTCCATTGTATGCATATACTATTTGTAATCCTTTTTTAAAAATATTTTTTATTGATTTCAGAGAGGAAGGGAGAGGGAGAGAGAGATAGAAACATCAATGATGAGAGAGAATCACCAATCGGCTGCCTCCTGCACACCCACACTAGGAACCGAGCCCGCAACTCAGCCATGTGCCCTGACCGGGAATCAAACCATGACCTCCTGGTTCATAGGTCGACACTCAACCACTGAGCCATGCCGACTGGGCCTATTTGTAATCTTTAAGAATTCATGAAGAACCCTGGACATGCTGAAAGGCTGTAGATGGACCAGTTTGGTCCAGTTTTCTAAAAAGAGAATGTATTCGTTTTTGCTGCAGAGCAAACAACCTCAAAATCTCAGTGGCTTACAACAAACTTATTTTTTCTCTCTGCCAGATGTGCAGGCCATCTGGGGCAGCTCTGCTTCAGGCTGTGTGGGTCTGGTATAGGCAGCTCCATGTGTCTTTCATTCGACTGGACCAGCAATCCCTGGGATGGATGATTTTCATGGTGAATGGCAGTACCAGAGGAGTGAGTGGACATAGAATGCCTTTTAAACATTGGGTTTGCACCTACCACAGTCTCTTCCACCTGCCTTTTTCCCATTGGCCAGAGCAACCATGTGGCCTCGTGCAATGTCAGTGCTGCAGGGAAATAGAATCTGGCAGCTCCAGGGGGACTCCTATACCATCACACAGAAAGGAAAAGGCAATATTATTCTCATACAGGTAAGTGGAGAACTAGTAACAATAATCCAATCTACCACAGAGAGTTGATCATGGAAAATCCAGGGGAGTTGATCCCCAGTAAATTCCAAAAGAGATTATTTAATGAATGGTTCATGGGAACGTAGAAAAAAAAAATGACGGCTATAAGGAGCCAGTCCAACTTCATTAAGAATAAATCAATCTAATTTCAGATTTTTTTTTCTCCCTTAGACTTACTTTAGAACTAAATCAGGGGAATATGGCAGTTGTACTTTCTTTGGATTTTGGAATGGCACTTTAATTTTTTTCCATGATATTCTTGAAGACAAAAGGGAGAAATACAGATCACATAACAGTGTGGTTAGCTAAAGCAAGAGATGTTCATACAACTATTCTTTTTAAAAATATATATTTTTTGTTAATTTCAGAGAGGAAGGGGGAGGGAGAGAAATAGAAACATGAATGATGAGAGAGAATCACAGATCAGCTGCCTCCTGGATGCCCCCTACTGGGGATCAAGCCTGCAACCAAGGCATGTGCCCTGGGAATTGAACCCAGGACCTCCTGATTTATAGGTCAACACTCAACCGTTGAGCCAGCTGTCCAGGACACATACAACTATTCTTAAATACTTCTGATGAACAAGTCATGTCACTCGTGAAGGGAATCTTTGGCAGTGTGCACAGAACTGAAGCTCTGTCCTGGCCGCCACTTTCATATCAGTGATTGGTGTGAAGAGAGAGATGGATATGAAGCAAGCACAGAGTGGAATTAAATCAAGGCTTGAAATTTAACAGCAGTAAATGCCAACTATTCCACTGAGACATTCTTAAAAACACCAAACAAACAGAAATCAATACAGGATGAGGAATCCCATGAGAATGACATGAGAGAAGGAAGGAAACTTTTGAGCTCAGCTGGAGATCACAGATGAAAGGGAAATCATACCTAACTCTTACACAGGAGGCCTCAGCCTTAGAAAGATGTCAAATCATTTTATATATATCATATAAAATGATATATATTTTAATAAACGAGTTTAGCTCATTCACATTTTGGGGAATTACTGATATGTTTGGAATTCTTTCTACTGGTTCTTTTCATTAGGAAGGAGCAGGTGGGGGTTTCTGGGAACTGGCAGTGTTCTATTTGTGGGCCTGGATGGTGGAGTATAGAGAGAAAACTCCTCTGTGCTTCTCCTTTACCTTTTCTGCTACCACCACACTTCACTTCAGACACCACATGGATTACTTAGCCAATGATGGTTCAAAGCCAGATGCCCAACTCACTCTTTACAGTTAAATAATCTTCAGATGGGTTCCAGATTTAAGTGTGCAAAAGGATGAAATCAGGTTGGCCTCCCCTGAACCCGCTCACCAATCTTAGCATTACTACAAGTCGGGCATTCAGTCATTAGGAGTCTCCTAATTTGGTATAAGAGGAAATACAGAGCACTTCCTCCCAAATTGAGCCTGATTCCAGTCTAGTTGTCAATCAGCCAGAGAAATACTGGAGATAGTGGTACATGTTCAGCAACACAAGGACAATCAATCAAGGTCAAAAGTGGGAAATTCTAAATTCTACCCCAAATTTTCTACTTTGTTAAAAATTAATTGGCATACACACCAAAAAGAGATGAAACCAGTGTGGATAAAAAGAGATGTAAGATAATAGCAAAATGTAATGTAGGGACTTAATTTGAATCCTGCATTGAACAGACTAACTTTGTGAAAGACATTTTGCCACAATCAGGAGTATGGACTGAGAATTAGGTGATATTGAGGAATTATTGTGAATTTCATTGGTTGTGACATGGTTTTGTGGCTTTTTCAAAAGTTTTTACCTCTTATAGATACATAGTGAAATATTTATATATATAAAAGCCTAAGCAACTGTCCAACCGGTCGCTGACACTCACTGACCACCAGGGGGCAGACACTCAATGCAGGAGCTTCCCCTGGTGGTCAGTGTGCTCCCACAGAGGGAGTGCCACTCAGCTGACCGGGGCTGGAATGAGTGAAGCGGCTCCTTCCCAGCTGCCCGCCACTTCTGTACTACATCCCTCAGGGGATGTTGAATGCCGGTTTTAGCCCAATTCCCCAAAACCACACCAAGGGACCCCACCAGTGCACGGATCCATGCACTCGGCCTCTAGTTTATAGATAAAATGATATAATGTCTGGGATCTACTTATTTATTTCAAAATCCTCACCCAAGGATATGTTTTTATTGATTTTTAGAGAGAGGGTGGGGGCGAAGGAAGAGAGAGGAAGAGAGGGAGAGAGGGAGAAAGAGAGAGAGAGATGTTCCTAACTGGGAAATGAACCTGCAACCTTTTGGTGTACAGGACTTTGCTCCAATCAACTGAGCCATTTGGCCAGGGCTGGGATCTACTTTAAAATAATTCATTACAAATGTTAAGGGGAATGCATAACAAAAAATAATAACAGAAATTTGATGTTTTTGTACAAGGGGGTGTTCTGTATTTGTGTGAGTCTGAAAATTTCCATAATGAAAAGTTAAAAAACAAAGCAGCCTATGTCAAGTATCTGCCTCTTCTCCTAGGAAGCACTCAAACAAGTCAGCTATGATCACAATCATCAGAAGCATAGAACATTAGGGAAAGATTCTACTAATTTTTACTGACAAAGTCAATAAATGCATTGAAGTTGATAATATTGATATGATTTCTGTTAGTGTATACCTTAACTGGGAGAAACAGGCTGGATTAAATAAAGGCCCTGACTCCCAACTTAGCGTATTTACTTAACGTCTCAAATATTGCATATAAATAAGTTCTTGGACTGTGATTAAGAAACTTAAAAAATAAAATGTTCAAGTTAGCAGTTTAAGTTTCCTTGGTTTAATATTTCTAGATGACAGTTTATTCCAGGCATTTCCTGCTTAAATAATTTCTTCCCTTTTCTCATTAATATTCTCACACTTTTAAAAACTCAGCAAAAAAGAAAGAAAATGAAATAACAGGAATTTTCTTTTTAGGTACCATCATGAAATAAAAAGCAAAGGGTCTTGTGTGATAAATGGATATGAGGTCTAACACCTCCACATTTAACCCCGTTTTGGGCTCCTTTCACACCTATTTTCTCAATGTACAATTAACTTCTGACTAGTCCCTACTAGCTTGGGAGGGTTCATTATATGTTGAGGACCATTTGCCAAACAAGACATAAAGAAACCACCCTGTATTCTTCCTCCTCACATGTAGATCCTATAACAAGGTTAGGATAAAGAAGCCATGTTGAGATCCTATGGTCCATGCAGCCTCTGGAAATACCTTTAATAGGCCATGTCCTGAGGACCATATGTAGACCTGCAAATTTTAGAGATGCTCATGGTAATCATTAACTTCCAACTTTTTACATCTAAGACCTTCGGTACTCCTTAATTTTTTGAGAAAACAATATTGTAAGAAAGGAGGGAAATGCTTTTCAAAAAATCACATCCAAGGAATGTAGATGCCTTGAAAGTCAGACATAGCAGAGTCTTTGCCAGTCTTCGGGGCTAATATGCTAATGAGCCCTATTTTTCAACTGAGCATCATGATGAGTTTTGATGTGGGCCTGTTACTGGCAACAGGAGCTGAAGAGAATTGAAGTGCCAGTCAATAAACAACAAGAATTTGTACTTCCTGGGAACAGTACTGGGGAGGTGGTGTAAGAAAAAGAGACTGAAGGGGAAAGAGGGAGCCAGCTACCTGGCACAAAGCCTTGTATGTAGGGAGTCTGGTCAGTGAAAACTCTGGTGGCACACCGTCCGTTAAGAAGAGGGAGGTTCTAATACACCATTTAAAATTGTTTGTGTTACTGCAATGTAAAGACCTTTGGTTTTCCCAGACATTTCCATATAAAGGCCTTTACACTCAGACTATGTTTATTTCTTGTTGTTTTCCTGGTAGGAGAAGGGTGAAGGAAATCAAAGATGGACCCAGCACGGAATAGTATGAAGTTCATAAACTCAAGCAATTCATTAGAAGAAAGAAATTAGAGCCAGAGGTGGACATCAAAGCACGAGCCTTTGGGAAAGTTGCAAAAATTTGGGGTAAGAACTTAGACTTTCTATGCTTTGCAGGGTGAGCATTTGAAAAACCTTCTGTAGCTCTTAAAAGGCTGGGCTACCTGGGTCAGTTATGCATCACACGACCCTGCTATTTGTGCTTGTCCTAGAACAACATTGCCCAGACTGCAAGGAGCTCATTTCTCGTTTCCAAGGCTGAAACGAAAGCCAGGTTCCCTTCATTGGTCCCCTTCAATCTGTCCCCTTTGAGCCTAAGTCGTTCTAATCGTTTCAGTCTATCTTGGTAAGAAAGTGGCTCAGTCTCCAAAAGCATTTCAGTTGAACTTCTCTAATTCATTTCTATTATGACACTTCTTGTGTAAGGCTGTGTTTAAAACAAATATTACCCAAGTTCAGTGCTTTTAACCATTATAAGAGTTGAGTGGGCCCTGGATTAGGTCATCTCAGCAAAGCAGAGGACTCCAGACCAGGACCGTGAGGTTCCACGTTTGGGTCTCCGCCACTAAACTTGCAGGGTAACCTTGAACCCTCAACTTCCTGTGTGCAATGAGGATGACAGACCTTTATTTCTCACCTCATGAGGTCTTTGAGGAGATTAAAAGAGACAATTTATATCCATGAATTTATATCTTATTCAGAGTACAGCATTATGCAAACAAGTGCTAATAGCTGAGGTGATGATATTTAGACAATAGAGATAAAAAATGTGTTTCTGCCCTAGCCAGTTTGGCTCAGTGGATGGAGCATCGGCCTGCGGACTGAAGGGTCCTGGGTTCGCTTCCGGTCAAGGGCATGTACCTTGGTTGCAGGCACATCCCCAGTGGGGAGTGTGCAGAAGGCAGCTGAATCGATGTTTCTCTCTCATCGATGTTTCTCTCTATCCCTCTCCCTTCCTCTCTGTAAAAAATCAATAAAATATATTTTTAAAAAAAGAAGTCTATTTATTTTGTTAATGACCATTTGATTTAACAATGTACCTGAGAAAAGAATCACTGAACCCTGAATGTCCTTTATTATCAATGGGTGATCTGGCAATGTCTAAACAAACACAACACTGGGAATCCCTTCAAACATTCCTAGTTGTTGATTTTCCTTCAAGCATTCCAAGGGGCCAAACCCCATTAACTTCCAGTTTCCATCCTATGAACAAACTGCATCCATACCTTCAGCCAGACTTACTTCAGCGGTTACTACCCCGAGGCTCTTGATTTAACATCAGACTTGCTCTGTGGGCCAAGGACCAGAGCTTCGGAGAGGGCTAAGCTCAGTTAAATAGCCCCAGGGCTGCAGGGCTTCAGCTACCCCCTTGTCTTCCAGCCCTCCTACTGGTTCACACCCTCCAGTTACCTCTCTCTGCTGTCAGCACCCTGGTTGAATTTTCCTCCCGGCCTCAACCATGCACATGTTTTTTAGACTGAGGTGACTAGGGCAGATCTTTTTACAGTAGAGTGGAGAAAGTCACTCTATTACAGCACAGTAAAAATGCCAAGTGATTAGGGCAGGGAAAATACCCTGAATGATGTTACCATGAGGATTCATATCACCCTACCTTTGTCCAAATCCATACAATGGGGGTACCCTAAGGTACGTCTGGGCTTTGGGGAGTATGATGTGTCCATGTAGGTTCATCAGCTGTAACAAAGGTTCCACTCTGGTGGGGGATGGTGATAGTGGGGGAGGCTGTGCATGTGTGGAGGCAGGAGGTTTATGGGAAATCTCTGTACCTTCCTCTCAATTTTGCTGTGAACCTAAAACTGCTCTTTAAAAAGTCTTTACCAAAAAACCCAAGAAAACTATATTAATCTAAACAAATACACTCTTGTATTTATACATGTTTTCTCAATCTAAGCCTTGAATTAAAGCTCTTGGTATACCATATAAAAAATGCACAGTAATTTCAGAGTAAGCTTCTTACCCACTTTCTAAGGCACTACCTGGTTCCGGGGAATGGCTGAGTCTGGGGGCCACATGCTGGCTCTTGACTCCACCTTGGATTCCCAGCCTTTTATTCTGGGTCATCCGGCAGCGATTGTGCGACAGCTGTGACCGTGCACTCCCTGGGACAGAGTCTACTCTTTGTTCCTCCTCTGTTTTGTTCTACATTGTCCTTTCCTCAGGCTTGCCTCTTTTCTCCTCTTAGTTCCAGTCCTAAGACCAGCCATGCCCTCTTTATACATTTTTTATCTGAATGATCAGTCCAATTATTAATCATACTAGAAGCCTGGTGCACGAATTTGTGCATGGGTGGGGTCCAGCCAGCCCACCCTGAACAGGCTGATTGGGGGCAGGGGCGGTCGGGAGGAGGTGCCGCGGGTGGTTGGCTGGCCGGCTCTGCCCTCTGGTCAAACTCCCAGTCAAGGGGACAATTTGCATATTAGCCTTTTATTATATAGGATACTCAATCTGTTATACAAAGCAAGCCAATCAAGGAGTAATGGGTTGCATTCTGGTTACCCCAAAAATGTATAGGTGGGAAAAGGAACAGTAATTACAAGTCTTTTAAAGATAATGACATTTTTTGTTTATAAAATAATAAATGTTCAACATAGAACTTGGCAAAACATATGAATAGCCTTAAAACCATTTCGTTGGAGATGTCTGATTGTGCATTTGGCCAGGGACCCAGATGTGGACGAATGTTGCCCTAGCCCAGACACCTTCCTGTTTACCTCCCACAAGAGAAAAATGCACAAAGGAAGCCAGGCAAGGACAGGCGACTCCTTACTGTTCTAAGGGGCTTTGCATCCAAGTCCAACACTGGCACTCCCATATTGTGCTGGGTCACATGGAGCGCTCCTCTTTTCTGAAATCAACTGGGCTTGAACCAAAGCAGGCTCTCAGCTGCTGCAGCTGCGCCTCAACCCTATCCTGAGCCAAGGAACGTGACTGCTGCCCCTACTGGAGTCAGAGGAGGAGAACAGGCCATCTAAACCTCCTTCTAGCCCATTTTCGGTGGGCAGTAGCCCTGGGCCCAGTTTCAGGTGGAGAGAGCAGTTTTAAGAGAGCGAGAGCTAGGTGGGCACCCCCTCACCCCAACCCCAGTTACTTGTGCTGGCTCAGAAAACAAGGCCCCTCAGTGACTCGGAATCTGATGGCTGCAGATCCCCCTTGACCTCCTTGGGTAGGAGGGGGGAGTGTGGGGTGGGGTGGGAGAGTGTGGGGTGGGGTGGGGGGATAAGGGGAGAGGTATCCTTCCCCCAGAGACCTTCACCTTTGACCCTATGACCCCTCTCCAGAAAGTCTATCTAAGGAAGTAATCAGGAACCAGGAACCTGTGAAAAGCTTTAGCTCTAAAGTCTGGTCATTACAGCATTACTCATGATATTTAAAGTAATTTGGGTGTTAAGTGTTAAATAAATTCTGACAACTAAATTATGAGGCTTTTAAAGTAGATTTGGTAAAGGCTTTTAACATATTAAGTTAGAGTCCATCACCCCAGTGAAACCATTTTCTGACGTCAAAGCCATTTTCAAGGAGCTCATCTCGTAAGTATTCATCAGAATACTTATTTTTCTAAATTCCCCATGATTAACCCATTTTTCCCACAATTAAATCATCAGCAAAAAGACAGTGAAATGCCTTTCACAAATCCAAAGAAAAAGCCAAAAATAATAGTCACAGACATTTGGAGCTGGACAGGACTTGCACGATAATTTAGTCCGATGGCTCTCATTGTGGAGAATAACACTGAGCCCCAGCAAAGGGAAGCGACTTATTCAAGAAGGGTCAGGGCCAAAATTTTGTATCTTTTAATCCCCCCAACCCAGGGCTCCTTCTGCTGCCCCCTCCCGCGCCCTCCCTCCCCCCCACCCCCCTCAGGCTGCAGGGTCCTTTCCCTCCAGGGAGAGATTTAGATTAGATTCTCTCAATTGAGGTGATCTCTGATTAAAATTGGCTCTCAAACAGAGTTGCTCAATTTAGCAAACACAAGACACCCAGTAAAATTTGAATATCAGATAAACAACAAAGATGTTTTAGTATAAGTATGTTCTATGCATGTGTGTGTGTGCACATACATAAGTGCTAAAATGTATTTGCCTATATGTTAATAACATATATATTAGTATATAAACATATATTTAGTATATATGTACACTAAAAATTGTCTTGCTCATGTTCAAATTTCACAGGGATTATACTTTTAAACACTGGTTGTACTTTTATTTCCTAAATCTGGCAACTCTACACTCAAAAAGAGATAGGAGTGAAAGGGTGTTAGCATAAGAAAGGACGATCCATTTCCATTTCCTGATTTTTACTGATGACAACCAGAGAAGCAGAGAGAAGCTGTGACCTGCTCTATGTTCCATTGCTGTTGGGTGACCAAGTTGAGACTAGACCTCAGAGGGGAGGACTCTCAGAGCCCCTTCTAACACATCGCGGTATCTGACATGAAAACACACATACACAGCATCCAGCCTGTGAACCTTGACAGAAGGGAATTCTAAGGAGAGGGTCTCGTGTTCAGTCGCTGCCCCTCCCCACCTCTCTCAGGCTGCCGCATCACAGTGAGGGCTTTGCGTGTTGTCAGAACAACTTAGTGCAACAGAGCATTCTTGGAAGGTGTTTGAAAACAGAGTCTAGGACCTCAGCGCGTCAGAATCACTGGGAGCGGGTCACAGATTGCCGGTCCCACCCCCTGAGCCCCTAACGCTGGAGTCTGGGTGGGCTCCAGACTTCGCATTCCCACCAGGTTTCGTGGTGATACTGACGCTGCTGGTCCAAGAGCCACACTGGAGAACCACACACTCGGTGGATGCAGCCAGGCCTATTCTGCAGGAGTTCCCTGATGAAACAAGAAAAAGAAATCCTTGTGTTGGGCAGTATTGCATGTCAGTTATAGAAAATCTTATCCTCTGTGCTATGAAAGACATCGTTTTTGGGAACAAAATTAGTCTACATAAGTTTGTTGAGCGGCGACCAGTGAGCCTGGACTACAACAATGAATTGCATGATTATGAGACACATTTAGCTAGGAAGAAAAAGGGGAAATAAGGAACAATAATTAGCTTCAGAAATGGGGAGCCATGTGAACAATTTGAAAATACACTACAGTCAGAATGTCCTGTGACTATTTCATACCATTTATTCCACTCCACCCCCTTCCACTCCCAACTTAGCCACCTAATTATGTGGCTAATTGCAGCTGAACGAGACATTTTGTTGAGATTATTAAGGCCAAGATGCAAAGTTTGAAGTCCTTTGTTTGATCCCTTTTGTGGGAACTCAGTGCCCTATTTCCACTTGTGAAAGCTGGAGGCTCCAACCTAGCTCCTCCTCTCCATTCTTCCTCCTCACCCATCACTGTGGTCTCCTACACTGTCCCTGAGCAATGGCCATGTTCTCACACTTCTCTTGGCTCTTAAAGAAAACCACCAACCTCAGGTTTTCACATCTTCCCTTCTCATCCTTGTCCTCCTTCCACTGGCCCCACTGTAGCCCTGAGCGCCAAGGCTGCAAAGTCTGGTCCATGGGTTGGTGTCTCTCCCTGCCCCCTCCCTCCGCCCCCGCTCCGCATGCAGCCATCAATGCATGTATGCAATGATTATTTGACCTTGAACCTAATAGCATGACTCAATTCTAAAATCACCAGAAAATGATGTAAAAAATCACGTTACACCTTCAAACAGAGTGATCTAATAGATACATTCCCAAGAAAGAGCCGTTTTTTCTGGGAAACTCAGGAGGCCACAGTGTAATTCCATGGATGAAGCTTAATGGGAAACTATCCACGGCAATAAATAAAGAGCAAAGGAGGAAAATCGCCACCGCCAGCGTGGCAGTCACGGAGCCCAGGAGCCCATGCCCTGAGGGCAGAGGCAGGCGGCCCAGGAAGCCAGGAGCTAAACACAAAAGGAAATGGTTCCCTAATGTAACTGCAGCACAGCGGCCAGCCCTCCCAGGTAACAAGAATAGCACCTCACCTCCGTGAAAAGTGCAGTAAAAGCAGATTTCAGATTTTAGCTGGATATTAAGGAAATGGAAATTAGAATGAACTCCTTCAGGGGTATCAGCCTGGTAGGCAATTTAATACGAAGTTCTGGTTTCCTCCCTGCCTCTCAAATACCAGGCCTGTGACTCCCTGCAGGGAGCCCGCTGGAGGTCAGGAATAGAGAATTGTAACACTCTCCAATAAAGGAGGCTCAGGAGGAGCGGCATTGCGTGCAGGGTTACAGCAGTGTAATGGGAGGCAGGCTCTCGTCCCCAGACTTGCTCGCTGCCATGTCAGAGCCTTCATGGAACCCAGCGGATACGTTCGTGGGGAGGGGTTGGGCCGAGGCATGCTATTCAGAAGGCCACTATTCACTGTTGGTTCACGGATGTGCAAGGAGGAATTGCCGTGGAGCGGAGAGGCTGAGCAACCCATCTCGTGGTAATGAGACGTGTTTACCTCCTCCTGAGGCCAGAGGCTGAGGACGTTAAATATGTCCCTCCAGATCCAGTGGCTCTAAGTGGCAGAGCTCAGACCTGAACTGAGGTCTTCTGTTTCCCCATCCCACCTGGGGTCCACACCACTGGGGTCTACTGTCATGGAGCAAAGAGTATTTTGATACAGAAGTAAACAGGCAAGAGAAAGGAGTTGACCCCTGGGTTCACAATTAAGAAGAGAGTTAGAATCAAGTTCATTCAGGAGAAATTGGGTTGAAGATACTATGGAAGGAGCAGGTAAATGAGAGAACATGAAGAAGGAAGTAGAGTGACCTGGAACAGAAGAGAAGGCATGGAGGGAAGGAAGGCAAGGGGAAGAAATGATGAAAATGATCAATACAAATAATAGCACATATATCTGTGTAACAGGCACTTTCCTAAGTGCTTTAACTACATAAGGTGTTCACATTTCATAATCTGAAATGCGTAGGTAGGTAGTCAATTGTTATTATTATTTTGTGGGGTTTTTTAAATTTCTTTTTATGTCGTCATTTTACAGAAGAGGAAACAGAAGCCCAGAGAAGGTGATTAGCCTGCCCAAGGTCTCATTGCTTGATCAAATATAAACAAAATAGCAGGCTTGGATTTCAACCTACAGAGCTTCGTTTCACTCCATGGAGTTAACCTCTATGCTACCCAATGAGTAAGTCAGCTCTGAGAATCTCAAATGTAGAAGGAACACTGAGGTCTATGAGGTCCAGGTAAAAATGGCCCAGGTGGGGCTGACCGTCAAAGCGTAGCAGCACAGGATGAGCTCAGATGGTGGACGAGCAGAGTGATGCCTCCCTTTACCCAAGGCTTGGAGCAGCGCGTCTGAGTAGAAGGACCGTGGATTTGGACCGCGATCTGCCTCACATGAGCTGGGCCATCTTGGACAAATCACAGAACAGCTTTAGTTCCTCATCTAAATAACAGAGTCAGTAATACCTCTTAGTGAAAAATCCAATAGAATCCTTATAATGCTGGGCAAGCAGTAATGAAGCAATATTGCCCTATGGCTACCCCTAAGGACATTCAATGGTATCTCACAGAACGTGTCATAGAATTGAGTAACTGGGGATCCCTCTCCAACCCAGGAAATTACTCTTCTCCCCAGAAGAGATTTAAAACACTTAACTCATTGCCACCACATGCAGAAAAATTCTGGCCCTGCAGAGAGGACGCAGCCAGCAAAGAACACAGAGACACAAATCACCCACATCAGACAAGCAAGAGGCACTGCCCGCTTAGTTTATCATGGCAGCAGGCAGCAGCTTCTCCCAGAAGCTAGTGGTGGCATCAGCCTATGTGGAAACCACTTGATAAAAGCTGAGGTTAAAGGGAAGTTTACTTACATATTTTAGTGAGAAACTCACTATTGAGGCTTTGGCTTAATGCATGAAATAGGCATCTCAATATAGTGGTGGTGTAGGCCCACATAGTGTCAGAGTCCAGGGGTGGGCAAACTTTTTGACTCAAGGGCCACAATGGATTCTTAAACTGGACCGGAGGGCCGGAACAAAAGCATGGATGGAGTGTTTGTGTGAACTAATATAAATTCAAAGTAAACATCATTACATAAAAGGGTACGGTCTTTTTTATTTTTTTTAGTTTTATTCATATCAAACGGGCCGGATCCAGCCCGCGGGCCATAGTTTGCCCACGGCTGTGTCAGACACAACAGACAGCTCCCAGACTGGGCCCGACAGGACATGGTCTTGGCTACATTGATCCAAGCTCGTCCACAGTTCCTTGTGAGAAAGCGCTGGAGGGAGGGGTCAGAACTCATGGCTCCCTCCATAGTCGCTTTCTAGGCAGCCACATCAAAATCTACATATCAACCTCTCTACCCATGAACATATGCTCTTCGAAGAGTATGGTGCTCAGTCCTTGATGTCAAGCCTCAAGTTAAAGAAACCAGCCGGGTCAAAGCCCTGGAAATGGTGCTTTTGCTGATGAGCACCACAGACTTGGTCATCAATCTTAGTGGGATACTCCGTAAGGTGGGCCCCTACGACTTTGAAATGGTCGAAGTTGTCCTGAAAGTTATCGAAAGAGCCGATGAAAAAAATACCCAACATTCAGATGAAGCAGGCATTGAGTCTTCTAAAGCATCTGAAGGCCTACAGAAGAATGTCCCCTCCAGTGGACCTGGAGCACCAGCATACGTTGGGGCGCGTGATCACGTGGCCATCAGCTGCCCAAACCAGACTGCCTTTTCACCGACTGCTTTTTGGCCCAGCACAGAACTTCTGGAAAAGCCTCTCCACGGAACTCACTGAAGAATCCTTCCCGACACTGCTCTTAATTTCCAAAATAATGAAGTTCTCTTTGGACACTCTGTCGGTGTCTGCTACCAAGCATGTCTTTGAAAAACAAAACAATACAAAACAAAACACTGAAGCCAAAACTAGTGAAGTTACCACAAGCTAGATCCTCAACACTGATTAAGAAGGAAATAACTAAGGTCAGTCAAACCATCGAATCCTACTCACGATCGATAGTCAACCCACAGTGGCTGTAGCTATTGCTAGCAGGCTTGCCCTGGGTACCCCAGAAGGTTCCTTCACGATGTCCAGTTTGAAACCCTGCCTCTGTTTAGCCAAGAGATGGCTCCAGAAAGCCCACCTATGGAGAAAACACAGGAAAAAGCCGAGGCTTTGTTGAAGAAGCTTCACATTCAGTGCCGGTGATCGGACACAGAGGCCGAGCTCACAGCCCACAGGAGGAACACGGCAGAGCACCTAAGAGCGATTGGAAAGCCAGCACATCCCATCATCAGCCTGTATGAGCATCCTAGTGTCAATCACAGAATCCAGAATGCATCTGGTCTAGACTGTCCCGATATTCACACAGCAGCCAGGGATGTTGTGTGAGCTCTATGGACTTGGTTACCCTATTACAGTCACAACACTGTGCCTGGAGTGGATAAAATAGGCAACTGGCCCCCCTTAAAATTATATATTGGTAAGATTTATTTATTTACTGTTATTATATAATGCTATGGAAATATTATTTGCAAAGCTCTTATAATAGCGTTTTGTCCCGAATAGGTATTTTCTATACGTTAATCTCTTAGGCCAGTGGTTCTCAACCTTCTGGCCCTTTAAATACAGTTCCTCATGTTGTGACCCAACCATAAAATTATTTTCATTGCTACTTCATAACTGTAATGTTGCTACTGTTATGAATCGTCATGTAAATATCTGATATGCAGGATGGTCTTAGGTGACCCCTGTGAAAGGGTCGTTCGACCACCAAAGGGGTCGCGACCCACAGGTTGAGAACCGCTGTCTTAGGCAGCATCATTTCCTAAGTACCGTGGGTCTACACATGACTGTATTTGACTTGATGGAAGTTACAGTGGGAAATTGGACAGGCTGCCCACAGCTGATCCCACATCTGCATAGTTATCACTGGCTGGCTACCGTGATCAGAAGGGGAAAGCCAGAAAAACCCATCAAAGAGGACATTGTGTCAATGAAGCTTGGGCGGAGGCTGTGAACTGACGGAAAAGGAAGGGTGCAGGTTAAGAGAGTGGGATATGGCTTCACAGATACGAAAAAGCTAAAGGAGTTCATCACCACCAAACCAGTATTATATGAAATGCTGAAAGGTATCCTTTAAGAAGAGGAAGAAGAAAAAGGTAAAGATAAAAATTATGAACAGCAAATACATATCTATCAACAAGTGAATCTAAAAATCAAGTGAATAAAAAATCTGATGACAACAGAGTAAACTGGTGAATATAATAGAACCAGGGGCATAGAAGGGAGTGGACTGACAATTCTTGGGGGGAAAGGGGTGTGGGGGATGTGGGAAGAGACTGGACAAAAATCATACACCTATGGATGAGTACTGTGGGAGGGGTAAAGGCAGAGGGTGGGGTGGGAACTGGGTGGAGGAGAGCTATGGGGGGAAAAAAGAGGAACAACTGTAATAATCTAAACAATAAAGATTTAATTTTTAAAAAAAGAGAGTGGGATATGCATCTGTTCAGGATACATCCTTGAGTTTTGGCAGAGGCAGGAGATAGAATAAAACATGAACAGAGTGTGAGCTAGATAAGAACGGGTTGTTATTGGAGAAGCATCTAGAACACTTGGTGGGGGAATGTGGTTGGGGTGGCTGGGTAACACACTGAGATGATGCCTCCAGCAGGAGCAGGAATCATCTGTGCCTTCAACGGAGCAGGGAGAGGGGCTCTCTGCCAAGGTCATAAGGTACAGGAGAATGACAGACATTCCCTGGGAGAAAGGAGGACAGGTCAGAGGAGGAGCAGAGTTGGGACTCCCAGAAGAATCTGCAGTAAGACAAGAGCAGCCTTTGAACAGATGGTGTGTCCTGGCTACGGAAAAGCCCAGCACGCACTGTAGCCTGATGACATCACAGGAGAAGGGGTGCGTGTGTGTGTGTGTGTGTGTGTGTGTGTGTGTGTGTGTGTGTGATGCTTGCTCCTGCTGGGTGTCCTGAGAGCAGGGTCAACACTGGGTTTTTACACTGGAGTTCCAGTGTCCAGCCAGGTAGCTTTGGCTGTGAGAACCAAGACAAACACAGAGATAAGGAAGAAAAATCAATACAAAGCGGGATCGAATCCAGCGAGTGGTGTATGGAGGGTGAGGCCAAAGGAAGCAGGCAGGACAGGTGGCAAGAGGAGGCAGCGTGTGACCTGGCCTTTGAAGGAGGGGCAGGAACTAGGCCAGGAGAAGAATATCACTCTGTGTCTGTCCTAATTCTCTAAAGCGGAGGGTCTGGCACTTGAACATGCATCAGAGTCACCTGGAGAACCTGATAAAACTGTGTGTTGAGGAGGCGATTTCTCCCCCTCCCCCGCTTAGTGCTTCTGGATGGTTTAATAATCAAATAGACAGCCCTAACCGGTTTGGCTCAGTGGATAGAGTGTCAGCCTCCAGACTCAAGGGTCCCAGGTTCGATTCCGGTCAAGGGCATGTACCTTGGTTGTGGGCACATACCCAGTAGGGAGTGTGCAGGAGGCAGCTCATCAATGTTTCTAACTATCTCTCTCCCTTCCTCTCTGTAAAAAAATCAATAGAATATATTTAAAAAAATAATCAAATCGACATGGGATAGATTAACAGGAGAAAAAGAATCAAATTTAATGACATACGGGGATTCTGTAAGAATATGGGACCTAGGGACACAATGGGCAGTTGTGGCTCAGCTGCCACCTGGAGCTAAGGTGAAGGGGGAGGGGATGGTGGATCAGGAATGCAAAGGGTAGGAAGGCAACTCACATGGATGTGCAGAAGCAACGTACGGTAAGTGAGCCTGTGCTGGGCCATCTTTAACAAGAGAGGAGTTTGATCAGTGGGCCTTGCTAGGTTCCTGCCTATCACACACTCCTCCGTGTTACACTGTAGTTATCTATGAGGATACTCCCTTTCTGGAGGAGGTTCTCTATCTAAATCCTTTCAGGGGGAAGGTTAAAGGTTTGCCCTGAGTCTTTTGTTTCTGAAAAATAACCAGCTTGACGTAATCAACACCCCCAAAAGGCACAGTTTGGACGGGCAAACTCTGCCCCACTCCCACAGATCTCTGGGCTCCCACCCCAGACTTTCTGACTTAGTAGATCTAGGCTGGTGCCTGGGAATGTGGGCGGATAGCTCATTCCCAGATGGCCAGAATGTCGCTGGTCTGGTGACCACACTCGGAGGAGCACTGACCTAACACAATGGCGAGGAAGAGTTTGAAGGTTTATCTTGCACACTTGGCACATCAGTGTTCTCAGAAAGACCAGAATTAGGCTTGGCCAGGGAGGGGAATAAGAAAAGGTCGCAAACCAGGACAGTGCTAGGGGAGGAAGGAGTCAAAAAATCAAACCCCAAACCAACTCAAGAAGCAGAGAGAGAAGGACCAGGGGGCCCCACTCCCACAAAGGGAGCAGTGATCGACACAGAATTGGCTTTTTTACACAGTTAACAGTTATTAACTAGTAATAGCTAATAGTTGTTGAATTGAACAAATACACAGGGCACTCCTTTTCATAAGACTATCTGGTTTTTAACTATTTATTTTGTGCACACAGACATGCCCTATGGTTTCATGTGCGGTGTGAGCTGAACTTGAAGTTGCAACTTGGCTTCAGGGCAACTTGGCTTCGGGCTCAGCCCTGACACTGAGAAGCCAGGGGGCCTTGGCAGGAAAGTAGGCAAAGAAAAGAATGTCAGGTTATTTGATTCCCCATCAGTCAGCCGGAGACACCTGCCCGGCTTGTCTCAGAGGACTGTGCAGAAGAGGATCAAGTGAGATGGATGAAAAGTGCTTTTAAACTCTTAGGAATGCTATGAACACAAGGGGCTTCTTTAGATGTGGCTTCTGTCCATTGTTCCCTTTGGTGTGAATTCTTGGCTGTTTAACTTTGACTTAGTCATTCGATGACAAATGCATAAGACAGAGGTGCTCCTGTCCTGTCCTTGGGAAAGGAAATCAACTCACTTTGAAGCTCCATGGGAACAGTCTGTACCAGAATTGAGATCCATGCGCAGATCCCTCGATATCCAGTGATTAAGTTATTAGACTCATATCAAAGGGGGAGCAGAGGAGGTGCAGTGTGGAGATAGCCATCACACAGTCCCTTGCTACAAGGATCCTTTCGGAATGAGGCAAATCATTATTAACTCTTAAGAGGTTCATGGTGTCACTCTAGCCGGACCATACCTTTCTTGTCATAGATGTGCAGCTTCGGCTTTTCAGACCAAAGTACAGGACCTTATATTTATCACTACTGAATTCTACTAAATTTTCCCTTTGGAAAATATAAAAAAATATGGGGTCAGTACACGGACAACTAGAGTTAATGGTGACAGTGTGGGGACAGGAGCAGGCTGAAGCGAGAGCCAGAGGAATGTCCCTGGACCTCCATGTCCCGGTGCAGATGTTTTTACACGGATGCTCTTAGGTGTTCATGGGATCTGATACTTTGCAGAAACCCAGTTGCACTACCTGCTGTATAATCCTGTTTCCCATCCAAGCATCCCAGAAGGAAATGGGGTTAGGGTTTCCATGGAGGTCCTATGATCATCTCTTCCTTTACATTCAATGCCCACAAACTATGACCTTAATCATCTGAACTGACATCCAAGTCAGCCTGCTTCTAGTCTCCTGGCACCTCTTCCCTTCTCCGAGGTCCTCTGAAGGTATGGATTGATGCATCTTGTTCCCGGGTCTTCTCATTCCCCCAGGATGCGGCCTACGTAGGCGGGGAGGCTCAGGCACTCAGACCAACTTATCACTTTTAAGACACGCTCTTCACTCACTGCTGACCACGTGGCCTGACCCAGGTTTGTTTGGCCCTTTGCAGCCTGAGGCTTGCAGTCTGATGGAGGAAGCTGCAGCGCATGAGGAAGGAGTCAGGAATTTATTTCTCCCTGTCAGTGCCAGCACATCATTCTTCATTTCAGAGTTTATGGAAATAATTTTGCAGTCTCTCTCTCTGATACCCGATTTTTGCAAGAAATAACAGAACTATGTCAAATTCTCAGAAAGCCTGTGAGGTCAATGGAAGTTGTCTTGAGCCTCCCTCCATCTCCTATAACAGCTCCCACTTCTCGCCACGGCTGCCACTCCTTCTGGTACCCAGTCTCTATGGCAGTGGTTCTCAACCTTGGCTGCACATTAGAATCACCTGGGAATCCTTTTAAAATCCTGATTTCTGGGCCCGATCCTCCGGAAATTCTGTTTCTTTGTTATTAATGTTGTGGCCCCACCTCATAACAAAGAAACAAAATTTCCGGAGGATGAGGCCAAGAAATCAGGATTTTAAAAAGATTCCCAGGTGATTCTAATGTGCAGCCAAGGTTGAGAACCACTGCTCTATGGGTTCTCTATCTCGCCTTTGGGGATCCTGCCTGGTGCACCCTGAAGCTAAAATAACAGAGGAGGTCTCTGGTAATAGGACTAGAGGCAGAGTAGAAAACAGATGTTTTCTTTATAATGTCCAGAAAATAAGTTGGCAGGGGGTTAACATTGGCAGGATGAAAAATCTGATTGTTTACCCATCTCTTGCCCTGAGATCAGACCACAGTGAGGGTCTGCCCCTCTCCCTGACCACTGGTAGACCTCACTGAACACTGAACTTGGGCAAAGCAGCATGACTGACAACTGCAACCTACCACAGGGAGATATGGGGCTCTGAGGTGGACTGGGATGGGTGGGGACTATGGAAGGAACAAAGCAATGAAAAGGACTCAGAGGCTGTGGGAAAGGAGGTAAAAGAAAAACAGGAAGGATTTCAGGACCTGAAGTCCTGGGGGTGGCCACCTGGGGCACCTGAGAATCTAGAAAAAAAGACCCTGAATTGATTGAACAGTCTGGAAAAGTGGTTCTCAACCTTCTGGCCCTTTAAATACAGTTCCTCATGTGGTGACCCAACCATAAAATTATTTTCGTGGCTACTTCATAACTGTCATGTTGCTACTGTTATGAATCGCAATGTAAATATCTGATATGCAGGATGGTCTTAGGTGACCCCTGTGAAAGGGTCGTTCGAAGGGGTTAGCGACCCACAGGTTGAGAACACCTGGTCTGGAAGGTCAAGTTGAACCAGAATGAGTAATTCACTCCCTGCATTCCGCTGTCCTGGGACTGCTGTGTATGAAGGACTGCTCACCCACAGTTCTTTGGGATCCTGAATATACTTGGCTGGCTCAGAACAGAGCTCATTGGCGATGGCTGCACCGCCCGCTCCCGTCGCCCCACCCTGCTCCCGTGATAAGGAGCATGGAGCTCAAAGCGCGGGGTGCATTCTTTCTCGGACCGGCTGTCAACTCATTCTTACTGAGGCGCCAACTGATTAGCAAGGTGCTATCTGTGAGACCTGATTGCATTTCATAATATTAAGTCCGCAAATATGTAGTAACCGCCTGCCGTGCCCATGGAGCTGTGATTGGTACTGAGGCTAGAGCACCAAACCAGACAGGCCTGCCCTCAGGGCTCTCACATTTTATTGGGGGCATCAAACACTGAGCAATGGATCGCAGAGATTATAAGAGGAAGAGGCACATAAAAGAGAGAGCCCTGGGCACTGAGCCCAGACAGGGAACCGTATCTGAGCCTGGGAGGGCCAGGAAGACTGCCTTCAGGAAGTGACATTCCATCTAAGCTCCCCAAATGAGTGGGACTCGGTAGTACAGAGAGGAGAGGACAGAGAATGTTCTAGAGTGAGACGAGCATGTATAGGACTGCCCTAAGGTGGAGGGAAACAGAAAGGCTCCCATGACAGGAGTGTCATGAGTCAGCAAGGAGGCTGGCTGCGAGGAGCCAGGTCACACGGCCTCGCAGACCGTTCCAACTCTTGAGGATTTTGTTCTGAGAGTAACGGGAAGCCAATTAAAGGCTTCACATGGGGGAGTGAAAGAATTAGATTTGCATTTTAAAAATGCGAAGGGATTGAGTGTGGAAAATAGACTGAGAAGGGTCGGGAGCATGGGGCGAGTGAGAACAGCTGGGGGTGTCTGATAACAGCGCCGCGAAGCAGTGGTGGCACCTTGAACAGAGGTGGTGGCGCGACGACTAAGGAAGTGAGTAGACTTGAAAGCCGTTGTGGAGGTCAAATATCCAGATGTGGGGGTTCATTAGATATAGTGTAAGGGAGCTGTCCCAAATGGATGGGGCCATGCCCTTTGCTAATGCAGGTGGCGGGAGGGAGACAGCAAGGGAAAAATCAGGGTCGTGCTTGGGAACTGTTGAGTCTGGGAGATACTGGAACAAAACGTGTGCTTCATGGGACAGTCTGAGCCTGCCGACAGGACCCATGGCAAATGCCACCCAGAAACAGGCCTCCACTGACAGACCAGCTCATGTAATGGACCTGGCGATCTGGAATTACTGAGGTGTGTGTCTGAAGGCAAAAGAGAAAAGTTGCAAAATGACTTTTAAAAACTGTATCAAAGCAAAGTCCCAGCATACGGCTTAAACATCCATTTTGTAGAGAGTCTGTTACTTTTGTGTGCTTTTTGGTATTTTTAAGGTAAAATTCACATAAGATAAAATTCACCATTTTAACCACTTGAAAATGTACAATACAGAGGTTTCCGCTATGTCCACAATGTTGGGCAGCCACCACCACTGTCTAATTCCAGAACATTCCATCACCCCTGAAAGGAACCCTGTACCCACCAGGCAGTCACTCCTGACTTCCTCGTCCCCCGTGTTTAGGTTCATGCTTCATACTTCTTTGTTGTCGCTGGAAACCAGACGTTCTGAATGTCATAAAGCACCAACTCTGGAAGTCAGGCCCTCCTCCCTCCTCAGGGTTTGTTTGCTGTTGATGCTTGTGGTTCCTGTTGGTTTGCTTAGTGAGTTTTTTGAACTAATTTCTAAAAGGTGCATTCTTTGTCATGTGTGCCCACTGAAGTGTCTACTTTATTAACTCAATAGTCAGCTAATGGTTCAACAGAAATTTCCTGAAATGCCTGGAACTCAAACCATAAAAATACTCAAGTCTTTGCAGATGAGCAGTTTACAACTCTGCATTAGGCTTCACGCCCGCTTGTGCGGCCTGAAGGTCAGCAGGGGGTGAAAGCTTAGAGCCTCTCTGGTCTTTTCTAGGCAGATACCCTGCCCTGGGCATGGGGGTGGTCTTCTAGATTCCCAGAAATTGGCGGGAACTTCTCAAAACCCTTATTCCTGAAGCACCTCACTCCCCATCCTTCCTCCCTAGCCTTTTGTTTGTGCAATGTATGCCTACCTGTTATCCCTTGCTCCGACAGCAGTGGCTAACACATTTGCCTTTAAATGTTTGTGAAAAATGCTCACTACTGCCGGGAGCCGGTCCATCCTTGCTGTTTCAAGGGACCTGGCATATATGGCATACTGTTCTTAATATGTTTGCTCACCTTCTTGGCACTATGTGTTTTAACCAAGGTCACCTCTCTAAGAAAGGATGTTTCCCCAGGTAGGGATTTTCCCCTGAAGTTAAGGAGGGAATAAAACCCCTTAACTAAGTGCCAGGCGGGTAATTAATCACTTTAACTACGAACAATCATGCTTAAGCTACATAATCTTTACTCCCTGGAATGGAGATAAGAAACGCCCTAACCTTTGGAATAGAGATTGATGGGATTGAATCAACTGGTATAAATACAGATGTAACAAGACAACAAGACACAGAACCTAGACACAGAACCTACACAGAATCTAGAGACAGAAGAACTTCGCTGGAGAGAACATGGCAAAAGATCCTGGACAGAAACTGGCAACACAACCTAGAGACAGAACCTAGCGAGAGAACATGGCAAAAGATCTTGGACAGAACCTGGCTACAGAACCTGGCTGGGGAACCTACAGAACCTGGATAGAACATGGCAAGAGAACCTGACTAGAACCTGGTGACTGAACCTGGCTGGAGAACCAAACCAGAACTTGGCTGGAGATCCTAACCAGAACTTCGCTGGAGATCCTAACCAGAACTTCGCTGGAGATCCTGAACTGAACTTGGCTGGAGATCCAGACCAGAACTTGGCTGGAGATCCTGGCTAGGCTGCTGATCAACTGAACGCTGTCTCCATGTCATTCCTTCTTCGCCGACTCCGTCCACACCTTTGGGGACCCCTGGACCTGCTGGGGTTGGACCCCAGCACACTACCACCCCACTCCCCGGCCCAGGTAGCTGTCTGTCCACTCAGGGAGAGTTCCAAGCTAAGCTAAAGGGAAGCAAGCTCTTTGTGCCAGTTTGGGGAGCCACCAGCCAGGTCAAACCAAACAACCACAATTCTTTGAGAGCAAGGTCTGCTCATTTCCTCCAGCACCAGGAACCCACCCATAAAGCAGGTTCCATCTTCAAGACTGCTGCTGAGTAGGGGACGGGGGGTGGGGGGTGGACAGAGGGGGAGGTGAGCGGGGTCAGGATAAGCTAAGATGCTACCGAGGTTTCCTACAGAGATGCAGTGTGTTTTTCTTGATTCAGTATCCATCCGGTTGTTATAAACCTTGGACTAGTTTCCAGAGTTTCAATAACATTGACTTTGCCAGTTTTTGCCAGTTTACTCCCTGTTTTTGTAGAGGGGATGGTCTCTTGGAGTTACCTACTCCGCCGTCTCACAGGCCTCTGAACAGTGTGTCTGTGCCAAAAAGAATGACAGGTGCTGAGTGTTGGCTGAGTCTGTGGTGGTTGATGAAAAACACAGGGACAGAGAAGCTAAGTATTGTCAGGAGCTTCTTCCGGACGAGCAATGTCCACGTGGTGGTGGTGTGACGAGGACAGGAGAATAGATCCACTGAGGTCAGACGCAGGGGTGGGGTGAGGAAGGCGAATGCAGGAAGCTCCCGTGTTGGCTGAACATTGCCCTTTGCTTCTCCCTGACACCGTCTACCTTAATAAATCCTAATGGTTAAGTATTCCCCGGAGTACTCTGTGCTGGCATTGGTTAGGAGTCAGAAGAAAGAGCAAACTACGTCTGTGCCCATAGGAAATGCGTCATTTTGCTGTTGAGATGGCATTTGTTCGGAATTCATGCAGGGGAGGTGGACTTATGTTGTAGTAATATGATCAGCGTTAGGAATTACAGGGACTTCTTTAGGATTTGTAAGGACTAGCCCTATACTGTCCATAGGGGAACTCCCAGCTGCACGGGGACTTTTAACATGTAAAGTTAGATGGGTTAACATGAAATAAAATGGAAAGTTCAGTTTTTCAGTCACAGCAGCCACATTTCAAGTGTTCAATTGCTGCTGTGCCTACCTAACGGCTCCTGTATTGGGCAGGAAGCTCTGTCTTTGCAGGAAGTTCTGTTGGGCAGTGCTCGGCTAGGGTATGGAAACCCAACTCAGAATGCAATGTATTCCTTTCGAGAAACTTCAAATCCTGGAAAAAAATCAGATACCACAGCCAGGAACCATAAAAGGCTGGACTTAGATGTATGCTCTGGTAGGTCAAGATTATGTCCTTCCTGTGACACGTGCTCCTTGGAGGCCTTCCTCAGATTTTCCTGAGAGACGGAGGTGCCCCCCGGGAAAGAGCCCATCTGAGAGCGAAGGCTACCAAAGGGAAAGGGCGAGTCTGGGTTTTCCAAGAGTCTGTCCCTCAGATTTGTCCTCCTAAGTCTCAAGTTCCCAGGGCTCCTCCCGGCCAGGCTGCCACGATGCTGCCACAGATGTAACAAGAGCAGCCACCTGGGTACCAATAACAAGAGGGTCTTGCCCCTCCTCTTCCCAAACTGACAGCCTACAGTGTGGTCTGAGTAGATGGGGATGATAGCCCATCTGCGGCATATGGTTTTCAGTCCACATAAAGCCCTCTGGTCTGAGTCTGGCCGTGCTGACCCCTCCCTGTGTCTGTTGGCCAAAGGGGCTTCGGGCCACGTGGGAGGCCTTACACTTCCCACGGGGTTATATTATTCAACCCGGCCCTTCTTATCTTTGCACATGAGGAAACTGGGGCCCAAGAAAGGGGATAAACCAAATATGTAAAGAAAAGAAAGTAATATACTTGTGACTAAACATCAGATCTCTGTCTGTGGTTTCTGGCAGCCAGATCCAAGAGGGAAACACAATGGGCTGTATAGACATCATTTTTTAAAAAATTAAAAACACCTCATAGTTCTTCAGGTGTCTGTCCTTCTAGTGCTAACCCCACAGTCACTACTCCATTTCGTCTCCCTTCATAGCTAATGTCATTGTTTTTAAAAAATAAAGTTTCCTGATTATGAAACAGAGCTTCTCCTATAACTTTTGATATTTTTATGATTTTTCTTTCCTGCCTTTCTGTTTGTATATAAATAATATATTACACATAACATTTTTTTAAAAAAAATATATTTTTATTGATTTCAGAGAGGAAGGGAGAAGGAGAGAGAAAGACAGAAACATCAAGGATGAGAGAGAATCATTGATTGGCTGCTTCCTGCATGCTCTCTACTGGGGATTGAGCCCGCAACCTGGGCATGTGCCCTTGACCAGAATTGAACCTGGGACCCTTCAGTCCGCAGGCCAACATTCTATCCACTGAGCCAAACCAGCTAGAGTGCACATAACACATTTATAAATCATATTTTTATAGCTTGTTATATTTTACTTGGTTCATTATGAATATTATTTCATGCCATGAAAAAATTCTTTCAAAATATCATGTTTATTGGCTGGAACAATATCCCATCATGAAGACATACCATAACTTATTTAATAATTTCCCTATTGCTTATATTGTTGGCAACATTTCTCTATTAGAGATAAAGTTGCAATTATCATCCTGTGCCTAAATCTTTGTCAGTATCTCTAATTACTATTTCCTTTGGGTAGATCTCCAGAAGTGAGAAATCTAGGTCAAAGCTCAGCAATATTTGAAAGCTTTTGATTCACACACAGGCAAAACTTCTCAAAAGAACTGTCTATATTCATGCTTCTATTTCTCCCACTTAAGTGGTTTTAATTGAAAATGATCAATAGGCGACTGTGGTTTATCTTGGTGCAGACTTCCCTCGGCTCTGACCGCACTTATGGGTGTGAGCTACTCATGAAACCATAGGTCACTTTTATAAGTATAAGCCCTGATGAGGAGAAAAACTCAAGGTAAGCTCTGAGATTAGGAGAAGAATTCGAATATATTCTCGTAATAGTCGGTTGTTTGTACATGAGGGTATTCTACCATGTCAGGAGATGAATAAAGATGACTTGGAGAAATTAATGAGTTAAGGCAGAAGAGTCAGATCTTAGTAAGTTCAAGTTTCTACACAGTAAGAGATAGGAGGGAGTGGAATAGTGAAGCTCAAAGTTATTTTTCTTACTATGACCCATTATTAAGAAATCTTTTAATGGTGTGTAATCTATGGTGCATACACACACACACATCCTAATCCCCACACAAATGTGCATATATATCTGTAATAAAAAGTCACCAAGTAATACTCTCATCATATACAACTAACTTGGATATTTTCTGTTTTATTCAAGTGTTTCAAAAATGCTTACAAGCTCTGCTGAATTGATTTCACAGCCCATAATGGGTTCTGAGCTATAGTTTGAAAAGCACACGACTGGGTGAGGTGAGGACAGAGCAGGGAACATGTAGTTAGGGTTTCAGTTAGGTCTTATTACAGGTTGAAAGAAGAGAATGCTGGGATGGTCCAAACCAGCCAAGAAACTTCTGGGAACTTAGCAGGCTGAGAGGTTGGCTTTGTTTGTGGGAATCCAGTGAGTGTCAAGATCTGCCCAAACCACTCTGGATACCTAATATGTACCCAGACCGACTTGCCTTGAAAGGGCTGCAGAATTGACCCTGGCTGGGTAGCTCAGCTGGTTAGAGCGTCCTCCCCATACGCTAAGGTTGCGGGTTCAATCTCCAGCCAGGGCATGTACAAGAAGCAACCAATGAATGCATAAATACTAGTAAGTGGAACACCAAATTGATGTTTCTCTCGCTCTCTCTTTCTAAAAAATCAATTAAAAAAATAAAAAAGAGAAAGTGCTGCAGAATTTTAATGAAACCTCCAAGACAGAAAGCACTTAAAGGGTCGCAGGGAGAGGCGGGTACTGGTGGCCAGAATCACCGAATGATGCTAGGGACAAGGGATTGTGGGAAATGCTGCCTTGCTGCACGGTTACAATTTTTGCAGACCTTTCAGATAAAGTAATTTACACAGTAGGGGCTCAACTCTTCCCTGTTTAAAATGCTGAAAGGGCTTCCCATGACGCTTAGAATTAACGCTGAAATTCCTTCCATGGGCCACAGAGCCCTGACTCTCTCTCTGGCCCATCGCTCTTCCGCCCACCCTGCCCTCCAGCCTGTGACATTTTCAAAGGCTCCCACCTTTCCCTTGGCATTTTCTCACACTGTTCACTCTGCTCCAGCCACTCTTCTGCGGTTCCACATACAACTTAATTTTTGCTTCCCCATGAAGCCTTTCTGGGCCCCCCCTAACCCCCCAAGTGAGATTAGGTCTGTCAGAGAGACCTTTCATACAAGGAAAATCAATGATTTCTGTAAGCATGTGCAGCCATGCACTGCTTTAGTGACAGGGATATGTTCTGAGAAATGAATCGTTAGGTGACTCTGTTGTGTGAACATCACAGAGTACACGTACACAAACCTAGATGGTGCAGCCTACCACACAACTTGGCTAGATGGCATTGCAGCCTATTGCTCCTGTACAGCATGTTACTGTACAAAACAATTAAATTAAGTGCAAGAGAAACTGATGCCATCAAGAGATGCAGTAAACATGAGATGTAGAGGTTGCTGCTGATGTAACACACACACTGTTTTCCAGCAAACTTGCTTTTTGTAAGAGTGCACTCTAAAACAATGATAAGAGGTCTAGTACAGTAAGTACATAAATCTGTAATATAGTTGTTTATTATCATGATCAAGTATTATGTACTATACATAAGCTTATGTGCTATACTGTTATATGATTGGCAGCACAGTAGGCTTGTTAACACCAGCATCACCACAGACATGTATTGCTTTATGACCTTATGATGGCTATGACATCACTAGGTGGTAGGAATTTAAAAAAATTTTTTTATTGATTTCAGAGAGGAAGGGAGAGGGAGAGAGCGAGAGAGAAACATCAATGATGAGAGAGAATCATTGATTGGCTGCCTCCTGCATGCCCCCTACTGGGGATTGAGTGAGCTGGGCAATGTGCCCTAACCGGGAATTTAACCTTGACCTCCTGGTTCATAGGTTAACGCTCAACCACTGATCCACACCAGTCAGGCTAATTTTAGTATGTTTTTTTGAAATGAAAAAAACCAAAACCCTGGAGTCCTAACATTTTCAGTTATACAATTATAGCATCTTTAAGGACGTTTTTTGTATCTCCATTTTGAAGATTTGTCTCTCCTATTTCATTTTCATGTCTTATTGCTTTATTTTAGCCTCTAAAAGAATGTTAATAATAGTGATGATAGCAAGCATCTCTGTCTTGCCTCTAAATTTGGTGTATGTTTCCATTTTGTATGCTGTTTGCCAAGCTGTTTTAAGTAGCTAGCATCTATTGTTCTCTAGGGAGCCAGTAAGGTTGAATAAAAACCAGAAGTGTCCTGAAAGCCAAATTCAAATAATATTTCAAGAAGACAAGAGTGATTAACTATGTCAAATGCTGGGTAGGTCAAGTTAAATAAAGCCTGAGAGCTGATCATTAGATTTAAGGACATGGAGGCCACTGATGACCTTAATGAGAGCAGTTTCCATGGCGAGAAGACTAGAATGGAAAGTAGGTTAAAGAGAGAATGGAGGGGAGGAACTGGAGACAGTGAGAAGAGGAGCGTTTTGTTTTGCAGGTTTGTAGTTGGGAGAGACGCTGGAGAGGAATGGAGTCAAAAGAGCTTCTCTTTTGTTGTTTGTTTTGTTTGTTTTTTAAAGATGAAAGACATTAAACCATATTTGAAAGTTGCTGCTTATGACCCAGTAATAAGAGAAAAGTGATGAGCAAAGAGAAAGGAGAGCATTTAGAGTGAGATTCTTGAAGAAGTGATGGGGCATAGGATCTTGCACACAAGCGCAGGTGACTTCCAACAGAACAGGGCCAGTGTTATCTCCCATAAGAGGGGGAAGGCAGGATATGACAAATGGGGCGGACGTTGGTAAGCAGGTCATTGTCAATTACTGCCCCCTTTTCTCAGTGTAAAGATTTCCTAGGCAATTCCAGTGAACGTGTAGGTTTGGAGTCACTGGCCCATAGCTAAAACCAAGAAACCCAGAGAGTCTATTGCTTCCTTCCAAATCCATGCCCGTGTCTTAGATCTCATCTCCCTGCTAGTGAGAAAAGGCATTCCCAGAGCCAGCTGGGGTGAAAGTGAAAAGGGAGTTACCTCTCATTTCTAGACCTTAGGTGTCAGGCTGTGAGAATAGCTCCAGGCCTGTCCTATCTTCCTAGACAGACAGACTGCACATATGGAAAGAGGGAAGAGAAAGAAAGGGGGTGGTGGTGAGAAAATTAGATAGATTAGGGAGGGGGTGGAGAGAGAGAGAGAGAGAGAGAGAGAGAGAGAGAGAGAGAGACCTCTCCCCAAACAGAACAACCCAAGAGAGGGAGGAGGACATCTGGGTTATTTATACGCCCCTGTTGTGGTGACTTCATCTTCTAGAAGCCAGTTGGTTCCTTAAATATGTCCAGTCCTTACCCCTGGGAGAGAGGCCACATTCAAAGTCATTGGCCCTGATGTCAAGTTGCCTTGGAGTAGAAGAGGTGGGGTGGGGAAACTAATAAATCTAAGCTGCCTCCACTCTTCTACCTGGGCCAAGTCAACAATGGGTGTCATAAAAGGTGAATTTGGCCAGCACAGTTGTCTTAGTCTGTTCTGGCTGCTACTGTAGACTGGGTGGCTTAAGCAAACATTTATTTCTCACAGTTCTGGAAGCTAGGAAGTGCAAGATGAAGGTGCTGGTAGGTTTGATGAGTGTTGAAAGCCGGCTTCCTGGTTCTTAGACCACTGTCTTCAAGGGTAAACTGTCGTGAGGTACTAATTCTCTTCCTGAGGGCGCCGCCTAATGATGTAATCACCTCATGAAGGTGCACCCCCCAAATACTGTCACATTGGGAGTTAGGTTTCAACATGATTTTTTGGGAGACACAAATATGTCATTTTTTTTTTTTTTTTTTTTTAGAGAGAGAGAGAGAGGAAGTGAGAGGGATAGAGAGACAGAAACATCTATGAGAGAGAAACATCATGGATTAGCTGCCTCCTGCATGGACCCTACTTGGATTGAGCCCACAATCTGGGCCTGTGCCCTGACCGGGAATCAACCGGTGACCTCCTGGTTCATGGGTGGATGCTCAACCATTGAGCCACACTGCCTGGGCTCAACAACATATTAAAAAATTACATATGAATACCCTAAGCAAGGCAGGCATGCTATTTTCCTGCTCAATGCAGCAACTCCCTACCCTGTGTCCTCCACAATCACCACAGATGTTGGCACAGATGGCCTAGCCACCAAGGTGCAGGTTGTGGAAGTGGGGAAATGCTGGTACACTCCCCCCAACCCCCCCCTCCAACCCCCAGAAAAACAGAAGTCCTAAAATGACTTAGGGACCTTCCCAACTCTGGGCTCTGTGTGGTTTTCTTCTGCTGACTGACCACTACCCAGGCCAGCTGTTTCTTTAGGAATCTTCCCTGGGGATAAAAATAAGAGATAACCCATTTGTTTCCTGATAAGAACATCCACAGGAGACCCTCTGCATGTGATCCGCATGTGCTGGGGGTGCCTGTTCATTGTCCTGGCCTTGTGCTGTCATGGACTCCGATATTCAAATGCACGTTTCACACCCTTGTCCCACAGTTGAGAGGATGGCCATTCACTATGCATGAGCCATTCACTCATGCTCATCTCACGGCGAAAATTACATTTTCCCAGGTGCCAAGTGGAAGAGATAAATTATCGCAAGTGGAAAGTGCATTGTTCCCAAGGGCAGCTCCACGGACCCAAGACACTGATTTAAAACACCCGGGAGGGAGACTGGAGCTTTCCTGCCTCCTGACGTCCTCCGTCCACGCCTCCAGGCCCTCACCCCAGTGGGCTCCATGTGACATTTGACTTTCTGGCTTTCTGTGTGGATAAAAGGAACACCCTTGGGACCTCTTATTCTTCCTTCCTAGAAAAGTTGTTGTAAAAATGAATAAATCGACACAGAACAGTTCACATTGATGCACACCCACTGAAATTGATAGTACGTATTTACAGTGAAAATTTAAGAAGGGGAACGTTAAAGTGTTCTCTTTGGGGAAGCCACATTGGAACGCCTTAGCCATGGATGTTCACACATTTACTTTTTACCCACTCTCTCCTTATCCCTACCTGTTCTCCTCAGGAAGGTTCAGATAACTGTCTCTAACTTAGCATGTAATCTTTAACCCACTACCTACATAATGATTTATAACCCACTACCTACATAATGGTTTATAACCCATTACCTACATAATATGCTTTATAACCCACTACCTACATAATAAGTACAGCTAACATTTATTGCCCTGCAGATGGCCATCATTGTCCTACCTACTTGATGCATGTGATCCCACAATTAAAAATTTTTTAAAATATATTTTATTGCTTTTTTACAGAGAGGAAGGGAGAGAGAGAGTTAGAAACATCGATGAGAGAGAAACATCGATCAGCTGCCTCCTGCACATCTCCCACTGGGGATGTGCCCGCAACCCAGGTACATGCCCTTGACCGGAATCGAACCTGGGACCTTTCAGTCTGCAGGCCGATGCTCTATCCACTGAGCCCAACCGGTTTTGGCCCACAATTTAAAATGTTTATGTTTTTGCCCACGTTATAATTAGCACGGTAATAGGACTCACAGGTTAATTTTTTCCAACAGTTATTGAGCACCCAGTGTGCACCTATTGAACTGGGCTCTGAAGGAGGTAGTGCTGGCGGTGGGGGATGAAGCAGAAAAAGCAACGTAGTACCGAGCAGATCCTATGAAGGGTCAAAGTGAGGTTCTCTCTGGGAATGTTCTGGGAGTGGGGAGAAAGCAGGGCTCCCGGGCAGCTGAAGCCACTAATGACCTCATTATACAATATTCAGGTGATCGCCTTTTTCTCCGCCTGGAGAAGTGGCTCCTCCACCATCCCACTGGGGCGCACGCACCGAATCGGCGTGGACCACTGTGGATCTGTGGAAGGCACCACCCAAACACCAGGTGTGACCAGTGTCAGGGGCGTCTGCTTCCCTTTCCTCGGGCTTCCAAAGTGTCGGTTCCCTTCTGCTAGTTTTGTTGGTTCCCATCTGCTAGTTGTATCCCGGCCGTGCAAATAGGCAGACTCCCGGCCCGGGCTCCTGTACTCTGCACCCCCTCGACCCTCCGCCCGGTTCCGCCTCAGGCGCACGCAGGTCTCCCCGCTCCCCCACGCCCCCACCCCTCGGCGCCGGGCACGGGCTTGGTTCCCAGCCCGGCCCCTTGTCCCCGCCAGCTCCTGGTCTCCGCGAGCCCCCGCCCGGCCACTGCAGCAGCGCAGTGCTGACCGAGCGCGGGGAGGCGGGTTCCACCGCGGCGAGGAGGACCCCGCTCCCCACCCCCCTCCCTCCGGGGCTGAGCCGAGGGGCTCTCCTTCCCGGGGCGCGGGGGGGCAGAGGGGCCGCTGAGGCGGCAGAGGTCTCCGAGATCGTGCGCCCCGCGGGAAGGCCAGGCTGCCGGGTCAGGAGCTCCCCGGAAAACGCGGGCGCCGGCCGCGCAGGTGAGGCTGATCCGAGGGGCCGGGCCGGGTCGGGGAAGGCCCGTCCACCCGCGCAGCTCCGCCCGGGATCGCGAAGCCGAGCCGCCCCGAGGCTGTGGGCAGGGGGAGCGGAGCGCATGGGAAAGCGGCTGCCCAGGGCCGGACACCCCTCGCCCCGGGCACCCCTCGCCTGCCGCCGCCGCCGCAGCAGGTGGGGGCCCGGCGGGCCAGGGGCGGGGCCGGCTCGGGGCGGAGCGGGTGGCCGGGATCTGATCGCGGCGGGAGCGGTGGGGAGAGGCGGGGAAGGGGCGGGGGACGGGCGCCGGCGGGGGCTGGAGCCCGAGCAGCGCCGGAGCGGGAGCGGGAGCGGCGAGCCGGGCTGTCCGGGTGCCCGGGAGCTCGCCGCGCACCGGGGCTGGGACCGCAGACAAAGGCGCCGCTCGCCGGCCGCCGCGCTCCGGGGCTCCGCGTGGTAAGTGGCTCCCTCCGCCTCCTTCCTCCCCGGCCGCCTCCTCGGGAGTTCTGCCGGCTCCGGGGAAGCCGGGGAGGAAGCGAGAAGCGAGACCTCCCGCTGTCTGCCACCCTCTCCTCTCCCTGAAAAACACACCAACAACCCCAGCGAAAAGCAGGCAAACCCGAGCGCAGCGATTCCCCAGCGGTGCGTGTCCCCAGGACCGCCGGCCGCCTCGGTGACCCCTCGCCCTGCGGACCGCGCGTCACCCCGTGTGGTCCCCGGGATGGGAAGGTGGTTTGGATGGGAAGGGGGCCGCTGGGCTCCTGGGGCGACAGCTTAGCGGAGGAGAAGGTGGGGACGAGATGCCGCGAGGGGACCCCACCTTGGGAGCAGTTCGGTGCGTTTTGGGGCCGCCGAGGGGCAGTTCGCCCTGCGAGTTCGGATTTGGGTCTCGGTTGTGGGGTCCGCCCCGTCCTCTCCAACCTCCTCCCATCTCGTGAAAGGGTTAATGCAGCGCCTCCCAAACCCCACCCGAGGGACACCCCAACTCTGCCCCTCGGGGGCCCAGGGCGGGGCCGCGGGCGTGGGGAGGAGGGAGCCGCCGCTGTCCCGGGCTGCCATTCTGAGCGGAGGCTGCGGGGAGGGCGGGTGGCCGCCCGCCGAGGACGGGGTTTGACATCACCGCGGGGTCCCGGCTGGCTTCCCCGGCCTCTGCCCGCGGCTCTCCAGCGGAAAAGCCTTAGGAAGCCCGGCTGGCTTTGGCTTTTGTTCTGCCCGCAACTCTCTGGAATCCCGGGAGAAGCCAGGGAGGGGGCTGCCCCGGGGGAGAGTGGGGGGTGGGGGCCCGTGGCGGGAGCCCCAGGTGCGCCCCGAAATGACAACGGGAGGCGGTGACTACTTCCCTCCCGGGTGGGGAATGGATCCGGATAGGAAATCGCTGCGGGGCTCGACCCGGGGTGTGTGGCTCGCGGGGAGCCGGGTGTCCACCGCGCGGCGCCCTGTCACGCGCCTCTCCAGGACTCTCGAAAGCGCCAGCTCCAGACGCGCATTTCCATTCATGGATGCGCCTGGGGTGTGCTTAATGTCACCTCTGCCCGCTCTCTAAGGAGCGAGTGTCTGCTACAGTCCTATTTAACAGGCATTTACAGAGGGCCTACTGTGTGCAAGGGCATCTTAATTTAAAAGATATTGATGGAGCACCTACTATGTGCCAAGTAGATGTGTTACAAACTTCTCAATTTAAACGATATTTCGAGTACTTACTATGTTCAGGATAGCTTCTATTAGGTTAATAGATGTTTACTGAGCACCTACTGAGTACAGGCTTTTGTTTGTTTTGTTTTCTGAAGGGTTGCCCAGTGTACTTTGGGGAGGGCGGGGAGAGGGGGGAGATCTGGAGACAAGGGTGAGAGAATAGTTTCTGGCCCCTAGGGTCTTCAATCCCTTTAGTGGTTGCATGTTAACCTTTTGGGCTGCGTATGCGGTGTAGGAAGAGCTTCTGCTATAAAGCTGGAGTTTGTCAGAGGGAGCAGGGCAGAATAAGGAAAGGCCTACCCTTTCCAATTCAGTTTCCTTCCATTGAAAAAAAGAAGGCAGACCCTTTGTGCAAAGCACTGTGCTAGTATTGCAGGGAATCGAGGTTAATAAGGCAAAGCTCTGCTACTCAAAGGGATGGAGCATCTGGTGGGGACAGAAAGACACAGGACAATCAACTAAATCAGGAGGGGGAGGCGGAAGAACCCCAGCTGCAAACTGGTGGCAGCAGTTGGGGTAAAAGTATTTTAAAAATCTCATTGTTGAAATGACTGGGGACCTAGAGGCAAAATGAAGTGGTCTGAGGGTTCTTCCTGCTAAGAAATTTGATGACTCTATTACTCTAATAATCTTGTGATGTTGACACATACTGGAATATCCAGATTGGCAAGAGAACTGTGGGTCCTTAGTCTATTGGCAAATACTTGAGTACTTATATTGTTACTAGAGGTCCGGTGCATGAAATTCATGCACTGGGTGTGTGTGGGGGGGATCCCTCAGCCCAGCCTGCACCCTCTTGCAGTCCGGGACCCCTTGGGGGATGCCCACCTGATGGCTTAGGCCCGATCACCCTGGGCCTAAGAGGCAGTCAGACATCCCTCTCACAGTCCGGGACTCTCACAGTCTGGGACCCCTTGCTCCTTACTGCCCACCTGCAGCAGAGGTGGGAGAGGCCAACTTCTGGCTGAGCGGTGCTCCCCCTGTGGGAGTGCACTGACCACCAGGGAGCAGCTCCTGCATTGAGTGTCAGCCTCCTGGTGGTCAGTGCACATCATAGCGACTGGTCATTCCAATGGTTGTTCCGTCAGTCGTTCTGCTGTTCGGTCGATTTGCATGTTAGGGTTTTATTATATTGGTCATACATGCTGTTATCAGGGGCATATAGTCCAAGACAGTGGTTCTCAACCTTCCTAATGCCGCGACCCTTTAATACAGTTCCGACTCCCAACCATAAAATTATTTTTGTTACTACTTCATAACTGTAATTTTGCTATTGTTATGAATTGTAATGTAAATATCTGATATGCAGGATGTATTTTCATTGTTACACATTGTACATAATTAAAGCACAGTGATTAATCACAAAAACAATATGTAATTATATATGTGTTTTCTGATGGTCTTAGGCGACCCCTGTGAAAGGGTCGTTCGACCCCCAAAGGGGTTACCACCCACAGGTTGGCGACCCAGAGACATGGTCTTTTTCCTAAAGGACCTAACAGACTGTACAACTTACATGAAAAATCAGGGGCAGCCGAGCCAGTGTGGCTCAGTAGTTGAACTTTGACCTATGAACCGGGAGGTCATGGTTCAATTCCCCATCTGGGCATATGCCTAGGTTGCCCAGTAGGGGGTGTGCAGGAGGCAGCTGATCAATAATTCTCTCTCATTAATGTTTCTATCTCTCTCCCTCTCCCTTCCTCTCTGAAATCAATAAAAATATATATTTTTAAAAATCAGGGGCAAATTCCTATTAGAATTTAATGTCAGAAAAAACATTTCTGTCCTCATGGAATTGTGGCTTTCCTTTTATCAGAGCTTAAGAACATTCTATATGTCTAGTGTGTTTATCTTTTTAACCTTGGCCTCCAACAATTCCTGGTAAATGCTTTATCCTAGCTTCTTGGTACAATGATCTTTTTCTTCCAAAATTATTTCTGATCTCCCATTTAAATTCTTTTAAAACTACATACTACTTTTTGTTATGAACTTAAAAACCGCCCCCCTCCCCACATCTTTTCTGGCAGTTGGCCCCTTATGAAAGAGACATAGGAAATAAGGCAGACACTAGATGAATGACTTGGAGGCCCTTTACTTATAAAAAGAGGGAGAAAAAAATAACAGAGGCCAAAACCAGGCATGTGCAGAGAAAACATGAACTAGTCTTGCAAGATGGACTAGGATTCAGCTTACCTCCCATTGGGGGAGTGGTATAAGCAGAGGCGAAGGAGGAAACAGACCATCTGTATGTAGAGTGCTTCATCTGGGACAGTTGCCATTCATTCAACAAAGAGGCCCTGCCTGAGCATCTTACTGTGCCCATGACTTTTTTAGGTGTCAGGTGGGGGGTTCATCCAGCAGTTTGGGGTTCACTGTGATCCCCACAGCTGGCAAGGACCCTCATCTCCTGTTCCAGCTGCAATGGTAGAACTGCATCCCTACCATTCTTTCGAGCATCCTTGGGCTGTGTGTGTTTTCACCTTAGTGGAACGCGATTTTAACTTCCTTGAAGGACAAGAATGTGACTCGTTCCCCCATCCTTCCTTGTCTGCAGGCTCAGGTGTAGTCTGTGGAGTAGGGACATTTGTTTCAGAACCCTGTATGGCCCATTTCTTCACCCTTTCCCTGCCTCATCAGGGCCTGTCCTCTCTTCCTCTCCACCACTGCAGCTCTTCAGAGCTGTTCACTATATGAAAACTCAGGGGGAAAACAGTCTGTTATCAGTCACTTCCTCTTGAATATGATTGTAGGTCACTGTTGTCTTTCCCCGGGGGGCGGGGGGGCGGGAGGGGGGCTGGGGTGAGGGGTGTCTTTGCAGTTTAGGCCTCATTATGGAATGAAAGACTTCGTTCACCAGGAGAGGATTTAAGCATGGGCACGTGGGTGTAGGAGGTAATTGGGAGGCAAAGTGCCTTTCCTGGTGCTCCTGAAATTATGCTACCGCCTCCTCATGGAGCCGCTCTTGGCAAGGTCCTTGCGGTCCCATGACCCATAAAAGTGTGGAGCTGGCGTTGCTTTTGAACATGATGGAGGGTTGATGTGAGATAGCAGCTCTGCATGAGCTACCTGTTAACTTGGGCTTCTACTCTTTAATCGTTTTCCAGCCAGAATTCTAGCAGTTTTACCTACATGCGCCCATTATTTTAAGGCAGGGATTCTCAACATGGGCTCTTGGATGCTGTGCGCTGGATATGCTCTGTCACAGGGAGCTGTCCTGGGTGTTGTAGAATGTTCTGCAGCATCCCCAACCTCTACCCACTAGAGGCCAGGAGCACCCGCATGCCCCCTCCCTGAGTTGTATCAACCCAAACTGTGTCCAGTTATTGCCCCCTGGGGAGCAAAATCACTGCTGATCGAGAACCACTGTTCTCAGGGGTGTTGTTATGATGCCTTATGCTGTATAACTATTCCCAGATTTCTGGGAGAGGTCGTATTTAATGTAACTTGGTTCTTTTTATTAAAGTTGACTTAGCAAATGTGTAGTTAATATTGTAGAACTTTCCATATGAATAATTTCCCAAATGAGAATAAACATCTTTTTTTTTTTTTAGGCCACATGTTCTAATCTGGTCATCATATTAAGTCAATCTATTGAGGCAAAAAAAAAAAAAAATCTCAAATTCTTTTCCTTAGCATGTGGCTGATTTATATATCAGAGGTGCCCACAGGGTCACCTCTGCCCACTGTGTGGGCAGTAGGAGTGAGGGAAGTGGCAGGGGAGGGCCCAGTGCTGGCAGGATGCTGTGTAACTTGAGGGATCCTCTTTAAATAAAAGACAAAATGACCAGGTGTGGGGCTCCTCCCAGGCCCAGAAGAGTCCTGTGCAAGAAAGAGGCTCTGAGCTGTCTGTTTTTCTTAGCTTCGACTAAAGCTGCCCCTCGAAAAGCACTCGAGGAGGGGTGGGGCAGGTGTGGCTGCAGGAATAGTAAAGTAGGAAGAAGAAAGTAGGGACGTTCTTCTAGCAGGAGCTAAGAGAAGCTTCTCAAAGACTTAATTAGAAAACATGGATCGCAATAGACTTGTTAAATACGGGGTAGCCTGTACTTCTGTGAATATCTGCCCTCAAAAGTAGGAATTTCCAAATCTTCAGCAACCCCAGGTCTGTGTCAGCATCAGCAGCATCTTTGTGGGATGGAATGAGGAGCAGGGTTAGCTCAAGTTCTCCAAGGGCAGCCGTGAGTTCCACTAGTGGACAGAAGTAACTGCATGCGCACTGTAGGCGAGGCTGGCCTCGTGCCCAAGCTATTGCTTCAGAAGGTGAATGGAACTCTTTATTCAGGTCACTATAATGGTATTTGAAAAGTTTCCAATGAGATTTCATTGATTCAAATTTCTATTTTGGAAGACCCAAGCTGAGCATGAGATTTTTCCTTGAATTGAAACAGGCCAGATAGGAAGTACCTTTGGGGTGAGAGTGGAGATGGGCAAGTAATACCAGTTCTTAAACATTTAAAATAATAAAACTTTAAAAAAACACCCTATTTATCAGACTTTTATTTTTTAAAAATATATTTTATTGATTTTTTACAGAGAGGAAGGGAGAGGGATAGAGAGTTAGAAACATCGATGAGAGAGAAACATCGATCAGCTGCCTCCTGCACACCCCCCACTGGGGCTGTGCCCACAACCAAGTTACATGCCCTTGACCAGAATCGAACCCGGGACCCTTCAGTCCGCAGGCAGACGCTCCATCCACTAGGCCAAACCAGCTTGGGCTGTCAGACTTTTAATTCATTCACAGTCTTTTCCCTTCATCTAAATTGACCTGTCTTCAACGGAGAGAAAGTCTATGCTTATGCTTATTCTAAATGTGCCTGGCTGTACAGGAGACTGATCTGTCACTATGGCAATGTGTAGATTGAACAAAACGAAAAGACTCTCTGCAAGAAGATTTGCTATAGGCAGGATTTTTTTTTTTAAAAAAAGCTAGTTTTCTTTTTCTTATGTATATGTATTTTTATTGATTTCAGAGAGGAAGGGGGGAGAGAGTGAGAGAAACATCAATGATGAGAGAGAATCATTGACTGACTGCCTCCTGCATGCCCCCCACTGGGGATCAAGCCCACAACCCAGACATGTGCCCTGACCGGGAATCGAACCGTGACCTCCTGGTTCATAGGTCGACACTCAACCACTGAACCATGCTGGCTGGACTCTGTTTAGGTGTTTTTCTTTTTTAAAAAAATGATCTGCTTGTAGAAAACCCATTAAAAAACAAACAATAAACTTTTGCTCTCATGGATATTTTATGAAGAGTTTCAGAACTCTAACATTTCAGGTGCTATGTTTCAGGGTGGCCTTTTTTTGTTCGTAGTAGTGGAGCTGCCATTCCGTTCCCAGGCAAGGTGGATGGATAGGGAGCACTGGCCCTTGGTATCAGCCAACATGACAGGGAGCGCTTAGTCAGTACTTCACAGCTCGGAAAGTGGTGCTGTTTTACTGTTTCCATTGACATATGAGGACAGTGATGCACAGAAAGGTAAAATCACCAGAGTCACATACACTTTTAGAAGGATCCTGGTCACCAGTTCCAAGGTGATTCTTGGACAGCAGCTGGATGTCCTATGATTCAACTCAGTTCTGGTTCTATTCCCCCAGAGAGAACATCAGTTTCCACAGGTAAAGGGCTCAGTCCCACAAGACGGCAGGCCCTCTGCGTCAGATGCCAATCCCAAGCCCAGGCTGTCGCCGACTGGCTGTAAATCAGAGGTTCCTACAACCTCCTCTGTGGGTTCAATTCATTGGCTAGAATGGCTCACAGAACCCAGGAAGCCCATTTATTCACCAGATCACTGGTTTATTACAAAGAATACTAAATGGTACACATCAACAGCCAGATGATGAGATAGTCCTTAACAAAGGAGCTTTTGTCCTTGTAGAGTTTGGGGCCTGGCATGTGAAAGGGTTCTGGTTCCCCAACCTGGAAGCTCCTTGAACCCCCTTTTTGGGGGGGTGCTTCATTACATAGGCATGATTAATGAACTCATTGGCCCTTGGTGACTGAGTTTAACCTCCAGCTCCTCTCCCCTCCTTAGAAGTCAGGAGGTGGGACTGAAAGTTCCATATCCCTCTGTTTATATTTGCTTATTGATTTGAGAGAGAGAAAGAAGGGGGTAGGGAGGGAGGAAGGGAGAGGAAGAGAGAGAGAGAGAGAGAGAGAGAGAGAGAGAGAGAGAGAGAGAGAGAGAGAGAGAGAACATCATTTCAAAAGAGAACATTGATTGGTTGTCGTACCTGCCCCAACTGGGGATTGAACCCACAACCTAGATATACCCTGACCAGGAATCAAAACTACAACCTTTTGGTATACTGGACAATGCTGTAACCAACTGAGCCACACCAGCCAGGGCTGTTCAACTTATTTTAATTTTACAATATTGCACACATAGAAAAGACTATACAACTTTGTACACCTATTGCTAGAAATAGAAATCCTCCAGTTAGGTTTTAATAACTGTCCTTAAAGGCACAAACCTGTCCCTCCACTTCCAGGTAGTTCTAGATTGTGACTTATCCCTTTGGAATAAATGAAAAATTGATAAACAACTTAATTTTGAAGAAGGAAATTTTTTATTCTCCCAGAATATGTGATTATTTTTGGAGGCAGAATTACTAGAAAGCCCCACCAGCCACAAGAACTTATAAACCATGATTTTTGAAAGCTCTTCAGCCTGAAACAAAGTAAATAAATATCTCCAGCGTGATTCACTTCATGTGTCAGCAAAATCCTTTCTTAGGAACTTTGGCTCTTATGCTGATTTTTCTAAAGAACAATTGTTTTGAGGTCAAGGCCATTTTTATATTTCTACTGGCAAATTTTCCATTTATTTGAATTTGATGTGTTTTTGTTTTCAGCCTTTTTGGGACCATTTTGTCTGCTAATGAGATATATTATGCTGTGATTTTGGTAAAAGGTGAGAGCGACCGGGAGTTCAGATGAAGTTAACTGAACAAATTCCTTTCCTTGTCATAGAGACCAGCACATTGCCTTCAGGACGTGGTGGCAAGGATGTTTTTGTTTGTTTTTATCAGCTCTGCAAAACTTTTTAGAGGACAGCTCGTTCAACAGAAAAAAAAAAAAGGGACAGAAAAGTTCAGAAATCTGATATGATATTTGTAAGAGGAGAATGAAGGAGATGGTTGCATAAAGCACTTAGGAAGAGGAGGTGAGAAATATATTACAATGGAGTAACTACAGGGAACTGCTTTCAGCTTTCCAGATTGGAGGAGGGGAAATGAAAATGTTTTGACCAATTATTATGGGGTTCCACTATCCGCTTTATGGGACTCAAAGAGGGCTTTAATAACCCACCCGTCTGCTATGTAGTAAAGCCAGTGAAATCTGTGCCACCCAAGTGACAAAGAGCCCGTTAGGGCATTCAGAGTAAGGAGAGAGACAATCATTTTACACTGTGAGTGAGAATATGTCTGGTTACTAGTTCTGGGCATGTTGGGACCTAAATAACTGTTCATTTTTTCTATTCTTTACCATTTTCTTGAGCTGAATGGAGACTAGAGACAAAAAAAAGACATAGATCCTTATTTTGTGGGGTCTCTGAATGAAGGGGGATGGGGAGCATGAGTCCAACATGAAAATGCTCTTAGTTTATTAAAGTATTTTAGTTAAAAGGCTTAAGTCTTGTTTCCAAATTTTTGTGCACGTTTTCATTCTTCAGATTTATTGAATTTGTAAATCCTGAGGACCCCACCCCCCCGTTTTTATGAGCAGTCTTTGAAAGTGAACCGGAAATGCATTTATGCAACAAGACGCAGTAAAAATCCTTTGGCTTCTCTCTTCACTTTATTCAGAAGCAGATCCCCAGGACCGAAGGTTTCTCTTATTTAACCATCACACAATACAGTGTTTTGCTCTACACTCCTGAATTCAGGGTTTGGTTTCCATATATATTAAATAACCTCTTATTTTCCGTTCCACCTTTCCTTTTGGTGAGAAATAATAAGAGCATTATTACAATTATCACCACGAGAAGCAATGTCAGATTTCAGTAATCTGAAACGATGTTGCCTTAAGCTGAGATTATTTGAAATAAGATCTTTCCTCTCCAGTAACGGATACCTGGAAAAGGAGATGTAAGGCTGTAGACACAGGAGCACATATGCACATACAGTTATCATTATGGGGTAATCATAAGCTTTTTTCCCCCTGTAAGGACACACGATATTGTTAGTAGTGGTAAAGGAAGAAGTAGCAGGTTATTGGGGTGAGGGAAAGGATTTTTATTTTATACCTTGGAATATTATTTCATTAAAAAAAATAAGCACATATTTTTATTTAATAAGTAATTAAGGAGAAAAATTTAAAAAGTAGGAAAAAAAGAGAGAAAAGAGCATGTGAGATCCTGAAGCTCTGACCTTAACCTCTGGATGCCTTCCTCAATGGAAATTCTGGTTTTTATAAATCATCAGATCAAAATCTACAGGAACACGTGTTTAGCATACGTTGTGTATATCCCCCAGGGTTTTATGTGACTTATATCATGCAGCAGGCCAGTGTCTTCTCTGAGCCGCCCAGTGGCACTGTCCGGGATGTTGGGTCAGTATTAGATGAGTCCCATTTTACGGGTGTGGGTGGGATACTTAAGCCTGAAGAAGATGAGTGGCTTGTCTAAGATGATATAGTCACTACCTGGGATGGTCAGAACTAGAATCCAAGTTTGATTCCAAGTTTGCTTCTTTTAATCCTGATGGAGAGAAATGTACTATTTATCCTGGACACTCTTTTTTCAATACCCCAAGCTGCCTCCTCTCTGGTTTCATGCCATAGCATCTACTTCATTGTCTCTTAGATCATGGTTAGCTGTGTAATTGTTTCCCTCATTAATTTTATCAGCATTGGCTGTCTCTCTCTTCTTTTTTTGTATCCTCACTGTGTCTAGTACATCATGGCGCATGTATTAGTTACTTCATCTTTGTTTTATGAAACTGGAGACTCAAGATACTTTCTCCTAAATAATTATCCATTTTTAGGAAAACAAACTAATAAACTTAGCCATTTCCACAAGACGAATGTCATTGCCCACAAGAGAATTAGAACCACATGATGTTTGAGCTGGAAGAAAATCATCTTTGCGAGTATTTATTCTCTTGGTTTATAAACGAGGAACCCAAAGATCAAATAACTTGCTCAAGATCACACAGGCAATTAGGGTTGGTGCCCAGAGCCCAGTTTTCTTAACTTCCAGCCCAGCCCTCCTCCTGCTGCAATAATCATTACAGAGAACAATTCTGTTGGTCATCAAACTTATAGATGAATGGCCAATGCTGGCAGAAAGTAGGTCACACGGAATTAAAACTCCAGCGGTAAGAGAAGAAGAGGTATTGAGCTTATTTCTCCAAGTTTTAATGAATGATTTTTTAGGTAGTACCTCTTTTTAAAGCAAACTTGCTATATAAATGTCAGCATTTCTACAAAAGGATTGATGGTAGGAATCTTTTTGCTGCCAAGGGCCATTTGGGTATTTATAACGGCATTCATGGGCCATCCACAATTATCACCTTAAAAATTAGCCTGCTATATTTGGCCAAACATTTCATTACCTCCCTCCTAATGCCTTCACAGGGCCTGCAGGCCGGTTGTTCCCCACACCTGCTTCAGATGAGAAATATTTCAACCATGTACTTTTGTTATGGAGTAAAATTATTTTCACTTGTTGGGCAAATCAAGGTGCATAGCATCAAAGTTGTGAAATGAGAAATTAATAGTGTGTTCTCTCTGCTGGCTTCTTAAAATGGGAGCCACATCTGTCCCGCTATCCTCCCCTTCAGCAGGGAGTGGAGAACCCTCCAATTCCTAAATTCATCCCTGGGCACCTGAGTGCCCCCAAACCACTTCCAGTTTTCAAACATGATGAGAAGGGCCCCGAAAGATAGTTCTGTCTGAGGCCACCCAAAAAAAGCAACAGAGCCTGGCTGGTGTGGCTCAGTGGTTGAGCATTGACCCATGTACCAGGAGGTCATGGTTGATTCCTGGTCAGGGCACATGCCTGGATTGCAGGCTCAATCCTCAGTAGGGGGCGTGCAGGAGGCAGCCGATCAATGAGTCTCTCTCATCGTTGATGTTTCTAGCTCTCTCTCTTCCTCTCTCTGAAATAAATTTTAAAAACACATTTAAAAAAGAGCAGAAGAAATTTCAAAGAGGGGGACCGTTTCCAAAGTGTGGGACAGTGGAGTCCTGGGTAGGATTCATTAAGAGAGGAGGCAGAGTGCAGTGTCCTGAAATAAGTACCTTTTGGACCAACCCCTGCTGGATCCATAGCGTCCTGGAAGGCACTGGCTCCACTGGGCATGGCTGTAAAGCCCACTGTGATAAGGATGGCTCTCCGGTTCATTTTGGTGTAACAGGGGTGTAAGATGGGCGCCGTAGGACAGCTGCGGTACGATAGTAGGAGCCTCCCCTGCAGCTCGGCCTCGTGCTGCACTTTCCAAACCTCTCTGCACACTGGCATCATCCAGGGACCCTTCACAAAACACTGATGTCTGTGCCCAGCCTACCGCCCCAGAGCTGGTTGGTCTGGGAGATGTTCTGGGCTTTGGAATTTTTAGAGATGATTCTGAAGTGCAGGCGAGTTTGGAAACGAATGGTTTATGGAGTGGTTCTTTGGCTGTATTAGAATCACCTGGAGATTATATACATATATAGGTATGTGTGAATAGATACCTGTATGTATATATGTATGCGCACATGCATGTGTATATGTATACATATGCACATACACACATGCATACATATGTGCACCACACACTCACACATGCATATGTACACCACATGTATGCAGTCCTAGAAACTGATCTGTGTCATTTGGGACAGGGTCCAGACATCAATGTTATTTAAAACCATGGTTCCCCCAAATTGGCTGCACATTGGAATCATCTGGAAATTTCAAATAATACTAATGCCTGGGTCCCACTCCAGGAATTCTGGTTTAATTAGTTTAGGATCTGGTCTGGGCATCAGAATTTTTTCAAAGCTCTTTATGTGATTCCAATATGCAGCCAAGGTTGCAATCCAGGAGGCAAGCGAGTGAAACCTGACTTACCTTGCACATAGTAGGTGCTCAATAACAATTAAGTATGAAATGAAAGATAGATGGGAGGGCTTATTAGAAATGTCAGTGGTGAAAAGCTGTACGTTCCTGGTTCCTTGGGCACCTCCGTGTGCCTGAGCACGTCATGCTGTGATTTGGGGTGGGGTGCGCATCGCCTTAGTGTAGCTCCCAGCGGGACTTTCTGTGGACCTGACTGCCAAGAGCTTCCCCATTGCTCTGTTCCCCATTGTTCCTACCTGTGGCAGGAGAGGCAGATCTGCCTGTCACAGTTCTGATGTTTGCAACATAGTTCTTTGGAGAAAAGAAACCAGACACCTGCTTCTGTAAGACCTAGGTGACGGAGTTAGCCCGAGGTGAACTCTGTCCAGGGCAGCAAGCCTCTGCCAGGGTCAGTGAGAACTCCCTGGAGTGGAGCTCGCGTTGCCTAGCTTCCTTTGTTCCCTAGGTGATTCTTGTTGATTCCAAGGGGTACTGGGAGGGGAGCATTTCTGCATCTGGCCAGTGAAGGCAGCTGCCTTCAGCCATGAAGGGGCCTGCCAGCCTGGAGAAGGGGAAACTGCCAGGCAGCTGCTTACAGAGCAGCATCTGAACTGCTTCCAAGGGTCTCTGAAGGCTCCAGAGCACTGGTTCTCAAACCCCAGTGTGCATCGGAACCCCCTGGAGGCGTCACACTCCGGCTTGCTGGGGCGGTGCCCTGATCTCTGATTCAGTAGTTACTGGGTGGGGCCCAAGACCTGGCACGTCTAACACCTTCCAGGTGATGCTTGATGCTGATGGTGCAGAGACTGCCCTTTGAGAACCACTGCTCCAGGAGGAAGGATGCAGATACTACCCATGTTGTTTAGGGAAAGGACGTTATCTGATCGCTGCAAATCTACCTCATGGTCACAAGGCCAGGAATGGAAATCACTTCCCACCCAACTGTGACACTGATAAATTGACATTAAAAAAATAAATGATGAAACACCTATTACATGGCAAGTGTTATGCAAGCTTTGTTGCTGGATGGAGGAAGGCCATGCAGTTATTCACGGAGCAGCTACTCCCGGTGGGTGGGTGATGGCCCAGTAAAGGGACAGTCACAGTACCAGTCTCCATGCTCTGTGGAGGGAGTGCCCAGGCCCCATGGGACACACATGGGCAGGAGGGAGGGTGGCTCTAAGGAGGCTTCTAGGGGCAGGGGATGCCCGGGCAGAATCTCAGAGTATGACTAGGGTGTGGCAGCTGAAGAAGGTGGGCAGTGTTCCAGGAGTGGCATGGGCAAAGGTGAGCGAGCCTGGTCTGGGGAGCCACACATGGTTTACAGTGACGAGGGAAGAGTTTGAGGGGTGAGGGAGCTTCGTGTGGACAGGCAGGCAGAGTGGGATGCCGGGGGGGGGGGGGGGGGCTGTCCTCCAGGGGGAGGAGCCAGGACTGATCTGTAAAGCAAGGGAAGCTGTGGAAGGGTTTTAAGCAGGCAAGTAGCACGATCAGATTTGCCGGCAAGTCAAACAGCCGACTGGAGGGAGTGTGCTCCTGAGGGAGACACAGGAGGCTGTTACTGGAGGCCCCGTGGGAAGGGATGAGGCCATGGGGGACGTGACCTTTACGTCACCTTGCCCTTGCATCACCCTCTTGCCTCTGCTGAATGTTTCCAGCTTTTCTGAGCCATTTCCAACAGTGCGTGGACTAGCATTGTGAGCACCTACTGTGTGTGCTTTTAGAGGGGAACCAGGCAATCATTCCTGTGCTTCCCCTACACAGATACTATTGTTCAAGAAACTTTAAGTGAAGTTGAATGTCAAGGGCAACCTTGGAGTGGATGAACCTCAAAAAAGCAACCACAAGAGGGGCCTGTGTGGAAGGCCGGGGAGCAGGCCCATTTACTCAGCCTGGATGAGGTCAGGGAGTGATGCTCTCTGCAAGTTGTGTAGCTCTGATTTTTTAAATTTTATTTCGTGTGTGTGTGTTTATGTTTTGGTTCTAGCTGGGAGTCATGCTTTCCTCTCCTGCTCCTACCTGAAGAGGTAGTCCAGCCGCCTGCTGGCAGCGCATTTCCCTACCCGCCAGCCCTTCAGTTTGGGGGTGAGTCTGACCCAGGGCAGTCTCCTAAATTCATGGCACTCTCATAATGGCTCTAGTACCGGGCATCAAGGAGGGACAGGATGTCCACAGCCGATCAGACCCACTCCTCACCCAGGGCAGTCATGAGCGATTGTGCCTGGAGGACATCGTGAGGAGGGCTGCAGCGAGCTAACGGTGCCCTAGGGACAAATGCAGGAGTTGGGGAGTGAGCTCTCCTCTGTCCCTGGCCCGACTTAAACAAGAAAAATCAACAGTGATGGAGTTCACTTGCCTACCTCTCACTCACTTCGCCTGCTAATGAAAATGTCACTGTGGTTTCCCCGCCAAGGGCTCTTCGTCACCTGTGATTGAGACATCTCCAACAAGTGGCTGTTGGGGAATTCGGTTCCAACAGGTCTCATCAGCACCCAAAGAGCCTCCCGGGGACTTTGCGGGCACCAGGTCCCCCGTTGAGCCCCTTCTTCCTTCAGGCTGGGGCGTGTCACCAGCAGCCAAGGTTGGGCTTCCTCAGAAGACTGAGTGGGCTGCTGCTGGGGAGGCCAGGGTGGCCCCGAATAGACTGATGACCAGTGTCAGTGAGCAGTCTTTGCTCTGAGGCAATGGCAGCAAGATCGACTGGTCCCCTATGTCAAGGTGGCTTTGTGGCTTCACACCAGCACCGCAGATGTGCGAGGAGAGTGCAGACGGGGCGCTGGCTGCCGGCCTCAGGTTGGAAGAGTGGGCAAGGGCAGAAAGTAATGGGCGAGATCCATTGTTGATGTTTGCCCTGGTGGCTGGTCAGGGGAGGCGAGGTGCTGTCCAAAGAGATGCAACCTGAGTGCCTCCCTGAGGACTGCCCAGGCAGTTTGCTAATGACCTGGCCCAACTGGGATTCTCTTGCTGGGGAGCTGCTGACATGTTTGGCCAAATGTCCAAGGAGATTTTCATTGACCTTTGGCTGGCCACGCGGAGCTGCTTGTCTCTGAATGAAGTGCGCCACATGGTGGGTGCCATCTTGAAAGTCTGTTCTTGGGTCACTTGAGGGGGACTCTGCCTTCTCTGTCTCTCTCTTTCATGGTGTATGCTGGCAGCTCCGCTCAATGGACCAGCACTAGAATACAAACTGTCTTATTCTCTAATGACATTGACTGTGCGAGTCCTGTTTCCTCGGGTACATGGTTAACCTTAAGGACAGGAACCTAAACTGATCACAGAACTTTTGTACCACCCTCTCGCTTTCCGTTTCGCTTACTGTTGTGCAGTAGCTGTCGTACAACTGGCTGCTTGATGGAAGAGCCTGAATTCCCTTTGGCTTTGAGCCAGCTCATTTCCGCACACGTCTGCCTTTCCATCGAGTGCTGATCGTGGGCCTTTCACCTCATCCTCACCCACGAGGAGTACAGGATACACTCGTGCACCCTTCACTTCATAAGCAATATGGCTCATAGCTTGCATATTCATTCTGGGTCCTCTCAATGTTCCAAAAATGCTCTAGTGTTTTTCCTTAAGTGAAGAAATAAGATGTAGTGATTGTCTATTGCTGTGTAACAAACAGTTCCACCGTGTAAAAGCTTAAAACAGCAAGCATTTGTTATCTTACAGTTTCTATGGGTCAGGAAAGCAGCTTGGCTGGGTGGTTCTAGCTTCAGGCCTCTCATGAGGTTGCAGACAAAATGTTGGCTAGGACCACAGACCTCTGAAGGCTTGCCCTGGGTAGGAGGGGCTGCCTTCAAGTTCACTCTTAGGGCTGCTGGTTAGAGGCCTCGGTTGCTCTCTGTGTGGCCCCTCTTCAGAGGCCCATACAACACAGCAGCTGGCTTCCCCCGAGCAAGTGATCCAAGAGAGAGACACCAGGAAGTTGTAGTGCCTTTGATGACCTAGGCTCTGAAATCACCTGCTACCCACCCCACTTCCCCCTCTGTTTATTAGGAGTGAGTCAAGAGGTCCAGGCTACACTCAAAGAAAAGGGAGTGTCAGATAAATTTTGAACATATTTTAAACCATCAGATAAAGTATGGCTCCTGAGTTTGACCAAGTGGATGAGCAGAGATGGCTGAGTCTGTCCTCTGCTAAGGACTCACTTCCCCATGTGGGCTTGGGGTCTGTCTGGGAAACTCCGTGAGCCTGTGGCTTGAGAGTGGAAAAAGGTTGGGATCCGCGGTTACAGAATTTAGTCTGAGTGTGACTGACTAGGATATTATAAAGGCCTCACAATGTTCAGTACAGTTACTTCAGGCAAGTGCTTCTATATGTTCGTGGAAATAGGACTAAGATGCAAAGATATGCATTTTCAACTTGAATCTCAGTTAGTGGTGTAAAAACTTGCTATTTGCAGCCAGTGGAGGGACCACCAGGAAATGTGTTTTGGCCCCGCCCTGGTCTCGGCTTCCTGTTTGGAGGGGTTTGAGCTCATTCATTCATGCACCTGAGCATTATGTAGGAGGGATAAGGGCAGCGCTCATATCAGCTGCTGAGGTGCTCCTATGATGCCCCCTCAGATCAGAGCTGATCAGGAGGGGGACAGTTTAGGGCCCCATTAGCAGTCCGTGGACCCATCAATCCAGCTCAGACCACCTCACCAGTTAATGAGGACATTCTCTTAAAACAACTAATGGGCTTTCTTGCTGTGCTAAAATTAGAGCTGGAAGGTAAACATAGATATATCATTGGAGTGGAATAATGTTAAGCCACATGGAAAAATTCTAGTGTGGATTGTCATTCTGTTGTCCTTGGAGTTCTTGGACGGTGTGTTCTGGTTTGCTGGGGACACTCTCAGCACAGTTTGTTGTCCCTGGGTAATTATTAATGTCTCCTTTTACTTTCATAAATGTTCAGGTTTGAGTGGTAAGTTTTATGGTCTTCAAAGAATAGAGCTCAGCACTGAGTAGGCACTCAAGAAAGGTTAATTCCCTTCCTGGGCAAACCAGCAACCTCTGCAGAGAAGTAACCGCACAAAGTGCATTTTGTGCTTTTAACAAACCTATTCTTGACACCAGAAATCAAAATCAGGGCTTTTTCCTTGAGTAAGCGCTTCTTTTGTAAAGTAATAACGCTTATTCAGATTCATATTGGCACCGTCATTGACCTGGCTTCTGCTGGCTTTGGATTTGGCTGAGCTCATAGGGAAAGAAGCCTGTGAGTCTTCATGGACGAATCCGTAAATGCCTCACAATAACATCGTCCACTGTATGTATCAGTTAGTCAATCATTTCTCATGCACGACTGTACCTCACAGCAGCCCTGTTCAGTGGGAGAGTCTGGGGAACTAGAGATACAGAGAGGATCCCACAACTAATTAATAATAGGCCTAAAACTGGAACCCAGGTTTCCCACCTTAGATTCTACATTCTTCCCTTAATCCTGCCTCTTTGTAGATGTTCCCATCAGCTGTATCTGGCCATGCCATGCTCATTTAAGATGTTTCTCTTAACGCCCAGGAAAGTTTAGGAAATCGATGAAGTTGTGGCATGATGACCTAGGTCAGTGGTCGGCACACTGCAGCTGGCGAGCCACATGCGGCTCTTTGGCCCCTTGAGTGTGGCTCTTCCACAAAATACTACGTACAGTGCGATTGAAACTTTGTGGCCCATGCGCAGAAGTCGGTATTTTGCGGAAGAGCCGCACTCAAGGGGCCAAAGAGCCGCATGTGGCTCGCGAGCCGCAGTTTGCCGACCACTGCCCTAGGTGACAATGCAGAATTTGGTTACTCAAGGACCTGCATTGTGGCTAGCGTATTCATTTAGTTTGGCCAAGGAGCCCCTTCCTTAAAGAACCCTTCCCTTTATTTAGTGCTTTTTTGGTTCACAAAGCACTTTATGTGCAGTGTCTATTTGCAGCCGTGTTTGATGCATGGGGAGCCTGGGCACAGGTTACTGTCAGAGGTCTTGGTATTACCGTTTCTGCCCAGAAGCTCAGAAAGATTAACGGGATTACTCAAGGTGACACATCTAGTAAATGGCAGCGTGGGCTCCGCGCTCAAGTATTTCTGATATTTAGCCCTCATTACTGATTTCAAAGAGTTCCTCCAGCATGATATCAAAACTGGGAGAGATGTTTGATTCTAGGGCAGTGGCTTCAGAATGAGCACCTCACGAAATGCTGAGATTGAGTCTCCTCTATGAAGAGGGGTGAGTATACCTTCTGACCGCCACAGGGGTGAGACGTGCAGCGGCCACTCACAGGGCTCAGATGATTTTAATCGACCCAAAGGGCCTGCGAAGTTAATTAAGCAGCTCATTTTCAAATGGAGCCAAGTGGGCAGAAGGCGATCAGAGAAGGACAAAGGACTTAGGAATGAGAGTGTTTTTAAGGCCTGCATGCCCTGCCAATCATGGATAAGAAATGCTGTAGGGGAAAACCAGAGGCCCATGAGGGTGAGAAAAGATAAAGGCTCAGCGAAGAGTTCAAACACATGGCAAATGGCTCCTTCTCCAGGGAAGCTGTGTTTGGTTCTTTATTTGGAGCAGGAGGAATAGAGGGGTAAGAAGTTTTAGACAAATACAAATCCGTGAAGACCAGAGCTGCAGAAGAAACAGTGCCCGGCATGGAACTGAGGACAAAAACACCCATTTCCTCTGAGTTAGATAATTCTATTCCTCCTTTGCTAGATCTCAAGAGAATCAGACACTGGCTCACATAGACGGGGAAGCAACTGACTCATGTAGTGAGCAAATTACTTATGACTCCTCTTGGTGTCTTCTTTTCCTTCTTCCTGTTTTATTCTCCATCCCTTTTGTGTGCCTGAGGACATGGACGGACTTAGATTTCCTTACACTAGTTAGAGGCGCTCGTTTCCAAGCATGTGAGGAATTGTTTGATTGAAAGAAGTAAGAATGTACGTTGATTGAGGTGAGCAGGCCGCCATGCCTGTTGTTTTCTTCATAACGTCTGAAGGAGTTGCCTTAGCATCATTGGCTGTTGGAACTGGAAAAAGGAGCTTTAGAGACTGCAGTTCAACTTTCCATCTGACGCAGGAGTCTTTTCTGCAGCTACATGAGTAGATGACAATTCAGATGTTTTGGAACAGTTTCCGAGGGAAGAATTTGCTGTCTCAGGAGGTTGCTCACTCCATTTCTAAATGCGTTAACCTACTAATTCTTACTAGTAGAGCACCTGCTGTGTCCCAGGCATACACTGTGTGAGTCCTTTACAATTATTGTCATAGATCCAACACGACCTTTATCCCTATTTTACAGACAAAGAAGTTGAGACACAGAGAAGTTAAGTGACTTGCCCAAGGCCACACAGCTAGTAAGTGACAGGGATGGGATTGGAACCCAGGCAGTCTGACTCCGCAGTCTGTGCACTACTCACCGGCATTGCTGCCTCTCTGTTAAGACATCTCTAGTAATTATTGTTTTTCTCTTACTTTGCATCAAAATTGGCCTCTTGCAGTTTCTACCCCAGTGCCCTTCATGTGATGATTCATCAAGCATTTTCAGACAAACGGTCATGTCTTCCTATCATCTTCTCTTCTGCGGGATGCCATCTTTAGTTCTCTCACGAATTTCTCACGTGGCATGATTTCCAGGTTTCTGGTGCTTCTTCTGGTTGTATGTCAATTTCAGATAGCCTGGTGAGAAGCACCTGAGATTTAAGGTCAAACCCACCTGGATTGAAATCTCAGCCTCTTTACTTATTAGCTGTATATTCCTGAGCAGATACTTTATCAGTCTTTTGAGCAGAGGGTCCTGCATTGGTGTAATGGGACTAATTCTAAACTCCTTGGGTCATTGTAAAGATGAGCAAAGGGCAGGAATCATAGTGTGAGCTCCAGAACGGTTAACTATGATTCTTGTAACTGTGACTAGCCACAATGACAACTATATTCATTCCCTCCGAATTGACCTGTACATTCATAAATCTCAATCAAAACCTTAGCATGTTAATTTGAAGAAATTGACAACGTGATCTGAAAATTACATGAAACTTTACAGGTTGTAAAATAGCAAAACAATACTGAAAATGAAAACCAAGTTGGAGGACTCATACTACTTGATTTCAATACCTACTTTAAGCTACAGGAACAAAGATAGTATGATACCAGCATAAAGATAGAAAAATAGATCAATGAAACAGAACTGAATCTAGAAATAGACCCGCATATGTACAATTAATTGCTTTTTGATAGAGATGTGAAGTCAGTTCAACAACAAAGGCTTTTAAACAGATGGTGCTGGAAAAAATGGCTATCTGTTTGCATATAAGATAACCCTCGACCTCAGCTCCGTTGAAACATCAAAACTAATTTGAATCCCATCATAGACTTAATGTGAAAGCCAAACACAAAACTTCAAAAAGAAAACACAGGAGATTTGGGATTAGTCAGAGATTAGGACACAAAAAGCACTAACCAAAAAAGCACAGAAAGAATACATTTGACTTTATCAAAATCAGATCTTTGTATTCATGAGGAGACACTATTGATCAAGAAAATGAATAGGCAATCTACAGACTGGGAGAAAATATTTGTTACGCAGAATTCAGTAAGACTTGGAATGTGATAGTTAAAGAACTCCCACAAACCAATATTAAAAGACAAACAACCCAATAAGAAATATGGGCAAAAAGATGTACAAATTTCCAGTAAGAGATTTACATCATTTGTCATAAGGGAAATACAAATTAAAACCGCAGTGAGATACTATTCACAATTGCTAGAATAGCTAAAATCAGAAAGACTGACAATACCAAATGTTGGCAAAAATATGGAATTACTGGGATGCTAATACAGTACTGGTGAAGTGTAAAATGATACAACCATCTTGGAGAAGTGTGTGGCAATTCTTATGAAGTTAAGCATACATCTGACCCAGCTATTTCAGTCTTAGATCCTTATACAAAAGAAGGGAAAACACCCTATATAATAAAAGCCTAATATGCTAAGTGTCTGGTCATCTGGTCGGCTGTTCAACCAATGAAAACATAATATGCTAATGATATGCTAAGGATGCTCAACTGCTTGCTATTATGTGCATTGACCACCAGAGGGCAGACAGTCGATCGGTCGACCAGTCACTATGACGTGCACTAACTACCAGGGGGTAGATGCTCCGACTGGTAGGTTAGCTTGCTGCTGGGGTCCAGCCGATTGGGACTGAGCAAGATGGGCTGGACATGCTCTGGAGCCCTCCTGCAGTCCCTCCCTAGCTGGCCAACCTCCTGCATCCCTCCCCGGCCCAGATCGTGCACTGGTGGGGTCCCTTGGCTTGGCCTGTGCCCCCTTGCAATCCAGGACCCCTCAGGGGGTGTCAGAGAGCTGGTTTTGGCCTGACGGCAGAATGACCAGTCATTATGATGCGCACTGACCACCAGGAGGCAGATGCTAAATGCAGGAACTGCACCCTGGTGGTCAGTGTGCTCCCACAGGGGAAGCACCACTGCGCCAGAAGCCGGGCTCATGGCTGGCAAGTGCAGCGGCAGTGGCGGGAGCTTCTCCCGCCTCTGCAGCCACACTAAGGATGTCAGACTGATGGCTTAGGCCTGCTGGCCTAAGTTGGCAATTGGACATCCCTCAAGGGCTCCCAGACTGTGAGAGGGCACAGGCTGGGCTGAGGGACTCCCCCCCACCCCAAGAGCATGAATTTCATGCACTGGGCCTCTAGTATGCCCATAAAAAGACTCATATGAGAATGTTCATAGCAGCTTTATTCATAATAGTCCCAAACTGGAATCAACTCCATCAACCAGGAATGGGTAAGTACATTATGGTGTGAGCGTGGAAGATGGAATAATACTCAGCAATAAAAAGGAATGAAATACTGATACATGCAACAGAATCTCAAAAACATAATAGTGAGTGAAAAAAAGCCAGGAAAAAAGAATACTTCCAAAGCAATTCTATTTATATGAGGTTCAAGTACAGACAAAACTAACATATGCTGATAGGAATGAGAACAGTGGTTGCCTTTGCCAGGAGTGAATGGGAATTGACTGGAAGGAAGGCATGAGAAAATGTTTTGGGGCAACATACATATTCTGTATCTTGTTTGGGGTGATGCTTATATAGGTGGACATAGTCCTAAAAACTCATTATGTTAAATACTTGAGATCTGTGTAAATTCTACCTAACTGTTAAAGAACAATGAAGAGGATATCTAAAGCTTAATACATATGCTTGTTTGAGAAGGCATACCTAGGTTTTCCCAGGGATTCCTTCTGAGTCCAACTCTGAATAGACATTGGAGGTTATCAATGAACTCTATTATCTATGGACTAGAGGCCCGGTCCATGAAATTCATGCACGGGTAGAGTCCCTAGGCCTGGCCAGTAATCAGGGCCGATTGGGGCCTTCTGGCTGCCGGCCGGAGCCTTCCTTTTGGCTGCTGGCTGGAGCCTTCCTTCATTCTGCACCGCCCCCTGGTGGTCAGCGCACATCATAGCGAGCGATTGAACTCCTGGTCTCCCGGTCAAACTTCCAAGGGGACACTTTGCATACTAGCCTTTTATATATATAGATATATAGATTTGTATGTAAAGAGCTTATCTACAGAGCCTTAGCATGAATAACTTTCCACTTCTTTGGGCTGTGAAGTCCTCACCTGAGAATTTAGATTAATGCTGTTTCTCTGCCTCAAGATTATTGATAATGTTAAATGAGATATGTAGTCAGGGCTCTGAAAATGTATAAAAGTGGTGGGACATCAGAGAGAATTGCTAGTTAAAGCCATCGCTATGACTCCTTGAAGAAGCTGAACTGGTGGAACAAAAAACCATAGTGGGGTTTGGGGCCATAAAACCACTTTTTCAGTCCCTCTGTGTTTGAAATTTACCTGGAGTCATTCATCCTCACGGCCCCTCCCCTCCTGGCTAACACCCCCTGAGAAATGTTAGACCTTGAAACTTGATCTCCTAAATTGAGTTAACTGACTTTAATATTAAACATCTACTGCGCTCCAAGCACTGTGAAGGTTATAAAAATGAGTAAGAAATAGCTCCTGCTCTCCAGCAATTTACAACATGGCCACATCACCGACAAGGAGGAGAATCCCACACAAAGTGTGCCCTCCTGTTCCACTCACTAACCAACACTATGGTCATCTTACTAGGGTCTCTTGATTTGTCCAGTCTCTGCTTTTTCACACATCAAGTAATTCATTCCCGAGTTTCTTTTCTTTTCTAGAGAGCAGTGGCCCAGACAGGAAAGAATCCTTTCATGAATCTCTAAGATGAGACCAAAAAAAAAAAAAAAAAAAAAATCAACTGATTATTGTGTCTTTTGAAGTCCTAACTTGATATTGTGTTCTCAATTTATGGATGGCTTTTGTTCTAAAAATAGCCACGCACCTTTATCTTCATAATTCATGCTTTAAACTGACTCTTAAAAAAAAAAAGGCACCACACTTCATTTGGATTTTACTTAATGCCCTGTTTTCTGTTCCAGGATTCAGTCCTGGGCATAGCATCATATTTAGTGGCCATGTCTCCCCAGCCTCCTGTGGTCTGCGACAGTTTCTTGCTTTCCTTGTTTTGTCATGACCTTGGCAGTCTACTATCCTGTAGCATGTCCCCCGATCTGGGCTTGCCCGATGTTTTTCTCATGATCAGACTATGGTTATGGTTTTTTTGTTGTTGTTAGTCCTCACCCAAGGATATTTTTCCATTGATTTTTAGTGAGAGTGGAAGGGAGGGGGAGAGGGAGAAACATCGATGTGAGAGACACATCGATTGGTTGTCTCTTGCATGCACCCAGACCAGGGTTGGGGACTGAGCCTGCAACCAAGGTATGTGCCCTTGACCAGAATCGAACCTGGGACCCCTCTGTCCTCGGCCCAATGCTTTATCCACTGAGCCAGACCGGGTAGGGTGGGTTATGCGTTTTTAGAAAGAACACCACAGAGGTGAGGTGCCTTCTCATTACATCCTCTCAGTAGGTACCTGACATCCACAGACATCATTGATGATGTTTAGCCTTGATCACTTGGTTAAGAAGGTGTTTTCCAGATTTTTCCACTATGTCTAGCACTCCCTAAGCTTCACCTCCTGGGCAGAGTATCTACCTATCTTATTTGGATGAATCTTTCTCAAACAGAATTAATATTCAGCTTCTTTACTACAGGACAATCCAACTGTGTACCGCACATCATCCTCGCTCCGGGCTTTGAGACATTAGCTAATTAATCCTAATTAAACTTTATAGCAGAATCTCACTAATTCTCACTTTCACTCATCTGTAAATAGAACGGCTTTTCTAAAAAACCCATCAGTCTTCACTTCACTTCGAAGCTGAGATTTATATGAGGTATCAGTGAAGCCTATTATCGATGGATGTGTTTCTAAAGAGCTTATCTACAGAGCCTCCGCATGAGTAGCTTTCCACAGATACTTTACTTTGTATTTTCTGCTCTCCTGTGGAGCATCAGCCTGGGGAGCATTATCCTAAGTCATTTCAAAGAATACGTCGGTTAAAAATAGCCTTGGATTTTAATCTATTTATTATATTGCAACCTCTAATTGGAACGCGTTTCTCTAAGGAGTGCAAAGCTGATTATGATGCATAATTAGGTAATGCCTACATTCTCAAAAACCTCCAGTGTCCTTAAGCCTTGGTTTCCAATAGAACAGAGTTTGGTTTAAGATGAATCTGTCTTGGATTCAGTCCAGTGGAATGCATTGTATTTGTTGCTTAACAAACACTGCCTGGCATGTTATAATGACTTTCCATTTATATGCTTTCTCCCAAACACACTCGGGTTTTTTGGGGAGAATCGTCTGGCTTACAGTGTTGTCGCCCGTAGTGATTAGCTTGTGGCACTTGCAGTAGATGTTGCTGATTGTCTATCTCACATCCATTTGCATCTTTCCTTCTATGAACAGAATCCCAATTTATTCAGACACCTTCTTCCCCTCCTCCATCAGGTATCGCAGGAGAAATTGACCACCCCTTAGCTGTAGGGCTGGATCTTGTTGGCTTAAGAGCACTCGTCCTTGTTTATGATCAACTTAGGAATGTGCACAGAACCCCAAATTGCCCATCTGAGAGGGCCTTGCTGGGTGTTTCTGAGAAAAGTTCCCTTCATCTTAAGCAAAACAACAGAGAGAGGCGAGGAGGTCCCTCTGCCTGTGGACACTGTCCTTTGTCGCTGTGCAGATCCGAGCTGCAGGAGCTCCCACCACCAACCGGAGCAGGAAGCCAGGGAAATGGCTGTGGCGTCCACTTTTGAGAAGCAATAAATGTACTTACTGTGTAAGCCAGTTTCAGGTCAGTGTCTGGGTACCTGCAGCCAAAGGCATCTTGAATGGTACAGAATTGTCATAAAATTTTTTAAATTGGTTTTAGTGCCAAAGGACCTCTTTGCAAGAAGAAATTAAAACGGAGTAAAAAGCACTAGTTCACTTTAATTTGGAAAGCAATTTTATAGCAGTTGGAAAAATTTAAAGAATATATAGTTTTCATTCCTATCTATCCCTTTTTCATAAATGCATTCATTAAATGTTACTTGAAACGTTGGTACTGTTCATGGTTGCAGGGTATAAAATAAAAAGTTGGGGCGTAGTAGATTGGTCTAGTGTGCCAATAGCCTGAATGGAGCTGGGGTCACAAAACCGTCTCGATTGTTGCCTTCTCTGAAACACATGCAACTCTTCCCCCAAAGCCTCAATTCCTCCCACCCTTCCACCGCTGCGCCCCTTCTCTTCCCCTTCTCCTGGGCGTCCTCATATGGGTAGGTGTGCTCTGAGCTGTCCTCCCCTAGCCTCTGCCCCAGCCTGCCTGGGTCTTCAGAACAGGACGAGCCCCTCCGTTGCTGGAATCTGCCCTTGAGCCCCCCTGCCCCTCGCTGCCTCTCGGAGATCCTGTTTGCTGCTTTATGACATTAAACAGGGGATGATTTTATTTCGTATTAGGATTCTGCATGCTGACACCTATAGGAATTCAAAGCCAGGAACATGGTTGCTCACCTTCCCCATCATTTGCCTGATCACCAGGCACATTCTATACCTTCCTCCTCTCCCTGTTGTCTCCCCGAGTCACGCTTTGTGAGGGGTTTATGGGGAACTGCTCTCCGGTTCCAGGGATGCTTTGGTTGGTTTTCCCTCCTGAGGAAAAGACCCTTCAATTTGGTATCTTAAACCTTAGCCCAGCAAGAAAATATTTTTTTTTCTTTCCAGCCAACAGCCCCATATTTCCCAATTGGTGTGCGCCAGATTTATACCCCTGCTGGAGGCCTGGTGTATGAAATTCATGCACGGGTAGGGTCCGTGGGCCTGGCCAGCGATCAAGGCTGATCTGTGGGGCGACCAGCAGGGCCATCAGAGCCCCTGCTGGGATCCACCTTGGCTGGCCTGGCACCACCTGCTCGCCAGCCCCACCCCCACCGCCGCCACATGTCGGGGCCTGCGGGCTGGGGGCAGCTCCTGCGTTGAACGTCTGTCCCCTGGTGGTCAGTGCTCATCATAGCAACCAGTCGTTCTGCCATTTGGTCAATTTGCATATTAAGCTTTTATTATATAGGATATTTTTAAATACTGTGTTTCTCAATTATCTTTCTCAGAATAGAGTACCTTAAGGTGCTCTGTAGAAAATAAGATTAAGTCATTTGAAAAATGCTGCCTACCTCCCCACAGTCACCATGCACATTAGCACATTATATGAGTCCCGATAACTCTGTGTGAAGACAAGGTAACTGTTTAACTTATTGATCATAACTCCCCCCATCTCTGCTCCCCACCTCCCCCCAAGGCCTATCCAATAGCCTGAAACCCACCTAGCAGAACTTAAAATTCCCTGAACCCGTGTTTGAACTCCGCCTCTTCTAGGTCCCCGTATTGGGGCCCCCACTCCCTGTCTTTTATCAGAACGGTCAGTCCTGCCCGGAGCCTCATGCCAGGGAGCCCGTGTGATCATTTACTTTAAAACATTCCCATATCAAAGTGGCAGCAGGCGTGTAGACACAACTTAACTCCACTTCACACCCCAGGGGAAGCGCTTGGCATCTGATACAGCCCCATCCGGAACCAACATTCCAGAGGTAGTTACTCAGCCTTGGGGGTACCCTCGCGCCTACACCTGAGGATGAATTCGCACGAGGCATGTGAGAAGTGACGTCTCCCTGTGTAATCAGTGGCGGCCAGTGGTTGGTTAGGAAGATTGTCCAGGTCACGCTTCCTGCATGAAGGAGGTAGGAGAATCTGCAAGCCCAGGTGGTGGGCGCCCTGGGGCTCCTGGGAGCCCAGTGCCTGTGTCCAGACAGAAGGAAGGTGCTGGCTGGGGTGTCAGAGGGGCAAGATGGGGACTTCCCTGAGCTACGGGAGCTGTTGGTGTGACTGTGTTGAACATTAAGTGAACATTAAACAGTTAGCCAGCTCTCATCTAAGACTTGCCTCAATCCCGTCGTACACCTGGCAGGGCGGTAGCGGGGAGGGTGCTAGTCCTCAGCTAACCCAGAGGCTGCCAGTAGTTGCCAGGGGAACTTGGCAGACAATTTGGCCAGAAAGCAGAGTGGTCAGCACCCCTGCAGGCGGAGTCAGCGGACTCAATCCCTACCCTGGTCCCCCGGGTCTCAAGGTGATGCTGACCAGGACAGGGAGTCATCAGACACCCCCCCCCCCCCCAGCTGTGCCAGCTCAATGGGCTTTCATTTCCCGTCTCCCCTCAGCGCCACAGAGTGAAATGGCTGCATTAGGGACGTCTTAGCAACTAAGGCACTCGGTTAAGGGATGCCCACGTCGCCTCTCCCACTGCAAGCACCTCAAAGAGGCACCTTCGTGCTAGGCAACCACGAGCCAGGTTTCTGCCAGTGTCCTGCCTTAGCCTCTTGCTCCCCCGCCACCCCCATTCCTGGGGTTCTTGCAGGAGCCATGACTGTACCAGCAAATGCCCTCGAACATGGCCCAGCGTCGTGTGAGCACCAATAAGTGTTCATCATTCCTCTCTCTCTCTCCCCGGCCGCCAAAGCTTTGAACCTTAAGCTGTTCAAACTGGTGCTTTCGTCAGTTTTGACTCATAAAAGAGCCCCTTCAGCCCTTCCTTGGAGTTTATTTGCTCTGGGTTGACAGGGAGCTCTAATAAGTGTGATTGGCTTTCCTGCTTCGCAGAAGATTAGAAACACCACATTAACAGGAATCTGTGGCAGGCATACTCAAAGCCGCTGATAGTGAAGGAAGCCACAGAAGTATAAAAATCAGGCAAGAGAACGTCTAAGTTCTGGGGCCATTTGAGTAGGAAAAGAAGACACAATAGCCCGGCCCCTCCGTGGTTTTTGAATAGTGACACTGTTCTGAAGCCTGTTGGTCATAATGGCCCCGAGTTATGGGAGATGATGAAGTGACTCCTGGCGTGCTTTGTTAAATGAGGCGGGAAAGCGTGTGATCAGCTTCAGAACTTCCAACAAAGTCGTGAGTGTTCGGGTGCGATGCTGAGGTTGCGATGCCGAAAGTGATAAATCGTCCTTCTGTGGTTTGTTACGGTGATGGATTGACCATTCCCGGTCCCCAGGTCCTACTGGATAAATGCGGCATCGCTTCACCTGGTGGCAGAAGTAAATGTTTGTAAAACACCCCGTAATCCATGAGGCGCAAGCTCGCTTGCACCCTCAGAAACAGCTCCCAAACCAGCTCCTGTTGGAGCCGAAGGACTTTGACAGACACACATGAGCACACTCCGAGCCTGAGGATAACGGGGCCGAGGAAGAGACGGCTGCCTGTCCGTAAAGCGGCCCTTTCCCAGCCTCTGTTTTTAACGTCTGCTTCTTGTTTTGCCCGGGAAGGCCGGAGCCGCTGTTTGTTTTGCTAAGTTGGGAGCAGGTACATTTTAGGGAAAGGCCTGTGGAATATTCTGCTGTGGCAAAGACGGTCACCGGATCTGTGCTCAAGTCTGCCTCGGCTTGTCAGCAGCCGCCAATCATGAGGGCAGAGTGGCCTGGAGCGGGGGGCGGGGGGCTTTGGGACTCATGCGTGGGCCAGCCTGGATTTTGATTTGCATCTTTCACAGAGATACATACTTAGTCAACGGGCAATGGACTTGAAAGCCTGTGGCGAATGGTGTAGCAAGAGACAGAGCCTTAAATTCCTGCAGATGTTTCCCCGTTGAGGAGGAGGGTGGAACCACAGCCTGTTACTGCCGTAGCCACTGCCGTTTAGTAAGCTCTTACATGGACCAGGTACTGTGCACACGTCAGCACTTCCCTGCAGGTGCTGTCAACCCTACCAGGTAGACACTCCATATAGTAAGATCTCTGCTCAGAGAGGTTAAGTGACTTATTCAAAGACACACAGCTAACTAGAGAAGGAGCTGACGTTGAAACCCAGATCTGTCTGCCTCCAAGGCCAGGCTTTTCACCACGAGGTGAGCACCAGGTGACATCTCCTTCCCCCGGGGCCAGCCCAGCCTTGGTGAGAAAATCACCAAGAAGGGGCTCCCAGGAGGCAGCAGGCGCTGCATGGAGAGAATGCCAGGGGCAAAGATATGGATCTGTTTGGATGGGGCCCTGATGAAATTCTGCCAGTTCAAACCCGGTTTATATTCTCCTGGAGTGAGCCCTCTGCTCTGGGGGCCAGAACAAAACATGACAGCAGCGTGGCGTCCCCTCCCACTGGGCCCCTGCTCTCATGGCCGATGTGTCCTTACTCAGGGCTTTTTCAGGGTCACTGCTACCTGAGCAGTGTGATTGCTGATCTTAGCTATTCAGTACAAGCCTGAGGTTGTTTTGGTTGGGGATGTCTGCCGGCACCTGAGCTGCCATCCTCTCAGGAGGTGGAGAGGAGGCTCAGCAGCCCGGAGCCAGCCCCTCCCCGCCACCAGCAGGAAGCTCTCCTGGCTCTCCTGGGAGGACCTGGCCCTCTGGTCCTCTCTCAGCTGATGTGGCTGCTGCTCTGCCTCCCCCGGGAACTTGGCAGACTGTCCATGGCGTCAGCCTGGTCCAGCCCTTCCAGGTCTCCCTGCACTCCAGGTGAGTGGCAGTCAGAGGGAAAGGTCAAGGGTGGCTGGGTCACGACCTCCCAGGGGAAGAGGTGTGAGCAGTTTATCGCTTAGGCCCAATGCTCTGTAAGGCATCCCGAGAGACGAGGAGTTCTGGATTTATGTTCCTCAGAGGGTCCCAGAACAAAAAAGACATTTTTAAAAGGGGATTCGACAGATAGAAGCAGAAGGATTCTGGCAGAGGGGTCACGGGGGAAATATTACAGGATCGGTAAAAGGGGCAGCTCTTTAGGGTCTGGAGTGCCAAGCAGAGGGGTTGGAGTTTCGTGTTTTATATACCAGGGTTCTGTTCAAGGTTCCCGAGCAGGATGCCACCCAGTGAAACAGTGCTCGGGGGAGATGAGCCCAGGGCCATCAGCTTCCATGCAAACCCAGGCCTGCCCCGGAGGGAGCTGGTGAAAATGTGCCCTATGGGGAGCCTGGCCCGGGGGTCGTCTTCAGTGCTGCCCCCACATATTTCTCCCTCCCTGCCTGCCGGGAACATGGCAGGATTGCCTTTTCCTGTCTCTGTCAAGGTTAGGTGTGACCGGTGACTTGCTAAGCCCAGTGCAGGGGCTGTTTCTTCGGGTCTAGATCGCAAGAACTTTCGGTTCAGGGCCCTGCCGGCTCTCCGGCCATCGCTCACTGCTCACCTGGCATGGACGCCACCACAGACGAGGCGCAGAGGAGCAGCGAGATGCACTAAGACTGCACAGAGCGAAGCAGGCGGCCGGCCGCAGTGGGTGGTGTGCTGACCCCTGGACCACGGCCCTTCGGGACAGAGGCTCTGACCGTGGTGTGCGTGGCCGGAGGCACGTGTGGCAGTGGAGCCTCTGGCAGAGTGGGACCCAGGGGGACACCGGCGAGTAAGATGTTAGCGGGCCCTGCTGGGCCACCGAGATGCTGAGGTCGTTTCCTCCTGGAGCACAACCCCCTGCTGGGTGACACGGTGTCATCTGTGCGTGCAAAGCGCTCTTGGTCCTCATCGTGGCAGGACACGCTTGCCGAACACCCCCTCTCGGCCGGGCAGTGTGGAGGCCTTTGCCGACTTGGCTTCAATAACGCCCCCCCCCCCCCCCCCCCCCGCAACCTTGGGCCCGGAGCTCTGCGATTACACCCTTCCAGCAGCAGGAGAGGAAGTTCAGGGAGCGAGAGAGCTCGCCCATGACCTCACAGGCGGTTCAGGGCTGGAACTGGGACCGGAGCCCAGGTCTTCCCATTCTGCATCTGAGCCCCTCACCTCTGTGCATCCCGCCTTGGGTTCAGGTCTTGGGATTATTTTTCTTGTATCCCTTCACCTCATTGATCACCGCTCTCGGCCTGCGTTCTGTTTGGACGTGACCCGCAGGGGCCCTGTCAGCAGGGTGGGAGGCAGAGGCCTGCTCCCCGGAAAGTGCTGGTCTGAGCCCTGAAGGAGGTAGATGGAAACAGCCGGTCGACGAATCAGGTGGGGGGTTCAGGCAGACACAGGGCGATAACCGCTCTGGAACCGGGCAGAGCTCGGGCAGAGCTCAGGCACCGCTCTGGGCCGCGTGTCTGTAAGTTTCCATCGGTCATCTCCGAGGCCTGCTGTCATCTTCCCACTCCCAGCCCTGCCCCTTGAAGAGAAGAAATCACTTATATTCTGGAGCCGTCCGGGGAAATTGAGTTACTCCCCTTCCTGGCCTGGACAAGCCCCGAACGAGCAAGCTATGGCTGTCATCTTCGATGGTTTTGCAGATAACTGACCAGCCTTGTGCTGCAACGGCCCAACTCTAGGGGACCCAGTCCTGAGAGCCACCTAATGAGCTGCTGAGACTTCTGAAGAGCTGCCACTGAAGACACTATCCATTGCATCATTCCGTCGTTCCTACTTAAAGCCCCACTTCATCAAATTTCTTCATTTAGTGTCATGGACATTTTTTCTTTAAAACGATGCCTTTCCCTAATCAAGACTAAGAACGACATAAGCAGTTTTGTTTCTCTTTCTACCTGTGCTTCCCAGTTTGAATTCGGGGAAGGGAGAGAACTCCGCGTGCTCCAAGTAGGAGGTCTCCAAGAAGCGTGGTTTCTTATCCATCTCCCGTGGACTATTTGGAAACAGTTTCTCCAACGACACGTGTGCTCGAGAGAAGCTAGCCATTCTGCCATCTCCGGCACCTCCGATGTTCCGTTCTCCTCCACGTCGCCTTCCCCCAGTGAGCCAACCATGTGCAACTTCCTACGTTTTTTAAATGACCGTGGAGATGTCGAGAGAACACCAGCACAGTTACTTGTTGGCAGCTGCAGAAAGTCTGCAACCAAGACACGCCCTCGGAGCGCCCTCACGTACCTGCGCCCAGTGAGTGAGCAGCGGGGACTTCTGCTGGAAGGCGTCCCTGAGCCCCTGATCGAGGCCCGGGCCAGGGAGTGGCCTGCAGATGTCGCCCCAGGGAGAGCTGCACACCCCTCTGGGAGGATGGAGCAGCACCTAATCTGCAAGGTCTACGGAAAGGACCAGTGGCCCAGAGGGAAGGGCAGCCTTCTTCCTGCGGCACCTGTCCACATGGTGAGACGGGGGACAGGGGGTTACCCAGCTGGGGGGGACCGAGCTGGACCCTTCCCGGTGAGCGCAGCGCTGGCATCACTTTCCCCGGATAAGAATGCGGGCTCCTCGGGCAGGCCCGGGCCGCGCTCTTTACGCAGAGCCCTCGGGCACACGCCTCTCCTCCGCTTCCTTTAATTTAATTTTGTGAAGGTTGAAGTGTGTGACCTAAAGTAAAGCTCATGAGCCTTAAACACACAGCTTGGTGGATTTTTTACATATGTGGACACTATGTGACCAGATACGACTATAGACAACATTTCAAATTTAAACGATTTAAATAAGGCTTAATTGATATTTAACTCCTTGAACATTCAGCCCAAAATCTTAACAAACATTGTTATGATAAAATAAGACTATTTGTAATTGTAGCTTTTAAAGTCCATCTAACTGCAAGTCCATCTGGTTGCCAATGTAAAGAATCGGGATTACATTTCACATATATTACCTCCAGACCTACACAGATGTGTGCAACTCATTTTTTTTTATATATTTCTTCATTGATTTCAGAGAGGAAGGGAGAGGAGGAGAGAGATAGAAACATCAATGATGAGAGAGCATCATTGATTGGCTGCCTCCTGCATGCCCCCTACTGGGGATCGAGCATGCAATCTGGGCATGTGCCCTTGGCCGTATTTGAACCTGGGACCCTTCAGTCTGCAGGCCAACGTTCTGTCCACTGAGCCAAACTGGCTAGGGCAGATGTGTGTAAATTTAAGCATTCTGTGAATTGTTTAATATTGCAAACTCTCTCTCCACTTCCCTATGCAACTCCTGCGAATACCACACTAATCCAGCGGTGCTTCTGGAACCACGGATTGGAAGGTGAAGAGAAGCAGAAAAGAAAGGATATTCGCCCTCTGGGAAAGAATACTTCCTCATGATGCAGAAATCTGCTGCACTGATGCCATCTGAGAGGAAGGATTTGATGAGTTCATACACAAGTGCTGGCGCTGCTCAGGTTCTCCCTCGCTCTGTAGCTGCATCTGCCCCTGATCCTGCCAATGGCAAAGTCCCCAATCTTTCACAACACTTGGACACAGTGGCCTTTTGTTTTGAGATGAAAAAATGTTTCCCTGGCGGTTAAATGATGTTAGGTACTGTTCAAGGTACTGGTCCACTGTGTTGGTGCTCAGCCCTGGGTCCTGAGTGACTGGCACATGTTCTTTAAGGACAAGTGTTCTTTAATAATTGTGTGTGTGATACCCTAGCTGGTTTGGCTCAGCGGATAGAGCATCGGCCTGTGGACCAAAGGGTCCTGGGTTTGATTCCGGTCAAGGGCACATACCTTGGTTGCAGGCTCCGCCCTGGCCCAGGCCCTGGTTGGGGCACATGCAGTAGGCAAACAATCTATGTATTTCTCTCACATCAATGTTTCTCTGCCTGTCCCTCTCTCTTCCACTTTCCCTAAAAATCAATGGAAAAATATCCTCTGGTGAGGATTAACTAACTAACTAACTAACTAACTAACTAACTAAATATAATTTGTGTATGTGTGTGAGAGAGAGAGAGATAAGAGAGAGAGAGAGAGAGAGAGAGAGAGAGAGAGAGAGAGAGAGAGAGAAAGAGAGAGAGAGAGAGAGAGAGAGAGAGAGAAAACGAACCAGGGCTTTCTGAAATGGGGCTCCATGCCCATGCTCTTCTTGCCTGAGTCTAAGGTAGTGGTTGCTGCCCCAAATATTAATGGCTTAATCAATATAGAAGTTTATTTCCTTCTCATATAACCTTGCAGGCATAAGTAGTCCATGAAGTTATGGCAGCTCCTCAGTCAATGACCCAGGCTCCCTCTATCTTGTTGCTCCCCTTTCCTAAGATGTTGCCTTCATCTGAATGGCTCGAGATGGCTCTCATCATATCTGTATTTCAGCCAGAAGGAAGGGAAAAGGTTATAAGCAAAGGATGCTCCTCATTTTTAAAAGGTTTTTTAAAATTGATTTTGAGAGAGGAAGGGAGAGGGATAGAGAGATAGAAACATCGATAAGCTGCCTCCTGTACTCCTCCTATTGGGGAGCGAGCCTGAAACCTGGGCATGTGCCCTGACCAGGAATCAAACCAGTGACCTCTTGTTCATGGGTTGACGCTCAACCAATGAGCCACACCAGCCAGGCAATGCTCTTTTTTTAAAGGGTCTGACCCTGAATCTGCACATCCCACTGTCCACAGATGGCTGAGAAATATAGTCTTCCCTTGGGTGTCCTCGTGTCCAATTAAAAGTGATGTTTCTATGACAGAAGGGGAGAACATAACTGGGGTGACAATCAGTAATCTCAGCCACAAGTGTGTATTTTTATATAAGTTTGGAAGGAAGAATGATAATTTAGATTCAAGGATACAAGGTTGCCCACGTTCGGTTGTAATTTGTCAAAAGAATAGACACGTAGGAATAAGCTTTGGATGGTTTTAAGCACATTGCAGGCCAGATGCTACCTGAAGTGTTTAGCTGAGGTTCCCAACTCTTTCAAGATGCCTAGCGGGTGTGTGTGTGTGGGCGGGGGGAGGGAGGGAACCTCACCTAGGTTCATATTCACAACTAGCCACAACCTATTAAATGAGCTTGAGCCAGTTACATTACTTCCCTTGCTTCAGTTTACTTTTAGTAAGATGAGGGCTTTGGACTAGACTGCTGGTTTACACACTGGGTTCCAAGGATCCTTATGGTTCCTCAGGGTCATTTCAGGGGCTAATGGTTGGCCCTGAGCTCTTCTTACCTAGTCACAGCACCACTATTTTTATTGGTTGTGTGGGAAGAAAAAGGAAGAGGGCTGTTACAGCTAAAAAGGAAGTCTGAAAGTGCCTGGACACTGTGGTGTGTAGTGGAGGGAGCAGGGTGTGGAGTCAGACCGCCTGGATTTAAAGCCGAGCTCAGCTGCTCGCCCTCTGTGAGACCTCAGGCCGAGTACTTACCTTCCCCGAGCCTCATCGTAAAATATTGTTTCCTCTTCTATAAAAGACTGCTGCTATCATTTACCTCTTGGGATTGTCTTGCAGCTTAAATGAGATGATATAGCTGTGAGGGCTTATATTGGCGAGTCTGGCATAAATGGCGCGTAAAATAAATGGGGACAATCATTATCATTGTCCCCACCATAACCTCATCTCTAAGGTGTCAGCTCTAAGGCTTTGTGTTTCTATGAATTGTACCAAGTGGAGGACCCTTTAATAAAGTGAATAATTACCAGTGGGTTTTCTCTTTGCACTTAGGTTTATGCAGGTTCTCTTGAATAAGGCACACTAGAGTTAGCCTGTGCTGGGTAGAACAACTTACACGTAACAAATAGGTAGTTTCTGTCATTTCAGAGGCAAGATTGAAGACCTGTCTTTTTTCTTTCACAGAGAAAACAACTTCTGCCTTTTAACTCAAAGAGAAAAATGATTCCATTTTTTAATGCTGTGCATGGCAGGAAATAAAGTACAGGGGTTAAAGCACTTTAAACCGTTAAAGAGAAGGATAAGCCCGTGGAAAAACCCCATGATATTACTTTCTGTCAAACTTGACTTTCCAGGGATTAAACTGCCTTTGATTTTAGACTCCTGCTTATTCCAGTTTGTTAAGCCCTTCACACACTCCAGTTGGTTTCACTCAGGAGTTCCATGTATGGGGGTCCTGTTACAAACTCCGTCACAGAGCCGATGAAGTTGTGCTGAACTGTCTGATCCGGGAGCTGCGAGGCGTGGGGACCGCTGACTGCAGCTGTCCTTGTGGCTCAGTTGGTTGCTATCCCAAGAGTCAAATGGAAGAAATGGACAGCATTTCTGATTCACTCACTTATCTTAGAATTTAAAATCCTCTCCAGAACATTCCTGTTATCTTGACTCCAACTCGGAAACCATAGACCTTCAACCTCTCCTCATCCATCTTGTTTTCTAGCTCTGTAACTGTCCTTGTTTATAGAATCCTAAAGTCATCGCACTGAAGCGATGCTCAGAGATTATCCAATGCCAGGCTTCTTCATATCGTCCTTGACAAATTGTCATTGTTCCTTCTCAAACATGTCCCATGTCCTCTGTAATGTGTATGTATGTATCTGACAGCCCTTTTTTAACCCCCCAGGTCAACCCCACATCAATTTGATCCCTCTTTTCACGGCAATCTTTCCAATATTTGAAGCCAACTCGCCTCCACCTGTATTTTTTAAAAAATATTTTTATTGATTTCAGAGAGGAAGGGAGAGGGAGAGATAGAAACATCAATGATGAGAGAGAATCATTGATTGGCTACCTCCTACCTGCCCCCTACTGGGGATCGAGCCCACAACCCCTGACCTGGAATTGAACCGTGACCTCCTGGTTCATAGGTCAATGCTGAACCATTGATCCATGCTGGCTGGGCTCCATCTGTAGTCTTAACATGCTCAGTTCTCTCATCACCCTTCATGTATCATGATGCTTCTGACCTGCCTGGCCATCCCGCCCCCCTGCAAAATAAAGAATTATTTGAAGGTTCTATTGTGAAGACTCAAATTTCTATAAGCCTAGATTAACATGATGCAGCCAGAGATTCCTAGCTGGAGGTGTAGGAGATCCTGTATTATCTACTAACCAGTCTGCAATTCGGATGTCTGACCCTCCATCAGAAAAGTGAAATGACCACCCACGATTTATTTTTCTGTGAGTCATTATGATTTTTACCCAGCACATGAACTGCCTCATCAAAATTCAGGTGTTTACATTAAACTGGGCCTGGAATCCTTGACTCGCCCAATGAAATGAGCAAATCTCAATTGTCCTTGATGAGTGCCCCTGTCTACCTGTGTGTTCTCAGGAACCCTTCGTGCCCCGGGGCCATGACATACTCATACTCAGGGAAACCTTTAGGCATTATTTTAATTTTATTTTTTAAATATATATATATTTTTATTGATCTCAGAGAGGAAGGGAGAGGTAGAGAGAGATAGAAATATCAATGATGAGAGAGAATCATTGATTGGCTGCCTCTTGCACACCTCCTACTGGGGATTGAGTCCGCAACCCGGGCATGTGCCTTTGACCAGAATTGAACCCGGGACTCTTCAGTCCGCAGGCTGACGCTCTGTCCACTGAGCCAAACCAGGTAGGGCTAGGTGTTATTTTTAACCACTTCATCCTTTTACCAAAGCTGAGAACCGGAAGCTGGGTTGACGTGCCCCTCCCCTGCCCCTCTGCTGTCCTTTCTGGCTGCATTGTTGGTGACAGAGGCACAACCTCGGGCCGGACCATGGCTGAGCAGGGACGCTGGACTGTGCTGCACAGTGGCCGACCACAACCAGAACTGGGGTGCTGACTCTCCCAAGGAAATGCAGGCTGTGCAGCCTCTTTATTTGGGTTGGCAACAGTGGTCATGCGCTTCACTTTTGCTGAGGCCTGTTCACTTGCTGAATATTTATTTGTCCCAAAGATTATTTAGTTATCCTCACGAACCCAGGCTCTCGGGCCAACGTTTCCCCTTTGGCAGGGGTTCCCGTGGGGAATGTGCATGACCCCTTCTCCTTTCCGAAGGGCCTCACATCACCCGGTTGGAAGCATTAGAGCAGAAAAGCAAAATAGGACCCAGGAGGACACATGATTTGCTAAAAGATGGTTGCAGAGCTAAGAGTAAGACTTGCATCTTCTGACTCCAAATCTGGGGTTCTTTCTAGAATTTCTCAAACTTTCAGGAGCATATAATTACCCGAGGAACTGATTATTAAAATGCAGATGCACAGGTCCCTCTCTAGAAAGTCTGGCATGAAGTCTGCCTGTTGAACTTGCCCCTCCCTGTGGCCCAGGACCCGAGATACCTGCACTCACTGGATCTCTCTGGCTTATCGACATTGCCTGTGCACTGTATGCACCTAGGGAAGAATTGAGGCTATACAGTTCAATATGCAGATCGTTGTGTACTCTTAGTTATTAAAAATATTACAGCACAAAGAATCTCTCTATATAAAAGGCTGATATGCAAAGTGTCCCCTCGGGAGTTCGACCAGGAGAACGGGAGTTTGATCACTTGCTATGATGTGCGCTGATCACCAGGGGGTGGCGAGGCACATGGTGGGTGACTGGCAGCGGGGCGCTGAGGGAGCAAAGGAAGGAGGAGGTGGGGAGGCGGGTAACCTGATTGGCCCTGATCGCCAGCCAGGCCAATGGACCCTACCCATGCACGAATTTCATGCACCGGGCCTCTAGTATTATAATAACATACAGAAAGAAAGAAATCCATCAATGCCCAGCCCCATCAAACCGTCTATCTTCTCTTCCATCTTTGGAGAGATTACCCATGTAATTAGGTAACTGTCAACCTAATAATTATTTGACCTTATTTGTATTTCTTTTGAGCCAAGTAGCCTCTTTATCATTTGCTTTGCTAGGAAACAGGGCCCTTGAAAACTATGAAAGGGGGAAAATAGTATTTAATAGTATTTCACCAAGCATCTGTTCATTGCTGGCCACTGTGCTCCATGTTTTACACACATTCACTCATTGAATCACATCAACCTTATGAAGAAGATCCTATTATCCCCATTTTCCAGATGAGGAAACTGAGGCTTGGGAGGGCTAAGTAGCTTACCATGTATCCTGGTAAGTAAGCAGTGAAGCTGATTCAAACCCTCCAACTTTAACGGCTTATGCTCTTTCCCACCATATTGCCTTCCAGACAAAAGACAGAAGGTGCTTGTCCTTCAGGTCCTCACCTCCATGAAGAAAGGAGACCTAAACAGAACCCAACTAGAGGACAGAAATAACAAGTGTCCTTACATTCTAAAATGTGTCTTGAAGATAGATGGTGCTGTAGGGAGTGAGAGTAGGGAGGTATCTATGTGAGCTGGAAGCCTTCAATGCAAGGGAGAAAAATGGGACTTGGTCCTAATGGCAGAGGCAGCTAGTAAGGTTTGGAGGCAAGGGAGTACTTCAGCGAGATGGAAAGTCACAGAGAGCCCCAGTCTGCCATGAAGCCATCAGTTTTGGCTGACTCCCCAAACAGACCCTTTGCCAGAGCCACTAATATTTGAAATTCGATTCTTTTTTCTCTCCAGAGTTGTTAATCAGCACAGTCAGGACCCCAAATGGCAGGAGAGAGGGATAGTGAGCTGGAGAATGAAGCTCTTAAGAAGATGGAGTAGAGGTGATACTAAGAACAAAATTTTCCCTAGAAATGAAATCTCCCTTGTCCCTGGTGAGTTAGTTATTATAAAACTTGTTCTTATGATTTCCCTGGGATTTCTTCCATCTTGTCCTTCTCCCAGTTTTCACGACACTTTGCACCATTTATTGGGCACTTGGCGTGAGCACACGCCCCACTTCCTGTGTACGGATCACTGTCAGTGATGCCACTGATGGTACCATCTGTGCCCTGCGCTAGGCTAGGCACGGGAGACACTTACGTCTCTGGCGTTGGCCTTTACAGACTATTTGAGGGGACAGCCCTCACCCATAACACCAATGAACAGCCCTTACGGTTCCCTGTGATCTCAATGGACTTTATGATAAGGGGGGGCCACAGATTAAGAAGAGAGATCAAAAGTGAGCCAAAGAGGAGGAGGAGGGAGTTCCAGGAGGCGTAGGCGTGGCTGCGGAGTGAGGGCCTGGGCCTCCAGAGAAGATGGCCCCAGAGGGAGCTTTGCCAGAAGCACTGGGTGCTGCAGGAGGGGGAGTGAGGTGCTCCAAGCAGGCCGCTCCCTGCTACACCAGAGCCCGTGGGAGGGGCCGGGGCCCCGGGTCCAACCGCAGGATCCAGCTCCGTCTCCCCAGGGCCTGCCCCGTGCATCACACAGTGGAGGCAGGCCAGTGGGTTCCCTGGGAAGCAGGCTCTGTGACAAGGTCATTGCTAAGGGCCCTTGTTAGGGAGGCCTCTTGGGAAAGGAGAAAGAGGGAAGTGGGACCGAGGATACGTTTGGGCTGTGAGGCAATCCCAGGGACACCGGGGACTTCGGCAGCTGGAATGGCCCTTCAGGGTTGCCCCGAGTTGCAGGCCTTTATACCCTCATGTCAGCCTGTCCTTGGATGTGGGCTGCCCCGGGAAGGGAGCATAACCTGGGCTCTATTCCATCAAGGCTGTTCTTAGCGGGGGGTGGGGGGGCACACCCCCTGTGGCCGTGACAGTAAGTCCTTCATCCCTGAAGGGGAACTTGGGTGGCACATAGCGGTTGGCATGTTACTGAGAACAGTTCACTCTTGGATGGCACTGGGTCCCCGACTTGCGGCTGCGACGTAGGCAGAGAAGGTTTGGAATGGCAGCATTTCTTTAAAAAGCAATAATTTCCCAGGCCAAGAAAGACCGTTTTGTAAATGGTTGAACAGCAGCCACCACAAATTGCCAAGTAGATGGGTTTCAGGATTTGCAATCCGAGCATGAATGCCAGTGCCCCCAAGTCAGCGAATGACCCCTGGGGCGGAATCAGTGACCTGGGCGGTCAGATAAATGCTGTCATTTCAGATATTGTCCCCACAGATTTGTTTTTTCAGAGACAAAGGCTTTGGAGTAAGATAAATATCTCCTGTATACACAACTATTAGTTAACTCAGGAGACAGCGAAGGAAACAATTTATAGCGTGCCCCCATTCCAGGGGCTGAAGTAGTTCTGTGGGCATCACGGCTCAGCCTCTAAGAGAGGTGGGAGTTAAGAAGGCGGCATGTGTTCTATTTATTTGGTCAGAGATGGGGAAAATCACCATGGAGTGGGGTCGGTTCCCTGCGGCCTCAGGTCAGGAAGCAGCTAATCCCCAGGCCGAACCTGGCCAGCAGGTCTCAGGGATTAAAGTACCAAGGCCCTTGGAGCAGGGGCAATGGACCTCGAAACAATTGTAGACGTTGTGCAGCGGGTAGAGTTTTCACAAACTCATTCAGACGCCTCCTAACTCGGCTTGTGCCCCAGACTTTGTCTGTGTGAGTGGGACCGTAGATGCCGAGTCAGCCAGGCTACATAATTAGGAATCCTCCTTTAACTTTTCCTGTCCTTGTTCCTTCCAGCTGACCTGTCAGCAAATCTTATTAGTCCCACTCCCAGAAGGCATTTCTCACCTCTCTTCACCCTTCCACCTTGATCCTGACATCCAAGGGCAGGCACCAGCTGGCCCACCTGGCTCCTCTGAGTGGCCTCCTTACTGGTCTCCCCGTTTTCACTCTTGCACATGCACACCCCCCCCCCCCCCCCCCCCCCCCCGCCGCCACCTCCACCCCCGGCACATTCTTCACATTTCAGGAATCAGCCAGAGGGAACTTGTAAACATGCAAATTAGATCACATGACTGCCCTCCTGGGAACATTTCATGGCTTCCCAGTACACTGGGATGACATTAAAACTCCTTACTGTGCCACACAAGACTCTATGTGATCTGCCTGTTCAACCTTGTTCTTACTGCTCCTCTTGCTTTAGCCCCACTAGTCTCTTTTTTGACATACCAAGCTCTTTCCTGCGCCAGGGCCTTTGCACTGGCGGCTTTCTCTGCCTGGACTACTCTTCTCCAGCTGTTTACCTGGATGGCTCCTCCTTTTCTTTCAGGTCTTAGCCCAAACGACATCTTTCCAGAGAGGGCTTCTAGCTAACATAATTCTCTCCCCTGAGAGATGCTGTTACATCACCTGTCTCTGTCTATTACTTTCATGGCCCTGATTGAAATCTGATTTTATTTTGTTTACCTCCGTTTTCTTATGTGCTATCTGTCTTCTCTCCCTGCAGTGTTCCCCTGAGCAGGGACCTGTCTGTTTACTGGTGAACTGGCGTATCTTAGCACTAACACAACGATGGAACATAGTAGGTGTTAATCAGCATCTGGTGAAGAATGGATGGCTGTGTGAGGAGCCAGGCTTTTTAGGGCCTGCTGTACAAATGGAAACAGAATAGGAGAGCACCCGCCAAATTGCGATTCCCTAATTGCATTCCTAGAGATTTGTACATTGCTTTAATTTGCAAATACTTTGTTGAAGGTTCTAGAAGGGTACACTATTTAAAGGAAGTCAGCACATGGGCAAATTGTGATGATGCCCTGGAGCGATTTAATGATGCGGCAGTCTCCTTGTTCAGAGTTTTTTATAGTGAACTAGGGGCCCAGTGCACGAATCCATGCACCTTGAAAGGAACTGTGGGCCGTGAGGCTGCGGTGGGCACAGGGGTGGGTCTCGGCCCATCCTCCCTGCCCCCACCCGGCCCCTCCTGCCGCGCCCCCAGTCCCCTGTCTGCCGGCAGCCCCACTCCTGCCACCGCCGTTCCCACACTCTGAGGGTGCCAGCCCGGCTCACACCCACGGACGGCGCAGTGATTGGGGCTGGCGCCAGCAGCAGGTGCAAGTGGCGGCTGCTGCCCTGACCGCCCCTCAGGAGCAGGGGGAAGTGGAGAAGCCCTCAGGGGCTATTGGGGCCAACAGCTGCCGTTTGCACCTGCTGACGGCTCTGAGCGATTGGGACCGTGGCACACGGGAGCAAAGATTTTTCAGTAACCACCAGAGGCTCACCCCAATGACAGCAACTGGCACCCCACCTTGGTCTGGCTCCCCGGCTCCCCTGCTCCACCATCCCGCTGCGGCCGATGCCTGCCATGTTCTGTGCTCTGCTGCCTGCTGCCGACGCCGGCCATGTTCTTCATACGCCCCCTGGTGGTCAGCGCACACATAGCGACCAGTTGTTTGGTTGTCCGGTTGTTCTGCCGTTTGGTCTACTTGCATATTAGGGTTTTATATATATAGATCGCTGATAAAACAGTGTATTCTGTACCATCCTAGTTTTCCTTTTATAAAACGTTATTATGTACATACAGCAAAAGTTAGAAGTGTTATCAAAGTGTTAGCCAGAATTATGTGGGGTGTTAGGGTTATTCTCTCTGGTTTGTTTTTCTTATCTTTCTTATCTGATTTTTATACAGTAAATTTGTAATTTTTTTTCAAAAGCAGCTGTTGTTTTTTCTTTTTTAAACATACCAATGGTGACTCCTTTTGTGGAGTAAAGAGTAAGCACCATCTTTGTCTTTTGCCTAAATCCAATGTTTTGTACCTTGCTTTCTGCACATAAGCGCTGAGTTAGGTTTGTGGAGCTGGTGTCATTGGTGATAATGTTGTTTTAAGAAACACCTCTTCTGAGAGACGCAGGTGTCCTTCCTGGAGGGCCCGCTGGCACGCCCCCCTGCGGCGGCCTCCTGGGGAGTTCTGGCTGCTGTGGGATCTTCAGAGAACTTAGTGTGTTCAGAACATGACCTTGAGCACTCAATGGCCCACTAAAAGAGAGCTGAGTCATCTCTAAGTTTTTTTGTGTTTTTTTTAAAGAGTGACTTTTAAAAAATATATTTCTTATTGATTTTAGAGAGGAAGGGAGAGAGGGAGAGATGAAAACATCAATGATGAGAGAGAACCATTGATTGGCTGCCTCCTGCACATTCCACACTGGGGATTGAGCCTGCAACTGGAATCGAACCTGGGACCCTTCAGTCCACAGGCCGACGCTCTATCCCTGAGCCAAACCAGCTATGGCCGGTCAGTAGTCTTTGTTCCAAATGGTCATCAAGGCCATTACTTTTGGCCGATTGTCCCCATATTGTCCCACCGTCGGAGCCCGTTTTCCTTTTTCTTGTCCTCCTTCCCCTCCCTTTTCTCCTCCTCACACTTTTCCTGTCTTTGCCCTCCTCCCTCAGTTTAAACCTCAGGCCAGACAAGTCTGTCTGGCTCACTCGCTGGAGGTCCCAAGAGACTCCAGAAAGTGAGCTTCCTTCCAAATCCGCAGAACGAACCCCAGCCTCAGTCCCTGGTGTTCCTCTTGCACCCAGGTCTCGGTGATGTTCAGAAGGAGGCTTTGTCCTGTCTTTCCCGCTATTCTTTGACCACTGCCCGAGGGGCTCTTTACTCATGTTAATCAGTGTGTGATGTGGTTCATCATGTGGGTATAACTTATAATAATTTAAGGAGCCTTCTATACTCCAAGCACAGGGAAACCCACCTCTCGGCTACTCAGGCCCCCATCAATCTGTGAGACAAATGGGTGTTGTCCTTAGCCCTGTAGCTAAGGGAGGGAGGGAGAGCGTTACTATTGCAGCTCAGCGGGTATGCACTTCCCGCCCTCTTCTTGGCCAAGGGGCCTCCATGTCAGTGCCTGTGGTGTTTCCTTGGCTGGATCCCACCCGGATCTCCCTCTGAAGGGAGATTCTGAAAGTAAAAAGCTGACAAATGATCTGAGGGGGTACAATGGATAGCAATGGCCAAGGAAGCCCACAGACTCCCCCTTCCAGAACATTCCTTCCTGCTCCCTACCACTAGCATCTGAGTCGGCCGGAGCCCAGGGAGAGGGGAGGCTTCAGCCATGTTTTCTACTCCGTGCCAAAACCCCGCCTGAGGCCCTTCCGATTTGAAAATGGAGCCCAAGCACCAAGGTCGTCTGCCTGTCATGGGCCCTTGCCGGCATTAGCACTCACAGCATTTAACACCGGTTCTCCCAGTGACCCACGAGGAGGACAGACCCGCCCTCAGCCCCATTGTGGAGAGCCGAGGTGAGGCCCCGTGCCAGGACGGGAACCAGGTCCCTGGCCAGGAATGACATGGAGGGCGGGTCTCCCGTGGATGAGTGTGGATGGTGTTTGCAGGCCACCCCAGAGCCCGGGCTGCAATGGGTGCTCTCTTCCACTTTCTTGCAGCCTATGGGAGAATCTTCATGAGGTTAGAGAACCAAGTCTGGCGACAGTGGCATTCTCCCCGAGATGTTCAATTCTGAGTGTGAGCCACAGGGCTGGGGGAGGCGTGGTGCCAGCATTAGGCAGTGGGAGGGGTGACCCGGGGTGTTCTTTCAATGCAGAGCAAGCAGACGTCTAATCACTGGGGAGTAAGCTCCCCCAGGCCACCCCCATCCATCTGTCTCCCGTGGTGATTTCTGAGTCTCACTCTGAGGTAAGGTCCCTGGTGGTGGGGGTGGGGGCTGGGAAGGGGGCAGGGCTGCTTGCCATTGTAGCTCTCCCCAGACGCTCAGCTAATTGGCAAGAAGAGGAGAAGCAAAAATAGTGAAAATCTGCGAATTAATAAAACAGCCTTGAAGCCACTGCCAAAATGTGTACAAATCATGAAATAATTAGAAGTGTGAAGAATACGATCGGGTTGGCTGTTTCCAAAGGCGGCGTCTGATCGCGTTAGGAGGCCAAGGGCTGGCAGGCCGCGGGGTGTAAATTCTTTCCATTGCACTGTGATCTTGCCTCCCTGGTGCCTGGGTTCCTTGAACTCCGTCCAGGGTCCTGGCAGTTTCCCTGGGAGCCGCTAGAATCAAGCGTGGACCCTCTGACGGCCCATTGAACACGTGCAGCATCTTGTCCCAGGGGCAGCTTATGGCTTAGAAGAGAACTTTAAGGCCTCACAGTGTGTTTTTTGAATCCATGGTCTTATTTAATCTCATGGTCTTATTTAATCTCATTCACACCAAATATTCTTGTCAGCGTTTTTCAGAGGAGGAAACCAAGGCCCAGAGCGTGAATGGATATAAATCCAACTCCAAGAGCTAGTCAGTAGCAGAACTAGGGCCAGGCCAGGGTCTCCTCCCTCCAGCCTCTCTCCCACCCACTGCCTTCCTTTGGACCCCGCTGTATTTCTCAGCAGTGCCAGATGCTGGTATCTTATGGCTAAACAGACAACTGCTGTTTTGTCTTCCATGGTATTAAGTTTAGAAAAAGTTTTCAACCCATTTGTTCGATTGATAAACGAAGGCTTAGGGATAGATGGCTATTTGTTTATTTTAATTTCATTTTATATTCAGATTACACTGGGGAGGAGAAAAGGATGCATTTTCTTTATCTGTTTTTGATAACACTTAATGGAAAGAGTCTACTACGGAAGGATAGAAACATGTGATTAGAGCTTCATTGTTTGGCTTTGCTCTCTCCGATCTGTGAGGGCCATGTAAGGAGCTTGACGTGAGTTAATTCCCCGATGGCAGCGAAAGCTCCGGGGGGATGGCGTTGACACGGTTTACAGCCAGATTGAACAGACAACAGTGTGATTAAGTTACACGCATTAGTTGGCTCCATCACCAGAATAGAAATGCACATGTTAACTTGGGATGGAAAGCTTTCCACAACGCAGCGGCTGCTTGCACAGACTTGTCTCTGGTCCCCGAGTTTGGCCAGCAGCAAAGCCCTCAGTGGGAGAGGAGATCGGGGAGGCAGGAGCTGGACTGGCTACAGAACTGGAAGGGCCCAATGCAAAATGAAGACGTGGACCGCTTGTTTGAAATTTAAGAATTTCAGGGCGGCCACAGCAGAGCGTTAAGCCAGATGCAAGGTCCTTCTGAGCGTGGGTGGGGCGCAGGGGGACCACATAGGCCATATGCCCTGGAGTTGGCCCTGGTGGAAGCCACCGGAGAATGGAGGATGTGCGCCTGGGTCTGTGGGGTTCTGAGTGCACCACATGCCACTCGCCTGGAAGGTTAGGGAGGAAAGACATTCAGCCTCTATTCTGGAGTCACTCAGCAGATGCCCCAACTCTATTCCTGGTGCAGGGACTCAGCTGTGAGCAAGCAGATCTGCCAGGTCCGTGGTGATGGGAGGGCTCAGGCCTCAGGCTGGCAGCTCTGAGAGAGTTTTAAGAGCTCCACCTGACCTGTCTGTTCCCTACCTGTAAGTGGGCTGAGTGAGAATAACGCCCACCCCTGTAGTGAGGACTGAGCTTGTTATCAGGCATGTGCCAGTGTCTGGGTACGTCAAGGGCTTCAGGGAATGCTAGCAAAGAGACAGGCAGCTAAGCCGCCCTGTGGGGAAGCGGCGACGGGGTGGGGGCTGCCCGTGGAGCATTCATCCTGCCTGGATCCTGGCTCTGTTCTGTTTGGATGGATACTGAGACTTGGGGATCTTACACAACAAAGCCATTTCCTCTTCTCGCTCCCTCTGGACCCGTCTCTCATCGCCATCCTGGGGACAGAGGAGTGCCCTGGATGTAGGACCCCTCCATCCAGTGTCCTCTCCTGACCCATCACAAGGTCCTGGTATTCTGCTTTCCTCCGGTTCTGCACCTGCCAGGTTCTCAGTAATCTAAGAGCGAAGCTTATACGCCCTTCTCCTGGTGTTCACAGCCCTCCCCCATCCGACCACACCTTCCTCGCTGTCCCTCCGCCTCCCATCCCTCTTACACAGAGCCAGCTTCTCACCCTCGCCTCATCAGCCCCACATTCATTTTCTCCCCCGTCTTCGAGTTTCAATTCAATTCCACAGACAGGGACCGAGTGCCTCCTCACAGCCCTTCTGGAGCAGAGCACAGGCAATCCTCATGGTTCACGGGTTCCGTCTGTATTTGCCGATGTGCCTGCCTGCTGATATTTATTTTCAATCCCCCAAATCAATTCCCATCGCGCTTCCACTGCTATTCGCTGACACGTGCAGAGCAGAACAGCCAAAAACCCGAGTGGCCCCATGTGCACGTGCCCAGTGGAGGTCCACGGAGGCCACGCCTGGGTCTGGTGCAGCCCTCACTCTACAAACAGGCATCCTTTCTGGGGCCTATGCCATGCCACCTGCGTGCATGTTGGGACTTTCTGTTGATGATTTCTCTGTTTAAAATGCCCCTAAGTGTAGAGGTGAAGTGCTGTCCAGTGTCCCTGAGCCCAAGAAGGCTGTGCTGTGCCTTGTGGAGAAACAGGTGTGTTGGACAAGCTTCACTCGGGCATGTGTTCTAGTGCTGTTGGCCATGAGCTCTGTGTCAATGAATCAACAATCTGCTGCATCCAGGAAAAGGGGAAAGCCATCAAAATGTATGTGAGGCTGCTCCATTGTTTTACCAGAAGCTGGAAGGAACCTAACCCTGTATTTCCCTGGGAGCCATGGTTCCTAGTCACTAATTCAGCCTTCGTGGCGAATTTATAGAACATGACTACCACAAATGATGAGGATCAACTGTCCAAAATAGAAAGAAAGAAAGAAAGAAAGAAAGAAAGAAAGAAAGAAAGAAAGAAAGAAGAAGAAAGTTGCATTTCTACTAAGTGTCAGACGTCAACCAACCGCCCTGGGGCGCTGGGGCTTCCTGCCGGCCCAGGCCATGGCCTTACTGGTCCCAGAGCCCCTTTCCCATCAGTGTCAGCCCACTGTACCTGGTGCACACTCAAATGCCGCCTTCTGCTGCCCCTTAATTGTTATTTTTAAAAACTATATATTTTTATTCATTTCACAAAGGAAGGGAGAGGGAGAGAGAGACAGAAACATCATTGATGAGAGAGAATCATCGATCGGCTGCTTCCTGCACGCTCCCCGCTGGGGATGGAGCCCAAAACCTGGGCATGTGCCCTGACTGGGAATTGAACCGTGACCTTCTGGTTCATAGGCCGACACTCATCCACTGGGCTTAACTGTTATTTTAATTCTCCAGGTGGGACCCCCGGATGAACAGTTAAGTCCTTTCAGGGCCAAACACCATTGGCCCCCGCAGTGTCCTTCCCGGGGAGGTGGGCAGTGACGGCGTGGGAAGCCACAGGTGGGGACAGCGCTGGCACAGAGTGTGCTTGTGGGTAGAGAGTGGACACAGTAGGAAACAGTACAACAGAAACTTGATCCGCAAGAGAAACCGCAGCGCGCCCGCCCCTCGGGGTGCTGCGACCATCAGATGTTTGTAGAAGCACAAAGCAAGCTTTGAAGGTGCCACGGGGTGTTGCGTGTTCTTTGCTTTGACGTCGGTGGGTGGCCCTGAGGAAGGGACGGCCAGGCGGGCTGCTGGGGGGCCTCCAGGCCGATGGGGCCCCGTGTGGCCTGAAAAGGCTGACTCGGCGCTTTTCCAGCCAGGACCCCACACCCCACAGCGTCAGACCTGCCAAGTGGTTCATGCTGCTGGGGGAGCACGTGATTCCGAATGGCCCTGAGCTAGAAGTCCCCTGGCAGCTGCCTGCTGGCCCGCCTCCTCTCAGGCAGAGACCATGTGGTTTTCAGGCCTCCTTCACAGAGCCCAGCATGGTGAGGGGTGGGGGTGCCGCTGCCCAGTTCCTGAATCCCGGAGCCCCCGGAGCTGGCCGTGATGGGGTGCAGGGCACAGGCGCCCGTTTCTTCTCTGCAGTCCTGAGAAGCCCCTTTTCCTTGTTTGACTTCTGAGTATTAGCTTGGCAAGGTTTGTGTGTGTGTTGTCAGAATCTACCACCCCCCACCTCTGCCTTTGGGATGAGTCACTTCAGCATCCCCTCTGCCTCCGGCCTTTCCCTCCACGGCTTCCCTGGGACTCTTTCACATCCTGTCATATTGTCTCTCCTGATGAACATTTGTGAATAGTATTAAGCACCTTCTGGACTTCAATCATCCCTTCCATGCAGAGACCGTGTCTGGTTTGTTGTTTTATATGCACCACTGGCCTGGCACCGTGCCAGAATGCCCTGGCTGTATTACTGTCACCTGTTGAACTGAAGGAGGAATTGAACGGAAGCCCTCACAGAGCTGAAGGTTACGTCTGGGTCCAGGGGCAATAGGAGACGGGCTGTCTAACTCACAGTCCTCTGTCCCAGGTGTCTGTGCGACGGGGGAGTCCGTCAGCATGTCTCATTCTGTGCCGGACAGAGGCCGTGGTGGCAGGAGAGAGGTGGGAAGGACGCAGGAAAGTCCTCCTCGACTCTGGGAGTGCCTCAGAGCACTGGGGGTCCCCTTCGCGGGGACTCTGTGGGGAAAGGGACATCCATCAGTCTTTAGTCGTTGCCTGAAAACAGGGCCTGCCTGTCCTGGCGCAGCCATGGCCCGGCCTGTCAGGGGAGCCTGAGCTGGGCTGGCAGAGAAGCCGGAGGTCCTGCTTCCTGCGGCCGAGAGCAGGTGCCCTAGCTGATTTAAACACAACACCCACTCCCTGGCTCAGGGAACGTTCTAGTGCCTCTCCAGCGATCCAGCCGATTTGGCGCCACTTTGGGCTTCTGAGGGTTTGGTTCTTGTCAGCGGCCTGCCTTTGTTTATGGGCTCACCCGGCCAAGCCCCCTGGGCAAGATGCAGCCAGATCGGCCTCATTGAAACACCTTGATCCGATCACCCTGAAACCCCCGCGGCTTACGTGGGCTAAGGGACAAGAAGCTAAGCTCCTAAGTCTTCCTCTGAAGACCTCGAGGCCAGGGCTCCAACTGACACTCTGACTGATCTCCTGAGAGGGCCGTGGGTGGAAGGCTAAGTGTTGGCTTGGTTTGCATCTGCTGTCACTTGGGGAGACTTGTGAGACTACAGAACTGTCGGCCAGTGTCCACCCTAAGATGGGAAGCACAGCCCAGCGCGTTCAGGCGGTGGGTTTGCTGATAATCCCGTGTGTGTGTGTGTGTATGTGTGTGTATGCGTGTGTGTGTGTGTGGTTGTGTGTGTGTGTGTGTGTGTGTGTGTGTGTGTGTGTGTGTGGCGGGGGGCTGTTAGGAGGAATTCGGGGAACACTGGGCAGTAAACGTACAGTTTGAGTTGGGGCAGGGGCGGGAGAGCAGTACTTTAGCTGGAGGTTGCAGTTCAGGATTTGTTTTTTTCCAGGTCACTGCCGTTCCCACAGAGGCCTCTGCATACCTCCCAGGTACCTCATTTCCCTCCTTCCTTCCCCAAAAGGCTAATGAAGGCAGCGCCTCCCTCCCCACCAGCCTGCAGCGAAGGGGGGCGGGGGAGGGGGGCCTCTGGTCGGCAGACAGCGTGACAGGAGCACCTGGCACAATGTAGCTGAAGTGTTGCTTGCCTGGCACATCCAACGTTTTCTCCGCCCGGCTGTCAGGTTTTTCTTTCCAGGAACACTGAGCAATGTGTGCTCTCAGAGCAAGTTCAAGGGCGAGTTCAGTTCCAGGAGTGAGAGACCAAGGGGTCCATTGCAGGGACTTGGAAAGGGCGTAAAACACAAGAGCGCCCTTGCCTCTCCAACACCCCTTGGCGTTGTGTTCCTTGACCCCTGATGTGGGTCACATCCTGCTTGTGTTACATTGGACTCATCTCTTGTATTAGCCCAGTGGTTCTCAACCTTGGCTGCACATTAGAATCACCTGGGAATCTTTAAAATCCTGATTTCTGGGCCTCATCCTCCGGAAATCCTGTTTCTTTGTTATGGGGTGGGGCCACAACATTAGTAACGAAGAAACAGAATTTCCGGAGGATGAAGCCCAGAAATCAGGATTTTAAGAAGATTCCCAGGTGACTCTAACGTGCAGCCAAGGTTGAGAACCGCTGTGTTAGAGCTTCAGCTCTTCTGGAGACAGGATCAGCTGTCCTCCATTTCCATTCCCCAGAGGCACAGGGGGCAGGAAACGTTTGTGTGTGTCACGGAAGGAACCCTGAAATCGGAGCCAGCCAGGCTCTGCTCTTATAAGGGAGCCAGGGACCGCCAGGAACCAGGGATTACTAAGGATGAAGAGATAATTGGTTTAATATCCAAATGATATGATTCCCACTTCGCCCATGTGCTTCAGTGTTTCTGTGCCAAGTCCTGAAAGCCTAAGATCGAGTCATTTTGCTACTTTCTCTTCGTGTGATTAGACGCCGGCCACGCTGGGTTTTGCATGCTCGAACGCTGTGATTCTCCATCCTGACTGCACTTGGCCGTGCCTGGGGAGCCCCTAAACACCCCAACACCCCATTAACTCGACTCCCTGTGGGCGGTCGCCAGGCATCAGCAGCTGTCAGGTTCCCAGGTGAGTCCATGTGCAGCGAAGGCTGAGCACGCGCTGTTTGAGGACAGGGAATCTGTTTTGTTAATCATTCTCTCTCCAGGGCCTCTCAGTGTACTTGGTACGGTGCGAGCATTCAGCAAACGTCTGCGCCTCCTATCAGCGCCTCGTCTTGTATGTCACATAACTTCACACAACGTGATTCTAAGACCAGGCCTGGGGCCTGTCTCTCTCCAGGGCTCCCAGCCTCAGTGCTTGCATCCCCGCCCATCTAACGCAGGATTCATCTTCGCTCTGCTCTTTCCCTCCTTCCTTCCCCCACATTCCAGGCCTGCGCTGTGTGTGGTGATTTTCATATAAATCTCTCGTATCTGGGCATTGGTTTCCATACTCACGCCCTCATCTAAGCTACTATCATTAATCCCCTGAACTTCCTCAAAGGCCCAGCCCCACCAATCCATCCTCTGCACTACAATCAGAATCATCTTAATAAAATACAAACATGATCTGTGATCTATTGATTAAAACCCTTCAGTGACTCCCCACTGCTGTTAGGAGACCAAATTCTGTAACCTGTTTGACAGGTCCCCGTGGTCTGGTTGCCAGGCCTCCCTGGTCCGGTCCCCAGGCGTCCCTGGCCTGGTCCTCAGGCCCTGTGGTCTGACCTACTTTCTTAGCCTCAATTCACTCCCCTCTCTCCCACATTCCTTGCACTCCAGCCCCTCTAGCTTGCTTTCATTTCCTTGAATCCCATGCTCCCTCCAGTCTTGGAGTCTTTGCACATGCATTTCCCTTGGTCTGGAAGACTCTCCCCATCTCCTTCTCCCTCTTTGCCTCATTAATTGCTGCTGATCCCTCAGTTCTCAGCTTAAGAGCCCTTATTTGGTGATGGCTCTCAGGCCCCAGCCAAACACTCCTGTGTCGTGTGCTCGTGTAGCATCAGGCTTGCTTCTCTGCAGCAGGTTACCTCTGTTCGTAGCTCCCCTTCCACCTGGGTGACCATTTGCCCCATGTCTCCCTGCCCACCTGACAGAGGCCCACGAGGGCGGGGCTGTGTCTGATGTGCTCATTTTATCCCCAGGGCAGAGCAAAGGGCAGAGCACCCAGAAAGTGCTCAGTGAATACTAGTTGACCAACACCTGAATGCCTTTGGGGAACAGCTGCAGACCTCTTTGGTCCTGGAGCTCATGACCAGGGGTAGCTGCCGGCTTCTCCTGTCCCCCACTTCTTAGGCAGGGGCTCCTCTCCTGACTGAGACCCAGTTTCATAAGACATTCCACATGGCATGTCTGCTTGCCCTACTTTCACAACCTCCTGAAGATCCATTAATACCCACGCTCATCAACTGCTTTCCTGTGGGAATCTTTGGATGTTTCTTACTCTCCTTAGAACGTTCCTGGATCTTACTTTTCCGGGTCTTGACCTGCGGTGTGTCCTCTATTCTGCCCTTTGGCCCACAAGGATTTTTCAGGGGTTGCTCTTTTTTGTTTTGAATGCCCTGCTACAGTGTCCTGTGTCCTCACGCATTAGCGCCTGCGGCCTCACAGTGATGCGTGGGGGTGGCTGAGTAAGTGTGTGAGAGCACAGGCGCAGGAACAGTCTCCCAGTTCCCAACAGCCTTGGTGCCCTTACCCCATTGCACGCCCTTCCCTCGCCGTAACAGGCACTAGGAATAAGACTCCGCGTGCAAGCCTTTCTTCCCTTGAGCCTCGGGGGGCAGAACTTTGGATTAGGCTTCAGGGACCTGGTTTTCAGAACTTCTAAGACATTTTCTATCTCTGGGCCTCACTCTATTGATTTTGTAAAATGAGAAGTTTGGACCAGGTTATTAAGGATCCTCAGCAAGAATCTATAATAATAAAAGCATAATATGCTAATTAGACCGGGCAGCCGAAGGACCTTCCAGATGTCCTTTTGGATGAAGCCGGGCTGCGAGGGCTGAGCCCCTTGCACAAATTTCGTGCATCAGGCCTCTAGTCTATAATAATAAAAGCATCATATGCTAATTAGACCAGACTTCCTTCCAGATGACCTTCCGGACGAAGCTGGGGCTGCGAGGGAAGCCCAGGTCCTGGGTGCCAGAGGGAAGCCGGTGCCGGCAGCCGGGGGAAGGAAGGCCTACTCTTGCACAAATTTCGTGCATCAGGCCTCTAGTCTATACATATAAAAGGCTAAGTGACCAACCATGCGTCCAACTGGCCAGTACATATGATGCACACTGGCAATTTAGAAATAAACATTGACTCACACATGCTCAATACATATAAAGCTCTCACTGGCACCAATCTCACACATGTTTTAATTTTATAATACTATATTATATATACTATTTTGTCATGTAATTTTTTGCAGTAACGTAATTACCACAGGAATCTTTCTTCTAATTAATTTCCTTTCAATGTGCAGCTTGCTCAAAGTGACAGAGCCAGGAAGGGGCAGAGCTGGGATTCAAACCCAGGAACGCTGACTCCAAAGCCCCGACTCTCACCAGCTGGTGTAGAGGACAGAGACTGGGCCTTGGAGTCCAACAGACCTGGCTTCAGGACTGACTCCACCACTTACCGGCTCCGTGAGCTCCGCCAGGCTGCTTCATTTGACCTTAATCAAACCTTTAAAGGCTTATCATTGACGATCTCCAAACATAGCCACATTCTGAGGGCCTGAGTCAGGACTTCCACAATGGAATTGGAGTGGGGGGGCGGGGGGCACCACAATGTAGTCCATAACAAGAGAGTTTTGTGCACCTCCAAGTTCACCGTGTTGTGTGAAGTGCCTGACACAGTGTAGGCACGTGGTTAACCCAGGTTCTCCCCCTCCCTCTGCCAGTTCCGACTTCATATCCATCCATTTTTCCCTGCGTAACAATGAGATCCAATTGATGCTCTGTTGGCAGCATGAGTGTGAGCATGGGGTGGAATCTGTCTGCTTGGCAGCTATTTCTAGAGCGGGGTGGGGGGGATCTCTCCTTCATTTTACATCCCGTATGGCATGGTTACAGTCCTAGAGTTAACACGGGAGGACTTGAAGTCTTAGAAAAATATTGTGATGAATCCCAACCCCTCCAGCTCGCATGACTGTGTTTTATCCAAGGCCGTTGGCTTGCCTTTCAAATGTGGGTGTATCCTCTGCCCACGAAGGCAGCTTCTCCCCCTGCAGCTGCATCGTCGAGGCATTAGCACTTTTCATACCAACAACAACAGGCACCTGGCAGCCGCCCTGGCTGTGCCCTGAAGGTTCCTGCGGTGACTTCCGCCTCCCTCTGCCTCCCTCCCTCCTGGGAGCCCTCCTTTCCGAAGCCACAGCAGGTGAGAGGTCAACTTCCCAGAGGAGCCAGGGAGGCGAAACACCGCTTAGCACTTGAGTTAATGAGGATGCTCTCGCACGGTGAAGTGAACATAAGAAACAGTGGGAGCCTTTTTAGAGAAAGATCAAGTTCTGGAAGAATCAGCAGCAGCATCATTACGCTAATAGCAGCTGCTTTGACTAACTGTCTGCCTGTCACCTGCCAGGCACCAAGCAGAGACCCTTAGGTGCCCCATCTCCAACCTTCACGCTGCCCTGAGAGTAGGTGAATGATGCTCCGTCTTCAGAGAGGAACTGAGGCTCATGATGCTGAACAACTCACCGCTCAGGGGCTCCCGCGGCACCACCTGGGAAAGGCGTGTAGGTGACCAGGTGGGTGGGAGAACAGCTGTCACCTGAACCAGAAAAGAGTGCCTGGTGCCCAGACCTGACATGACCTTGCTCTTCGGGAACGGAGTAAAACCCACCTCAGCCTCCGCCTCTGGGTAGAAAGAAGTGAGCAGCCTTAAAGGGTCTAAAGCAATTCCCTGAGGGCTGGTGCCCAGCTTGATGGCTGGAATTGGGAGTGAACCTGGAGAGCAGAAATCTTCACACTTGAGCCAAATCAGCTAAATGCTAAGACAGGAATTGTCATCCGTGTGGGGTTGGCACCATGAAAGGACTTGCCCAGGTCACTGTTGTTCACTTGAGGGGGCTCTGAGAGTTTAGGGTTCTGTTAAGGAAGGTGGGAGGAAATGGGAAAAAGCTCTCGTCATAATGCCAAGACCCTCTTCCTTTATTCGTGTTCTTTTGTTGTTTTTTCTGGTTGTAAAATTATGGTCATTGCAGAAAAACACAAGATTATAAAGGAAAATTTTTCTGTAATCTATCACTTGCAGATAACCACCAACACTTTAATAGATTACCCTCCCAGTCTCTTTTCTATATATTTTATTTTTTCAAACTATGAGAGAAAGTTTATTTAGAAAATCGCAGAGGTAGAAGAAGTGAGTGGTAGAAGAAATGGGGCCCTGGATGCTTAGGAGAGAGGAGGATAAAGGTAACAGGCGTTGGGGGAGCGGGGGGAAGAGGAGATGGATGGGAGAGGTGTGGCCATGATCCTGAGGGGAGGGTGCCCTCTATAATTTTAACAACAAAAGGAACCATACTTTGCATCATTTCAGAACCTTGTATCACTTAGTGCTATTCACGCACATTTTCCAGTACCTTTAAATGTCCTTTTCTTTTTTGGAAGATTGAGGTTCTCTTTTAAAAATGTATCTTTATTGTTGAAAATATTACAGATGTCCCCTTTTGAGCCCCACTAACCCCCTTCCTCAACCCCTCCCCTCCACCCCCCACCCCCGCGATGTTCTTTTCAAACAGAACTTTCCCCCAGTGGGGGATGTGCCATCATTGATTTAATCCCTCCCTATTGCGCATGGGGATGGTTGAGAGTTCCCTCCCTTGATTAGTTCACCTGGTAGGATACCCCATTCGGAACCTCCTACCGGCAGAAGAGGGTGCCTGTTTTGGGGAATCTATGCTATAGACATATAATTTACTCAGTTGATATTAGAGATAATTATTAACAAACAGAACTGAGTGAGAGTTCGTATGTGGTATTTATAGCCACTTCACATTCTTTCTTCCTCCTAAGAGAAACAGCTTAAATCGTTAGAATTTATACTAAAATTGAGTAAATTACATAGCCTTGTGCAGTGCCTGTCCTGTAGCTAACTGTCTAGTCCAGTGATGGCGAACCTTTTGAGCTCAGCGTGTCAGCATTTTGAAAAACCCTAACTTAACTCTGGTGCCGTGTCACATATAGAACTTTTTTGATCTTTGCAACCATAGTAAAACAAAGACTTATATTTTTGATATTTATTTTATATATTTAAATGCCATTTAACAAAGAAAAATCAACCAAAAAAAATGAGTTCGCGTGTCACCTCTGACACACGTGTCATAGGTACGCCATCACTGGTCTAGTCACTGTTAGCAGTTCTCCACCATATGTATTTGGATTCCTGTAAGATTGTGTGGTGTTTTTTTCAAGTGTTCTGCAACATTACCTCTGAGAACACTTCAGACCTGACATTCTATATCAATTATATTTTTACCCATGAAACAAAATATATTTGTCCCGCCCAATATAATACTATATACTAATGACCATTAATGGTTCTAGTAGAAGGCAGGGGATTAGAATAATTAAAATGAGTAAGTGATAACCATTATAAGGAAGTGCAAGCAGAGCCCTAATGAACGAATTTGCTAGTTCTTTTCCCCACTGTGTGGTTGTCAGCTGAAACATATCTGGGAAGGAGAAGTTTACATGAAGACTGCAAGGCCAGCCTAGCACCAGAGCTCAAGAATTCCACCCACAGAACTTTAGGGAACAGGTTTGGGGCGGTTGCTCTGAGTTAAATACTAAGTACTGGCTCTAAATGTGGTTTAGATCAAGTTTGCTAAATGCGCTTTTTGCCTTCCTTCCTTTATCTTATTTTATAAAACAACTACCCAACATATTTAGCAAAGAAAAATTTTAAGAAATTGCCTAAACTCAAGTAGTCAGGACTATCAGGAGGTTTTTCAAGAGCAACTTCATCCTATACTGTAAACACAGGGAAGGGTCTGGACAAAACAGATGCCGCTCAGTGAGTCACATGATGCTGGAGCATGTGATCTAATGTCACACATATGAACAGAGAGCATTGTAACTGGGTTCAACATGGAGCGTTCAAAGCCCAGTGGTCCCTCTGAGTACAGCCTGCAGGGGAGTGTTGGTAATCGATCAGCCCCCATGTGGAGCCTTCTCAGTGAGACTAGGGGGGCTGTTCTGCCATCGTCCTCTTGATGGCTGCCCTTTTGCCTTGGGAGAGGGGGTGTCTGCACCCACTTTTCCTCTAAGTCTCTCCAGGTCAGTGATTCTCAAAGTCTGGTCTCAGGACCAGGAGAGTCATTGGCACCACCTGGGTAATGGTTAGAAATCAGATCTCAAGTCTCACCCCAGACCTCCTGAGGCCGATGCTCTGGGGGTGGGGCCAGTCACATGTGTTTGAATGAGCCTTCCAGGTAATTCTGATGCTCACTCAAGTCTGAGCGCCACTGCTCTGGGACTCAGATGGAAAGGGTGGCCATTCAGGGCCCCTGTCTGGGGACTTCTGTTGATGTTATACCAACTGGACCCTTGGGCTTAGACCCTAACTTCGCTTGGCTCTGGTTCTGGACAGAACACTTACAAAAAATGGTATCAGTGATCTTGCCAAAGGAGCCTCTCCCCCCCCCCCCCCAACACACACAGGTGTGTGGACCAGGACATTCTGGGATTGTCTATACTAGTGAAAGAATAGCTCCTTTTGCTCTGTGCTATGTGGGAGTATAGCCATTTTGCAAGCCAGTTTTCATCTGCTGTGGTCTTCAAACTCAGCTGCCCATTGGAATCACCTGGGTTCCCCACTCCCTGGAAATTCTGATTTAATGATCAGGGTGCAGCCTGGGCTTTGGGATTATTTTTCCATTAAGATTTTATTTTTCTAGAGCAGCTTTAGGTTCAGAGCAAAATTGGGAGGAAGGTACAGAGACTTCCCATAGACCCCCAGCCTCCCCCATTACCAACTTCTCCTATTCATGTGGTACATTAGGCTTATCTTATTCTCTCTGGGCATCGGGATTTTAAAACTTCCCAAGTGGTTCTGATAGCCGCCGAGTTTTCAAATCAAAGGGCTAGAATATCAAGGACGCCTGCAGGAGGCAAGGGTGAGGACGGATGAGGCCGTGAGGGAAAAGCCTCATCATTGATGTGAGGCCCAGGCTCTGCAGAGCTGGTCCCCAGGCCGCGTCACCGAGTGGCTTCTCTCCTCCCAGCAGCAAGATTCAAGCTAGGTCCTTCCCTTCCCAACATCTTGTCCCCTGGGACAGAGTCAGCCTCTCAGGTCTGGAGCAGCCTTCCCACCTTGCCCTGGTGGCCCTGTGGGTTGACAGTAAGTGAATACTTGCAGGTCTTTCTAATTCTTTTAAACCCTCACCCGAGGATATGTTTTTACTGATTTTAGAGAGAAGGAAGGGCGGGGGTGGGGGCGGGGAACGTTGATCAGTTGGTTCCCATAGGTGCCCCCACCAGGGATCGAACCCACAATCTGGGCATGTGCCCTGACTGGGAATCGAACTAGCAACCCTTTGGTGCATGGGAACAATGCTCCAACCAGATGAGCCACACTGGCCACAGGGCCTTTCTAATTTTAATCAATGCAAGCCATGGCTTAGAAAAAAGGATTCAGAAAAGGCTTATAATGAAAAGCTACCATTCCTGTCCCATCCCTGACCCCTAACTTTCAAGTATTTCTTTTAGTTGTTCTGTTGGTTAGTTCCATATCTCTAATATTCATTAGCTGCTTATTAGTGCTTTTTGTTGTTGTTGCTTGTTTTTTTAAAAACAAAAACAAAAACGAGAAAGAGTCCCTTAAATAGAAAGGGCAAACCTGCTTGCCTGCCCATTAAACAATCTGTTATGTCCTGTGTTTATTTTCTTGTGCCTCCTTAATGCCTCCCTCACTGGGATCCTGGTCAGCATCTGTATTTACTTTAAGAGTATTTATCACTTTAAAGAGCTCATATTTATTATCCTTTAGCCTCAAGTGCTTATATTCGCTAACTTTCTTTCTCATTCCGTCAACTTTCAGCCGTGGCTCTCAGCTCGGTATGAGAGAATATGGTTTCTTTTCATTCCCTCCTCCTCCCCTTCCCCCTCTCCAGCCATTTTTCCTACTGAAGCTTTTCTTTTACATGCCAAAGTAGATGGCGTTGACATCTTGCTTATGACATATTTATCTCTAGATTGGTTCTAAAAGTTGAACACTACTAAATATCATCTACTTATGAATTTGCCGGAAACAAAAATAAGAAAAGAAAAAACTTCCCCCTGCTCACTAACTCTCATCCCACCCCTTTTTCTCCATGGCGACCCTCAACAGTGTCCCTTCAGAACTTGGGGTTTAAGGAGAGATTTGGAGGTTGAAGAAGAGATTTGGGGGTTGAGGAAGAGACTTAAGGGTTTAAGAAGTACACGGTTGGAAGAAGAGAAGAGGAAGGGAGCGAGGGACTGCCTGCTTTTATACCTGCAGAAGTTGCGGCGGTGGGGAAGGGAGTCCAATGGTTTCAGGTGCAAACCCTCAAGGAATTCCCTCCCACGCGCTTGTTGACCTCAACCTGGGGCCTCTCCAGGTGTCAGTGCAGCCTCCTCCGCTGCCCCCTGCTCCCCCACCCCCTCACCGTGCACTCTGGGCGGAGACTTCCACATTCTCAACCTTTCAGAAATGTGTTGAAATCCTTTGTCTTCTGGTCGTTTCCCTCGTTCTCTTCATTGGTGTGGGTTTAGATTGATTTAAAGACCCCCTGGCTCTCATTTTAATGCTTAGTGCCGCATCTGAGTTGTCTGTCCTCTGCTGCAGCCGACCCCCAGTAGGACTTGAATGCAAGAAGACTTGGGATTTCTGCTTAGCTAACGTTTCATGAGGCCAGCGGGGGAGAGGGAAGGGGAGACTACAATATGATAGTGTGAAATAATGTCCACATTCGGTTGTCTTGGTAACAGCCTCCCTCTGTAAATAACACCTGGGGAGGTTGAAGGAGCAGAGAGGTACTGGCAGGGGGTTGATGGGAGAAGGCAAGGTAATCACCAGATTGGAACCACTCAGTGGCTAGACCAGCGCGGTGGCTGGGAACAAAGTCACACCTGTCAGTAGTTTCTGCAGGGCCCCGAACCTGTTCAGTCATGCAAGCAAGACTCCGGGTTGAGAGAGGAGAACAGACAGCCGTGCTTTTGGGGGAGGGGCATTGCTTTAGTTACATTATCCTTTACCCGCTGCTTAGAGGGGCTCCTTGACCCTCTCTTCCCCTTCTCTCAGCATCCCAGGAAATGACCTCCATGATGTCAGTTTCCTCAAATAGCCAAGGTGAGGCCTAACCTTTTCTTTTTTTGGTTTAATTTTATTTTTTTATTGTTTAAAGTATTACAAATAGTACTACATATGTCTCCCTTTTCCCCCATTGACCTCCCCCCGCCTCCCCTACCTCCACCACCCCCAGTGTCTGTGGCCATTGGTTATGCTTATATGCATGCATACAAGATACAAGTCCTTCGGTTGATCTCTTACCCCACCCCCAACCCTCCCCTGCCTTCCTGCTGTAGTTTGACAGTCTGTTCGATGCTGCTTTGTCTCTGTATCTATTTCGGTTCATCAGTTTATGATGTTCATTATATTCCATAAATGCCTAACCTTTTCTAACCAGGACACAGGTTTTCACTCCACGGCTGGAGACAAGGCTTAAATACAGGTTCCCAAGAGAGGGGAAACCTGGCATCTTGGTCACACAGAAAAGGGAAGGCAGTCCCTTGTCAAGGGGCACATGCCAAGCAAATGACAAGTGAGGGGTGTCACTTAGCACACCAGCTTCATGGTCTCACTACTGGGACAGCTCCTAGCAGGAAGCATGCTGGGGCATTTAATCCACTCAGGCAGCCTCGTGGTAAGGGGAAGGAGTCTGGTGGCAGACTGCTGGGGTTCCAAGCCCAGCCCTGGCACTTCCCAGCTCGGTACGCTTGGGCAAGTCTCTTCACCAATCTCTGCCTCGACTTCCCATTTGTAAGTGGACGTCATACTGACATGTTCTAGCAATATTGTGAGGTTAAATGAGATAAAGCACATTGTGACCTGCTGTTATTACTTAGGGTGGGCAGGTGGATAACATCTATGTGATGATGATTTCAGCAGTCCTTTGTGTGATATTCTTACTTTTTACGCTGCCTTCCTGCCTATTGCTTTGAACACTCACAAAAACCATGTGAGATAAACGTGGAAGGCATTAATATTTTGGTTAACAGATGTGGAAACAGGCTCAAGTTCATGTAACCTATTAGTGGCAGAGGTCAGACTTGAACCCAGTGTGTTTTCATAAAACCAAAGGTCCTCCACTCCACTGCACCCCATAGTCACCTTCTCCCCGAGTTTCCATAGCCCCAGCCCAAGCGTAGGCAGTCCCTGAAGTCTCCCTTGGTGGGAGTGGACTGCCTCCTCCTGGCAGTTTCCAACAAATTACATGAGGCTCTTCATAAAAAGTTCGTGGGAGCATGACGGGGCTCCTTTGCCCTTGGCTGTTTGCTGGTGATTGGGGTGACTTTGTTCTGCGCTGCACCTGGTCCTCTACACCTGGGAGGAGCACACCTGGCCGGTCAGAGTGAGAGATCTCAACAGGAGCATGGAATGGAGCAGGTGGGCTCTGCCCAGACCACTCAAGCACAGACAAGCAGAACTGTGGCCTGTGGGTTTGTGCAAGGACCATGGGAGGACCTCAACGGGCCCCTCTCCCCAGGCGGTCCACACCCTCAGGGCAGGCAGCACTTGGGAGAAGGCTACCCTGGAGCCTCTTGCTCCTCACAGGACAGAGGAGGATGCCACCTCCTGCTCCAGCTCTAGGAGAAGGAATGAAAGGTGGTCCCAGCCCAGCCTCACCTTCCTCTCCAGCCTCACTTTCCCCCATGCCACCTGCGGCCCAGCAGATCCATCCCACCGGCTGTCTCTGTTCCTCCAACATCAGACTTCTCAAGGCTCTCATGGTTCTGGCCCCTGTGCCCAGAGGGATCTCCATCTCCCCAGCCTACCTCCTGGGTAGCCTCTACTCCTTCATCATGCCTCAACTTAAATGTCACTTCTTCAGGAAACCTGCCATTTTCCCCCAAAGTAATTGCCTCTTTGTCAGCTCTACTCAGAGCATCCTGTACTTTCCCATCATACACTTATCACAATTGTCATCATCCATAGGTGCTATTTGTGCCACTGTTTGTGTCCCATCTGCCCCCTCCCTCCCCCCGCCCCCAGAACGGTTAAGTTGCGTGGCGCGGGCACTGTGTCTGCTGTATTTGCCCCTGGGTCCCACGGCCGGGTACATAACGATGCTCAGTAAATATTACATGAAAGTATCAAATATTAAATAACACTGCGTGCCAGTGCTTTGGCCAGTGGAAAGTTGCTCGGCAAATGTGTTTTCATCTTAATTTTATTGCTATCCATGGGATACCAAATAATGAAAGGACTGCCTACAGCAGCTGAGGTTTCGGGCATGGGCCATAAGAGGCTCAGCTGTGCAGGATCTCGCAGCGGGGCTGCTCCTGAAGGAGGGGCGTGGACGAGTGAGCCTGAGGAGGTCGCTTGGACTCAGTCTTGATAAACAACCTGAATTTAGCATCCTCATCTTGTCAGCGTGATGATCTGAAAGCCAGGAGGCAAAAAAAGGAACGAACACCCGAGGGGATGGCCTGCAGTCACTCTCCGGGTTTATTTTTGCTTAAGCGAGTCTGTTGCCACCGTGCTGATGACACCTGCCTTCGGCGTGTGCTCAAGGGAGTGTGCAGTTACCAGGGTTCTACCAGGAAAATCCCTTCTCTGGTCCCAGTTTCCTTCAGTTCTGCTGGACTCTCTAACACTCCTACTAAGAAGTGTTTCCACACCTCCGCTCAGCCCCCGCCTGACCTCACCATCACCCACGCCTGTCTCAGCTCCTGAGGCTGTCCCTCTGGTCCTCAGGACCCACCCATTCCACTGCTTCCTTATGCCATCCTGCCTGAACATCTGCTCTTGTCCTAGGGAGCTGACCGTGCTTCCGCCAGCAGGTCACCCCTCCGGGGGAACGTGCCTTCATAGATCACTTCCCCCAAGCTCCTCTTCCAAACATTTCCCACCAGCCCCCTTCCCACCCCGTCTCTTCATTTTCTCATCAACTTTTTATGGGCACCTACTCTGTGCCAGGAGCTGCATAAGGCTGGGGATGTAAAATGAATCAGCCACTGTGCTTTTGCCCTCGGGTTTCCCAGTTGAGTGGGAAGAAGGATCCACAGAGAGGTACAGTCCCATGAGATCACTGCCATATGTGTGTGCATAGTGTGTGCAGGGTGACATTTGGGCACAGCATGGATAGGGTTGCTCCAGGAACACAAAGAGGGTTTGCCTGTGGTTGGAACGTGGTGAATTGGGTGATCACCCGAGTCTATGGGGTGCAGTTTATGGGCGCAGTTGGACATGAGGTGGAAAGACAGGTGCAGGTCTGATGTGGGGTCTGTGTGAGGAGCTTGGGCTTTAATCATTGGGCAGTGGAGAGCTATTAAAATGTTTAGAGACGAATAAAATGATTAGATGTGTTTTAGAACTACTGGGAGGAGGATGGATTGTAGAAGATCCTTGAAGGTGGCAGAGAGAGCATTTGGGGGCTGCTGGGACTTCCTTCCTTCATTCGTTCGTTCTAAGCATGTTTACTGAGGGATGCCACAGATGCCATGGCTATCTCCCCTGCTGCTGCAATGAGGCTAGGAAGATGCAGACCTGGACAGAGAGGGATATCCAGGACCTAAACTAGGGCAATATTTCCAGGAGGGAGTCTTACCTCCCTCCCTTGACCTGTTCACTCTGGCCACAGCCTTCACCATGCTTCCCCTGGGACCTGATCTCCTAGCGAGGCCTTGGAAGGAGGTGAAAGAGAAGGAACAAGTCCAGCCGAAGAGAGCATCCTGAGCACAGGCGCAGGGGTTGAAAGGTCACCAAGATTTCCCCAGGCCTTAGTCCCAATCGCTTCTTCTGGCAATTCAAAAGACTCAGAGCAAACTTTGATCCATGAGCATAGCATGGAGGCTGGCCTTCACGCCTTTCGGCAGTTGTGTCAAAGAAAGACAGAACAAATTGATCCGCAGAGTCTAGAGAAGTCCTATCAAAGCCAGTGCTTTGGTTTGTTTGTTGTTTTATTTCAAAGAAATGCTTGCCTTATAAACTAAACAAAGGGATGGGGGTAGGCCGTGGATCCCAGACCCTCCACCTCGGTTCTGGTTGATCAGAACTTTGAGGCCCACATTGTGCCGCGCCGGCACAACCACGGGTGAATCTGAGTGGGGGCGGCTGAAAGGCTTAGAAAAGACAGACATGAGAATGAAAGCTGGGTCTCGGTGGGACGCTGCTTTTCTGAGAGACAGCGACCACACCCACAGCCATGCCTTTATTTTATAGCAGATGCTACGAGGCAAAGTAAGGGTGTGGTCAAGATGTTGTCAATCCTACTCAACTACATGCACCTGAACTCTATCGCTCAGACACATGGGGCCACGTGTTCGGACCACAGGTTCACGCTTACAACCACAGCCGTTGGCTATAATTGTGCTGGGAGGGCTCTGCCCTCCAAGCTGGGACTTGCACGTGACAATGAGAGGACTGTGCCCTCTCATCAGTCCAAGGCTTGAACCTGTCCAAACACTGTAGCTGCTCCCCACACCACATGTATTTCTCTTCAGGCTTTCTGAGGCCAAGCCTCCTGAATTGCCCAAGACCCTATATCTGCCCATACTTGGGATCCTCATTTGCAAGTGAGATGGTTGAAACAGATTCAGAGCTAAAAACAATTTACATTGCAACTTGAAAAAAGAGAGTTATTTGGTCATTGGCGATGTAAAGCCTTATTCTGAAAGCAACCTTCTTCCCACCAACGCGGCCATCACTGTAAGTAGGGTTCTGTCCCCGCGGTGAGCAGCTCACCCAAGTGGGAGGTGACCAGTGCAGGAGGAGGAGCTCCTTTCGACCACCCCTTCTTACGATCCGCCTCTACCTCTTCCCGCGTGTTCTAGAGGCAGCTCTGTCCAGGATGCATAGCTAGTCAACTGCCTTACCCACCCCTTTGAGCCCCACTTTGCCCTGGCCCTGTGGCATTGATAGATATTGATGGTACCCTCTATCTAGTAGCCTTCATCCCAAAGGGTGACTTGGAGACTGCGTCTGCATATAAGCCTGGGGGTGGCTGAGACCTTCCCCAGGCGCCCTCTGCCCAGACCCATTGACGTCCTGCCTGTTCCAGGCACACGGGCACTCCAGGTCATAATGAGGAGGCAGCCTGGTTTGGGCTGGTTTTTCGGAACTCACTAAACCCTGAGGGTCTGTTATCTGGAGTGCTCTACTGCGCCACGGTCCAGCCTGGGCACTCACACTGCGTTGGCTGGGGCGCCAGCCTGGCCCAGGTTTCCAGCTAACTACTCTGCAGGTAAAATCCAGTTCCTGGCCCAGGACTCCCCATACCTGGCGGAACTGTGGAGTTCTTGGCTGCCGGCACAATCACATTTGTCAAGCTAATGCACTGTGTAGTGTTGGTCATGTGGCTGCTGTTGTCAAGGTTCCAGCATTTTCTGCAGTGAGGACTTTATCGATGTGTGTGGCAAAGGCTCCTGGGCCGTGAGGATGGTATGTGTGTGCCAAGTGCTAACAATAGTCGAGCAACTCACAAAGAAGGCAGACAGTCGCCTCTGGGAGGAAGGTGAGGTCCCTCTTTCTTCCCACGACTCTCCCATTCTCTCTCCTTATTCCTCCACTCTGTTCTTCTCTCTCTCTCTCCCTCCCTCCCTGCTTCCCTCCTTCTCTCCTTCTCTCTCTCTCTCCTCCCTCTTAGTTCCTCCCGTTCAACCCTGCTCCCCCAACTGGGGCTCGGACCTTGCCTTGTATCATTAGGATTCTGAGTGTTGAGTTCCCTACTGATGCACATGCATAGGACTGTCCACGTTGCTGTGATTCATTTACTGTCTGTTACGCCTCAATGCACAGAAGTGTCTTGCTCCTGGCCTTATAGGGGCCTAGTTCTTCTCGGACTAAATGAAATTGGAGCTTTACTTATGCAGCAAACACTGGCTCAGCCCCTCAGAGGCCAGGCACCAGCTCCACACCTCCTCAGTGGGACAGGGACCGATTCACAATCCCCCCTTTTTCCCTGCCTCCCCCCAAGGCAGCTTGGCCCCCATCTCTGCTCTCAGTGAAGGGACAGGATCCCAGTGGGGAAGGCTGGCAGCTGCTGCCACATGGTCCGTATGTGACTTTTTGTTCCTGACACAGAACAGTTACTTAATAATTTGAGGAGAAAGAGCTGCTCCTTCGCAGCCAGCCGGTCCCTGCCTTGCCCAGGTCTTGGCCAGCTCGGTCAGGATCCCCTTGCTCATTTGATGGAGGGAGGCTGGGTGATCTGCAAAGCCATCTTGAGGCCCAAGAAGTGCCTGGTCCCTGCCTCTCTGAGTGACCTTGGGAGAGTCATTTCCATTTTCTGGGCCTCAGTTTCCTCACCTGGTAGTGGCGGGAGGGTTGGTCCCTATTTCGGTTAGTATGAACTGACCTGGGATTGATCAGACACCCAAAGGCCAGGATGGTCATCTTTCTCCAAATGGAATCAAAACCAGCTCCGAATGCACATGCCAGCCGGTGGGAAAGCCAGCGTCTGTCGCCATCCAGGACCCGCCTTTCCTTTAAGAGCCCCAGGGTGGCAGGGGGAGGGGTGGGTTCATCAGTCCATTGCCCACCTCCCCGTCCCCTTCTTCTATTGCTTCTTTGCTTTCCTTTCCAACCTTCCTGCACGTCCCTCCCAGGCAGTGGAGCCACCTGTCTTCTTCTCCAGGGAGCTCTTCCGTGTCCAGTGGGGTGGGGTGGCCTCCCATGGGGCCTGCCCATTAAGACAGAAGAGACTTATTTGTGTGTGGAACCCCTCACAGGCTTGCCTGAGGTCCAGAGACACTCCCTGCAGCTCTCCTGCCAGAGCAGGGAGGCAAGCAAAAAAGCAAGCACCCGACAGCATTCGTTGCCTCTCCGACAGGTCATGTTCCCACGATGTGATCTCCATAGCACGTGGCTCTGACTTTCGGAGCCTAATAACTTTTTGGTGAAGGAGCCACTCACAGGAGAGCGGGAGAGAAAGGGCTTTGGACATAGTTAGGTCAGAGCAATGGCCTCGCCCCAATGGACTTGGTTAGTGTCTTAGTTGGGACTGTTGTCAAAGAGTAGACCGGCTGGCATGTAAGGAACGGAAGCGTATTTCTTATGGTCCCGGAGGCTGGAAAGTCCGAGATCAGGGTGCCAGCATGGTCAGGTTCTGGGGAAAGCCCTCTTCTGGGTTGCAGACGGCTGGCTTCTCATTGTGTCCTCACCTGGCAGAAAGGGCGAGAGCTGTCAGGGGTCCCTATATCCGGCACTAATCCCATCGAGGAGGGCTCCATCCTCATTACCTTCTAGATAGGGATAACTTAGCCTAAAGTCCCCCCAATCCTGCCACCCGCAAACAAACAAACAAACAAACACTCAAAACACATGTGCAATGGCCGGTGGGCCAATACTCACCTTCCACGTGGAGGAATGTGAAGGGGTGAGCCTGAGAGATGAGGAAGTAACAATCCCAACCCCCAGGGCCCAGCTGAAGTCACTGCGTTAATTTTAAAATGGATAATTTTAGTATAATTGAGTTGTGGTCATGACTTTCCTCCCATCTGAGCTTTATGCTTTTGAAAGTGTCCCCGTACCCCCGTGCGTCATTGGGACAGTGTGGTGATTCCCACTTCCCAGATTTGAAACTTCTTGCCCGAGGGCTCACAGGACTAGAACCCAGGCCTCGTGGCTCCGTTCCCATGGCTTTTCTCCTTGGCTGTGTCAGCCCCAGGGGGCCCAGGGATTGTTGCTATCATCTGTGCTGTGGAAAGGCCACTCCTGTCATTTATGAGCAGGGAGATGGAATTGCTGAGGGACATCTTTTCTGCCCTACAAATGATTTCTTTCTACCTCGGAGCACAGCCCCTGTAAATGATTAGCCTCCATGGGAAGCGTGGGAGGCCGCGGTGCACACGCTCCCTGGATAATGGGCCAGGTGACTGGGTGAGAAGCAGGGCTGGTGAAAGGAAGTCAAGGACTCTGAAATTTAAAGAGAACGCAGGATTCGAATCAGACAAGGTCTGTGAAATTCTCACATCTGGTTGGCCTCTCTCAAAGGGAGGAAAGAAACAGGACAGTCTGTTAACAAACGTGAACTTGTGCACAATGGTCTGGAATGGGGCACTTCTCAGAAGGTGTTTGTTCTGCCCACATATTATTCTTTATGATTGAGTAGGTTAGGAATTGGGCCTTGGGTACAGGGCCCAATAGTGATGCAGACGATGAGGGTATCCTGTCCCTTCCAAGTCAAACACTGAATTCAAGCAATTAAAGCTGAAACAAAGAGGGACATGAGCTGGGGAGGACAGGGAGACACAGATAAGACAGTCTGGAGAGGGAACGGAGCATCAAGGAAGGCTTCCTGGGCGAAGGGGCATTTAAACTTAGGCCTAAAGGATAAGTAAGAATTAGCCAGGGCAGGAAGAGCGGGAACAGCCTGTGTGGAGGCCCAGAGGCGGGGCGGACAGGACACTTTCAGTGAAGGAAAGACGTTTTGTATGGCTGGTGAGTAGAGTCGAGGAAACCAGGAGATCAGAGGCTGGAGAAGTTTAGAAAGGATGTCCGTTCCCAAGATGACTTAAGGGAGCAGAGTAAATCCTCCTCCAAGGAACTGGGAAAACCAAGAAAGCAAAAGCAGACACTCAAGTGTGAGAGGGCCGGGCTGGGGGGTCTGCAACCGGAAGCCCACAGGAGATGGCGCGGGGAGTAAGGGGTCCCATGTAGGGGTCCCAACGTTCGGCAGGAGAGGTCAGGTCTGAACATTGACTCCTTAAGGGTCAGTGGCTGTGCTTTCCCATGATGGCTAATTAAATCTGGGCTCAGGCCCTAACTAACCGGTTTGACTCAATGGATAGAGTGTCAGCCTGCAGACTCAGGGGTCCCAGGTTCGATTCCGGTCAAGGGCATGTACCTTGGTTGCGGGCACATCCCCAGTAGGGAGTATGCAGGAAGCAGCTGATCGATGTTTCTCTCTCATCGATGTTTCTAACTCTCTATCCCTCTCCCTTCCTCTCTGTAAAAAAATCAATAACATATATTTAAAAAAATAAATCTGGGCTCAGAGCGAGGAATCTCCGAATTCAAGGAAGGCACGGCGGGGGGTGGCGGGGTGAGAAATTAAAAATGCGGGCTCTGCTTTGGAGAAGCTTAGCCGCTGGCTGGGATCTCTGCCCTTAGGTCCCAGTCCAAGCCAAGCAAGTCCCAAATGGGGCCTCCCCTCAGCCGCTAAAGTCACACTGTCCTGATTTAGATTTCGAAAGAAGCCAAGGTCCTCAGCGATCCCAGGTTTATTTCCTTAAAAGAGAGAGTGAGGAGGTTCCCCTTCTACCTACAAAGGTCAAACGTAGGAGTTGTCTGAACCCAGATGGACCAAAACGCTGGCACGCACACGCTCCTTCACACGCTTGTGACCTGCATGCTGGTCAACGCCCAGGCTCAAGCCTGGGCAGGTGTAGCCTCGGCAGCTGTGCCGTTTCCATGGTGACCAGCATCTACACTTCACCTGTGGGACTCAGACTGCCCTGTCTCCCCAGCTTTGCGTGACGTGAGCCTGGAGCTCCCATGGGGCTGCCGGAATTTCTCTGCTATTTCAGGGCTGTTGGGAGGCCTGGGCAGCCTCTGTTCTCCCCGGCTGGTTATGTAATTTTCAAGGAAAAAGGCCGAGCAAAGACTGAACAGAACGCTCCCAGAGTTACACCCCCTCTCCGCGCCTGATATTCCCTTTGCTCACTTTTTCTTCCCACCTTCGGTACACCTCCTCTCATCCCCTCCCAGTGAGATCAAAGCAGCAGCTTTCCCTCCTGTCTCTTCCTTGGCAGCACCCTCACCAGCATGTTCTGGAGGAAAACAAGCCCATGTGGGCAGCATCACTGCCCGCAGGGACGCTGAGATGTTCACGCGTCCCAGGGAGGGTGCCCACTGGGGCCTGGCGCTCAGGGCCTGCAGTGAGACATTCACTTTAGCCTAAGCAGGGCTTCGGGCTCGGGTCCCCGGCTGTCCTGTGGCTGGTGTGTGAAGGGTTAGACCTCAGCTGGGAGAGGTCCTGGGCATGGAGGCACGGAGCACAGGAAGTGCCACCTGAGCACCTGAGGGGCAGCCATCTGCCCGTGCACCTGGGTTTTCCCAAACAGAAAGGCTTTCTGGGCAGGTTACTTCATATGAACTCCAGCCCGCTCCCCTCCTGGGTGGAGGGGAGGGTACTTCTTTTAAAAGCTGGAAGACCAGAAGAGTTGTTCTCCTAATTCCTGGGAGCACCACCATCGCATGGTAAACCCAGCTGAGTCACTGTTAAAAATCAGACATAAGCCCGGCCGGCAAGGCTCAGTGGCTGAGCTTTAACCTATGAACCAGGAGGTCACGGCTTGATTCCTGGTTGAGGCACATGCCACGTGCCCAGGTTGTGGGCTTGATCCCCAGTGGGGGATGTGCAGGAGGCAGCTGATCAATGATTCTCTCACATAATTGATGTTTCTCTCTCTTTCTCTCTGAAATCAATAAAAATATATACTGCGTGGCCAGATTATTATGACCACCCCATCAGTACAATGAAGTGATTTAGTTATGCAAATAATAATAATAATAAAACCTTGAGAGTATTTGCTTAGGAAGTTTTCTTTTTTTTTTCTTTTTAATATATTTTATTGATTTTTTTTTTTTTTTTACAAAGAAGAAGGGAGAGGGATAGAGAGTTAGAAACATCGATGAGAGAGAAACATCGATCAGCTGCCTCCTGCACAGTCCCTACTGGGGATGTGCCCACAACCAAGGTACATGCCCTTGACCGGAATCGAACCTGGGACCCTTGAGTCCACAGGCCAGCGCTCTATCCACTGAGCCAAACCAGTTAGGGCTTAGGAAGTTTTCAATATTCAGTATTTTTGGAAGTGTCAATGAAGTACTGATGGGGTGGCCATAATAATCTGGCCACTCAGTGTATATTTAAAAAATATGACATAACACAATGACAATGACCTCGGGGCCAGCAGTTCCTTCCCTGGTGAGGAGTTGCCTTCCACTCCCTCTGCTCTTTTGGGGACTGTGTGCCATCCTGGCTGGAGCCCCCACCACCCTGGGAGAGCTGAAAGCTTTCATTTCTGGACAGCAGGGACACATTTTAATTTCTCTTTCCATTTGGGTCATATTTTGTCATAACCAAACTCTTACTGCAAACATGTAGCCACTCTTGTGTCCACTGGAATTTATTTATTGAGGCCCTCATATTCCAGACCCTGGGGCTGCATCTGTGAGAAGGAGCAGGAGGGCACCTCCTCCCCCCACTCCCCTCCCTGAGGTTCTGTCTGGCTCTGGAATCTGATGAGATCCAAGCCAGGTAAGACCCAGGACCCCAGTTCAACGACTTCCAAAGGTCTCAGTCCAAGCCTGCCACTTCGTCATCCTGGAACAAGCAAGAACTGCAAGTGTCGGAGCCCCTCCTCCCCAGGAGCTATGTGTAACAAACACCCCCAATTTAGCAGCTGAAACAGCATTATTGTCATGTAGTTTCTGTGGGTCAGGCATCCGGCACAGCTTAGCCAGGTGCCTGTGAGGTAAGGTCTCTGAGACGTCAGCAGGGCTGTGGCCGGGGCTGTAGTCCTCTCGAGGCTCCCCTCAGGGAAGATCTGCCTCCGAGCTCCCTGGCCTGGGTCCCCCCGAAAGGCTGCTTCATGACGTGGCACCAGCTTCCCAAGGAGTGAGCACCCAAGATGGAAGCCACGGTCTTTCAATAACCTATTTCAGAAGGAAAATCCCATTACTTCTGCCATATTCTGTCCCTTAGAAGTGAGTCAATAAGTCCAGCATATTCTTAAGGGGAGGAGCTTACACACTGCCAAAGCCAGGAGGGGCGAGCATTGGTGGCACCTTAGACACTGCCTTCCTCATCCTCCAGGCGTCTTCTCTGACTCACCTGTCCTAACTCCTGCTCCACGTGAGGGGGATCATGTTGTAGCTGCTGAAGATTCCTGCTCCTGTGATTGTGACTGTTGTGGTTCTTCTCTCCCTGTGGGGATATAAGCTCCTGGCGGTCAGGAGCCATGTGCTCTACATCTCTCTATTAGACGGACCGTGTACCCTTGCTGGTACTATCATAAGATAATTCAGCCTCTGGTTAATCGAGTCTCACTCCCCGTCTCCCCTTCCCTCTGAGATCTGTCAGTCTGTTCTATGCTTCCATGTCTCTGGACCTATTTTGTCAGCCTCAAGTTAAAAAAAAAAAAAAAAAAAAAAAAAGACAGTGAAAATGTCTTAACAATTGGGCTTGAGGACCTCACTTGGCGAGAAAGCTGGAGGTAGGCATTTCCAACGATGTCAACAAGGGCCCGGCTCATCTGCCAACTCCAGTGTGCTGGCCTTTGTCCCCAGGTTTGTCCCCACATGGTCTCAAGGTGGCGGCTGCAGCACCAACACAGCTTCAACACAGCTTCCTCCCAAAACAGCATTCAAAGACGGGGAGTGGAGGAGGAAAACATTTCCCTTGAGGCCTCCCAGGGGATGTTCCTTTGAGGCTTATTGTCCAGAAATGGATCATGTGACCATCCCTAAACCAACCACTGCCAAAGGGGAATTGAATTACCACCATTGGCTTAGACTCATGGCCCTCAACAGAGATAGGTGTGGGAGATACCACTGGCCTCTAGGATTTTGGAAATGTGTGAGGCTGGCACAGCACCCAGGAAGTGCTGTTGGCACTTAGTGGGTCGGGACCAGGGCTGCTTAAACTTTCCCCAGGGCACTGCACAGCTCCCCCAAACCAATGGCTCTTCTGCTCAGGTGCCAATACTGTCTCTGCTGGAAGCTGCTGATTTAGATCAGTGTTCTCAACCAAGGTTGGTTTCGTCCTCCTCCACTGGTGGTAGTTTCTAAAGATAGAGATATTTTTGGTTGTCACCCTAGGGGTTGCTACTGGCATTTAGTAGGCAGAGGCCAGGGAGGCTGCTAAACATTCTCCTGCTAAGAATGATCTTGCTCAAAATGTCAGTCGTGCTGAGGTTGAAACCCTGGGTTAGCCCCGTCATGAGTCATCCCTGGGTTGGGCTCAGCTGCTCCATGGCTGTCCCAGAGCTGTTTTTTTGTTCACTCAGAGGAAGTGGGAATGGTTTCTGGGTTGGTGGCTAGTGTCAACTAGAGGGCCTCTGCCAATCAGCTAGCTGGGCAGATGCTCAGCTCAGCTCCCCTCTAGAATGGCCAGTCCCTGCAGCCACAGACTCCTGTGGATTTGAGGTTTACAGTTGAAGAAGAAATCGAGAAATGGTCAGAAGGCAGTGTTATGGTTGTTTGAACTTGGTGTCATCAGTTTTGTGTTGTTGTTTTTTCTCAACTCATACTCTCATCTCAATGCCCATTTCTCAGTGTCTTTCCATAAAGTGAGCTTATTCACCATGGCCTCCACCCTGGACTGGATACAGGCAGAGAGGGGGCTGCTTCTCGCTTTAATTTAGGAAGCACCACAGATGTGCCTGCCCCAGACGTGTCCTTTGCTAGGCCTGGGAAGTCACCCTGGGCCTAGATGGCTCATGGTGAGAACCAGATCATGTGTTATGATGATGAGAAGTATGGGCTTTGGAGTCAGACAGACCTGCGTTTACATCCCAGCTAGTGGTGTGACTTTGGGCAAATCACTTCTCATTAAAGACTTCATGGGAGAATGATAACAACCTCATAGGGTTCTTGGGAGACCCAACTGAAGTAATCAGGCAAAGCCCTTGGCCCCTGGCAAGCCCTGAATAGTGTACTTACATCTTCAGTGTGTCGTCTTCGCCACCTCTCCAGAGAGCCTCTGTTAAAATCCAAGTGCAGCTTAGGAGTGAGGTGCATCCACGGGACATAGAATTGCAGAACTAGAAGGTAGCCTGTGGAGAGCAGAGAGCTGGGCCCTGAGCCCATGCAACTTATGGGTGAGCTTAACTAAACCTGGGGTCCCAAGCTCAGGGTACCTCCTTGGAGGGAGGGCAGTCCTGGAATAGTGCCACCATGAAGGACAAAAGGAGGACTGAGTCCAAGAGGGAGGAGGCGGTGCAACAAGAGCTGGAAAGGAGCCTGGGTTACAACACACTTCGGTGCCCACTCAGGGACAAGCTAGAGGGAGTTCCTACACTAACTAGAGCAGGGGTTGGCAAACTACAGCCCCCAGGCCAATCCAGCTCTCTATCTTCCTAAATAAAGTTTTATTAAAATGCAGTCATGCCCTTCATTTGGGTATTGTCTGTGGTTGCTTCTGTGCTGCAAAGGCAGGGTTGAGTGGTTGAAGAAGAGACTGTATGTCTGACAGAGGCTAAGATATTTACCCTCTGGTCCTTCATAGAAGAATTTGCTGGTCTCTGGCCTAGAGGACTTCATTCACATAGACACAGTGACTGGGATCACAAGCCTTAGAGTCACACAGACCTGGCTGTGATGGGAACAGGGCCACATAGAATCGTTCACCTGTAAATGAACATGATCCCTGTCTGAGAAGGATTTCCTGCACGTTTTGGGGGCTCAGGAGAGGGAAGAAAGCAGCGTCTGTGAAATGTCAGCACCTCACTGGGGGCCGTAGTTCCTGCTGAAAGTCAACAGCATGAGGCTTGGGAGGCTCTGAGCAGGCGAGGAGGTGAGTCTAAATTTAGACTTTCTGAAACTGCTTTGTAAACCAGAGCCTCAGGAATCCCAGAAAGGACAGTTGGCACACACCACCTCGTCTCTGGTTTGCCTCCACATGTTAGAAGGTTGGATGCATGAGAGGATAATTAATTGGCCTCAAATAAGATGTTTCTGGAGAGCCAGTGAGAAATCAGCGGAGAGGTGAAGCTCCACTGTTTCGAGGGCTGGGGTAGATATTTCTACTCCTGTGTTTGTTCCCCGTGAAATCCAGGGAGCCTGGACTGCCTTCTCCTTGCTGGGTGTTATTTGAGCACAGCTGAACCGATGACCTTTCTTTCTCTCAAGGTGAATGCCAAGTCCCTGGTTGAAAGTCACACTGTGATTCAGAGCAGCTCTGAGCCATCAGCTCCAAGTGGAGACTGATGCTGCTTCTCCCCGAAGCTCATCATGCCAAGGGCTGCCACACTCAATCCTCTGCCCAGGCGGGCACACCCAGATGCCAGGTCTACCCCTCGCCAGGATGGATGGGCCCACACCTCTTGGTATATCACACAAGCAATGAACACTAACCCAAGACTTCTAGGTAATAGGTGTTCTGTAATCAGTCCATATGTGGAAAAATCAAAGGGTTGACAGTAGAAATTATAGAAGAACCAGTGGCCCAGTGCACGGATTCATGCACATTGAAAGAAAATTAATTAGAAGAAATATTTTAATATCACTATTCGCATATTCTATCCACGACACCACTTCTTTCAGAATGTCAAAAAAAAAAACACACACACAAATTCACGATCGACAATGACAGATTGAAACACACGCGTGCAATTGGCGCCAGAGAGAGCTTTATATGTATCACACATGGGAAAGTCAACATTTATTTTTAAATTGCCAGTGTGTGTCATATGTACTGGCCAGTCGATCAGTCGGACGGTGGGACAGACGGATGGTCGGTCACTTAGCCTTTTGTATATATAGGTGATAGAAAGAAGCTTAGAAAATGAAGAGTTTTGAGAAGAAATGAATAGTAGCAAACTCAAATGGGAACAGAGAAATGGTCAGATGAAGACTGCCTGGTCAGTGTTGACATTCTAAGAGAGGCAGCATCGAAGCCGAAGATGATGCTAAGGAAAGTTCAAGTTCAGAAATGCTGGTTTGTCTGAGTGGCTGGGGCTAATTGTGAGAAGGGTCCTGCAAGCACAGGAAGGGGAGCCTGGGGAGTGTGGGCATCACAGTAGCGGAGACATAACCGATGTTCCTCGGGCACTTACAATCCAGTTATTTTCCAAGTGCTACTTTGAACCCTGGACTTAAGCTTAAAGTCTAGTGGGAGGTGGACATGTATCAAAAGCTAAATAACAGCCCAAGTGAGGATATGGCAAGTGTCAAGTACAGTATACACAGGAACGCCACAGGGGTTTGGAAAGGGGAGAAGTGTCACTGAGGACTAGATGGATGCTTTGCAGAGGAAGTGAGACTTCGCCTGGATTCTGAGTGATGGGCAGGGTTTCAACACGTGGGGAGGAAGCAGGAGAACATTTCAGGAACCAGGAAGGTGCAAGCAGAGAGGCCAGGGAGGAGCTGAAAGAGTAAATTTAGAGGCCCACGAGGAAGGTGGAGAGGGTGTGCAAGGTAACCTGGTACCTGCCCGCTGAAGTTGACAGTGTGCTGGGAATCCACTGAGACACACACACACACACACACACACACACACACGAGACAGTCCCTCTGCCCGTGAGAGGAAAAGGAAAGAGTTTTGAAACATAAATAAAGCACCTCTTAATTATTCACAGAGTATCTGCATTGCAGCTGATCTCACACAGCTGATCCAAATCCTGCTTTGGGCTTGCTGGTGATGTCATCTCTCTGCCTAGGTGCCCATTCCCGTCTCTGTTTACAGCCCTGTGAGGGCTGGAACGGGAAGAAGGCTTAAGTCTCTCCTCAGAAAGCAAGATATGTAAATATAAATGCTTCTGGTTGCTGTGCCCTTGGGAACCACACCAGGCATACGGGGAGAAAGTGAAAGAAGCTCCAATGTAGGTTCTGTCACCTGCCTTGGGCAGCAGGGTCAGAGGAGGCATGGAGTGGGGCACTGGGGCGCCTCTCTTGTTCCCCTGAATCAGACATCCAGGTGGACTTGACTAGCACAGATGTTAGGCCGTAGCTCAGTGGGTGGTCCCAGCGCTGACTCCAATTGGCTGGGAATCTTCAGGGTGAATGGCATTCATTTATCATGTCATCCCATGTTTATTGACCCTCTCCCTGTAGACGCACTAAGCTGGTATTCTCGGAGCCTTGGTGCCCTCATGGGCAGATGAGGACTTGCCTCTCGGTGGAGGGGCTGGCCTTGGGGTGGGTTCAGGTTCCTCACTGATGGAGATGCTCTGCAGGATGGTTAGCGAATCGGGCCCTGCTCTAGAAAGGCCAGTAGTGGCTCCTCCTCAAATGAGCCCAGGAGGGCAGGACCACCTCCGCTAAGGACCCGGGACCTGTCTGCTACATTGCCTCCCAGTCTGAAATTCTGCAAGTCGATGGTTATTTTGCTGCGGGGCCCAATAAAAACATGCAGAGCAGGTTTGCTGGGGGTTTGCTGAGATACCAGAATAGTTGCAGCTACTTCCTATTTAAGTGTAAGGGGATTTGCAACAATAGGCAGCATCTATTGAGCAAGGACTGTGTCCCAGACCCATGGCAAATTTCTTTCGTTAGGAGTTTTTAGAGGGGATCTGATTATTTACTACTTCGTATCATTTGTGTCCCCTAATTTGCCTGCTTAGTTTCAGAGCACTGGCCATTGTTTTTGCTTCATTTATCATTTGCAGAGTTGTGCGGGGTTCAGACCTGAGAGTATCCCCACGGGCACCCTGCCGTGGGATGGGAACGCAGAAGCAGCCCTGGCTAGATTCACGCCTCTGTTCTGGACACGGTGCTTGTTCTTTGTGAGTCTGTGGCCTTAATAAACTTGTAAAACCTGTGACTTCCTCAGACAGAATTTATATCGCTAGTTTTGCAGTTTTTTTCTCCCCCCTTGGGTCCAATGCCTGTAATTGGAGTCAGCAGTCACGGGGAGCAGTCAGGATTGGATTTGACCCATTGCTTTGAAGAGCTAGGTCCCCATCCTCCAAGAGAATACAGTCCACCATGCCAGCCCTGGCGTCACGCTGAGATGCTCAGCTGGGCAGAGAGTCCCTTTACTGGGGCAGCAATACAATTTCCTTGCAATTTGGTATGTGTGCTTGTGTCATCTACATAGAAAGCAAGCGACGCCATTTAATTAATTACATTGCTCATTTGCATATTAAGTTATTAAAATATTCAAAGACATTTTCAGAAGAGGGAAGAAAAGGGATCCAAGTGGAAGAACAAGATGATTGATCCTTTATTTCTTTGCCTGCTACTGGCTACTGTCCACTCTCACCCTCCCGGGCTAGTGCTGATGTGTGTGTTCCGAGGGCTTAAAGAATGAATTTCTCAAAGGTCAGAGCTGATCATTCCCTCCTACAATCTGTGAGTGTTAACCTTCGGGGAGCAGGCATTTACATAAAAGGCACACCGCTTGATGATCTTATCAAATCGGTCCATCTTCTCTCTTCCAGGGGAGCTGCACACGGCAGGAGGGGGCTGGGCGCCCGCGCCCGGAATCCCCTGGGCAAGCAGTGTTTCAGTGGCTGGCTGGACAGATCAAATAACACCAGGGCTGGTTAACAAAACGCGCTGGTGGGAAGGTGTTGGGAGCCGAGTGTGGAAATTTACCAACGTTATTTCTTTGACAGGGAAGGAGACTCGGTCTGAAAGATGCCGGGTTCCCGCAGCCTCTCGGAGTCCAGCAGAGCACAGTCTCGTTCGAAGAGGCATGGATGAGGGGGTGACAGAGGATGCTGCCCCCTGAAGCCTCCAGAGGTGCCTGGCCTGGCAGCTGAGCTCCCCTCGGACCTGGGACTTCGGGTGTAACTTGGTGTGCAGCTCATGGGAGGGGCAGGGCTTCTCCGGCTTTCTTCCCCGATGCCCACCAGCTAGCTGGTTTGGGCTGCAGGATCTAAGGTGAGCCGGCAGAAAGGGGAGCTGGCCGAGGTAGAAAGAAGCCCCGAGAAGCCTCCAGAATTCATCGTTGGGATCCCTTCAGTCTGCCCGGGACGCAGAGAGCAGCTGCGAAGCTGCCAGAGGCTGTGATACAACCGAGCTTCGGACCATCGTCAGTGAAGGAACGCAGAGCAGCAAAAGCATTTCAGCCCGAAGGAACTTCTTTCAACAAAGGACTGAAAGGGGAGAGTTTCTGCATCTTTACTTGGCGGTCCCTTAGGAGAGAAACCTTGCCGTTCACATAGATAACGAGATCGGCTTCTCTGTCCAAGATGCTCCCTGTGAAAGAAGCATGAGCCATTCTCAGCGTGGGGAAGGGCCCGGGACACGCAGGAGTGGGTGGACAGCCCTCCCAGGGCTTGTTAAGAAAACAGCCTGAGCCTCCAACTTCCGCAGCTCAGCAAGCATGGACATGTGCCACTCTCGTCTCCAGGGAGCGGGTGGCAGTGACATCACCACGAGAAAAAGCATCCCTCAGCCTCGGGACTTGACAGAATGAGGTGCGCTGGGGAGGCCACCAGCCGGGACCCGGCCTTTCCCGACCGCCCCTCCGTCCCACGGGCGTCCCCTGACCACCACTGAGCCAACGATGGCCGAGAAGGGGGACTGCTTCGCCAGTGCCTACGGCTATGACCTCGGTGGGCGCTTTGTTGACTTCCGACCCCTGGGCTTCGGCGTCAATGGGCTGGTGCTGTCAGCCACGGACAGCAGGACCTGCCGGAAGGTGGCCGTGAAGAGGGTCACCCTGAGCGACGCCCGCAGCATGAAGCACGCCCTCCGGGAGGTCAAGATCACCCGGCGCCTGGACCACGACAACATCGTGAAGGTGTACGAGGTGCTGGGGCCCCAGGGCGCCGACCTGCAGGGCGAGCTGTCCCAGTTCAGCGTGGCCTACATCGTGCAGGAGTACATGGAGACCGACCTGGCCCGCCTGCTGGAGCAGGGCACGCTGGCGGAGGAGCACGCCAAGCTGTTCATGTACCAGCTGCTCCGCGGGCTCAAGTACATCCACTCGGCCAACGTGCTGCACAGGGACCTGAAGCCCGCCAACATCTTCATCAGCACCGAGGACCTCGTGCTCAAGATCGGGGACTTCGGCTTGGCGAGGATCGTCGATCAGCATTATTCCCACAAGGTACGTCCGGCCGGAGTGGCGGACAGGGGTGGCCCATGGGCTCCTCAGGAAGCGGGCAGTGTTCCAGTGGGTATCCCTAGCTCCCTGGAAATCAGCGGCCTGGGGTCTGTGTCTGGGGGAGGCTGGGGGTGCTAGAAAGATCCCTGGCCTGAAAAGCTGTTGAGGGGGTGGTTTGGGTTCTTGATTTTGGCCCTGCCATGTGGCCATGACCAATAACTCCAGGCTGTGCAAGAGGGGGTTGGACTGGATTATCGCTAAGATTTCTTCCAGTTGCAAACTCTGTGACTTTAAAATTGTGCAGCTGGTGAATTTGCCTCTAGCATCCCCTAATGAGGCTTCCACCACATCAGCCTTAGGTGCTGGTTCATCTTTCCTCCTCCTCCTCCTCCTCCTCCTCCTCCTCCTCCTCCTCCTCCTCCTCCTCCTCCTCCTCCTTCCCCCAACAAAGCTGACCCACTCTGTGTCCCATTCTCTCTGTCAGTGGACAAGTTCATCTGATCAACTCATCCTCAGTGTCCATTATCCAACAAATGGCTCAGCTCTCCCAGGTCCCACAATGCCCTGGTCCCTGAGTGTGATGAAGCATGGATGTCTGGGTGGCACTGTTGAGACCCCATGTGGGACATGTCAGAGCTGACATTCCTCTAGACCTCTTCTTACCTAATGCACTGCTCCCTTTAGGAGCTGGAAGTTCTCTGACATTCTATTCCCCTCACCCCTGGTTCCTGCCATTTAGGGGAGCCTCTGAGCAGCTCGGCCTGAGCACACGTCACCAGGTTCCCCGCACCAGAGCTGGGGGGTGAGTGTCATTTCCAGCCTCCAGCCCACACCTTCGTGCCACACATTTTTATTAGAATGAAAACATCCTCTAGGAAGTAGGTGCACCATAAACCATTATCAGCCAAAGGGCTAGGGGGAGTCATGGAAGGGAAGGGTAGCTCTGACCTTGAACATGCTTCGCACCCAATTTGCCTGCAGCCAGAAGGTCACAGATGCATAGAAAGGCACTGGCCTGCCTGGTGCAGCTGCGGCGGGAGGGTGTCTGGGGGAGAGGGAGGCAGCGCTCCCTGTCCCACCCTCACAGGCTGGAACTTGGGCTCCAGCCCAGATTTCAGAGCCCAAATCCGCTCAGCTGGCTCTAGCTCCTTGGTGCCGCCTTAGCCCTGAGATTGCCCTGTGCTCCTCTCCTACAGCCTGGCCATCTGTCAGAACTGACAGCCGACTCTGTAGGCAGGAGTGTCCGTGGTAAACAAACAAACAAACAAACAAACAAACAAACAAACAAAAACATCTTCCTGTCACCCTAATGCCCGGTGCTGTTTCTACCCTCTCTGTCCTCTAAGGAGCAATGTCTCCAAGCAATTGAACCAAAGAGTTTAACCCAAATTAGTTTTTATTTGGTAATAAGAGAGTCCATGACACTCTTATTTCTGTTACACAAAATCACCTTCTGATTGGAATAATCCAGTACACTGGGAATAATAATAGGACCTCCCTTGATTACAGAGCCTGAGTAAGTGAAGTGTTTCCGCTCAGAACAGTCCCTCAGGGACAGTCAGGGGAGGTGATCTGGGGCAAAGATTGGCTGTAGTAACAGTTCCTTGGAGGGGCACGGTACGAGGAAGGAGCGCTATGTGGGGAGGCAGACACCTGGGCTCGTTTCTGATGGTGTTAAGTTGGGATGTGGATGCTCCCCGCCTGGGAGCCTCAGTTTCCCCTTCTTGACAGGGTTGATAACACATGCCCTGTCTGTCCCACTGGCTTGTGGTTATGAATAAAAGAGGAGGATAAACGTAAAGCCCCTTGGAGAGGAGTGAGGACCCCATCCGTTCATTTCTTGAGTGTTTTCTGAGTGCACACCGGGCCCAGGCCCCGCGCTGGGAGCTGGGAGGGTCGCTGCCCTCTGACCGTGAGCTGTTACCGCATTACACAGGGCAGGGAGCCGCATCTCTGAGTGGGACTTTCATTTTCCTGATGCAGGGGAGTGTACGTGTTCTGCCTTACTCTTGGTGGGCTCTCTTTAATCAAGTCAGCTATTGGAGTTTTAAAAAAATCACTGGAGCCACTTGCAAGCGTAGTAGGTGTTCACGTCAGTCCTGTGTTTGGCAGGGGCCACCTACCCTCACCCACCTCCTCCCTCATTACCTTCTGCTTTTAGCTTCCGCCCTTCTCTTCCCTGAGTGATGACGGAGGCTTGACATTTGATGCTTTTATTTACATGAAGTGCATTTAGTGAGTCCATCCTCATCTAATCCTCAGACTGCTGGGAGGCACTTAGGAAAAAGGGTCCATTTTAAAACAGAGACCTGGCTTTCTCAAGCTTCCTTGGCCAACAGTGGTCGAAGGGGCTCTGGAACTTGGGCCTTCTTGTGTCTTGATGGGTGGTCTTTCTGTGAGCTGTGTCCTTCGTGAAGGCTTCTGGATCCCTGGTGGGAATTGATCTTTCTTTCCTTTGAATTTCCATATCGCTTTCTCCCCATCCCAGAGCCCGGATCTTCTAGCACCGACGACCATGCTCTGCTCTGTCTTACGGGTATTTATTTGTGTCTGTGCCTTTTGTGCTCTTCTAGGCTGAGAGCCCCTTGGTTCCTTGTGGGCCGTCTCATGTTCATCTTGGTTTCCTCCAGGGAGTCTAATCACTGTGCCTGAGATATGGCCAGCTGACTTGGTTGGCTGCCTTGAACAGATGGAAGACTAGTCACTTACCAGCACATTACTGATGGGAAGCTAGTTGAGTTCATTGATTCCATGTGGTTAGAAGATTTGACTCTCAGAAAGAAAGCTCATACAAGGGAAGAGCATTAAAATATATGCCTTCAAATCTTAAATGGGTGAAAAATTAGCATGCAATTTAAGCATGTATAATGGAAGCTAATATATACACACTAGAGGCCCAGTGCACAAAAATTTGTGCACTCGGGGGAGTCCCTCAGCCCGGCCTGTGCCCTCTTGCAGTCTGGGTCTCCTCTGGGGATGACCACCTGCTGGCTGAGGCCTGCTCCCCGGGGGATTGGGCCTAAGCTGGCAGTCAGACATCCCTCTGGCAGCCTGGGAGCCCTCAGGGGATGTCCACTTGCCAGTGGGGAGCAAGCCTAAGCTGTAGTCAGACATCCTTAGCGCTGCTGAGGAGGTGGGAGAGGATCCCACCACCACCGCTGTACAGGCAGCCATCAGCCTGGCTTGTGGCTGAGCAGAGCTCCCCCTGTGGGAGCGCACTGACCACGGGGGGCAGCTCCTGCATTGAGCGTCTGCCCCCTGGTGGTCAGTGTGTGTCATAGTGACCAGTCATTCCCAGTCATTCTGCTGTTAAGGTCAATTTGCATATTACCCTTTTATTATATAGGGGATATATATATATGTATATATATTCTAATAATAGACAAACAGGGTAATTGACCAAACCTTCGCTATGCCTCCCATTGGCTAATCAGCGAGATATGCAAATTAACTGCCAACAAAGATGGCGGTTAATTTGCATATGTAGATGCGAAGTGGAGCAGCGAAAGCATTGAAGGTGGCTCCGGCTGGAGCGAAGGCCTGGGTGCCAGGTGCCAGAGGAAAACTGGTACTGGCAGCCAGGGGAAGGGAAGGCCTATTGCACGAATCTTTTCGTGCAATAGGCCTCTAATATAAATAAATAAATATATATATATATATAACAATCATATATATTATCAGAGGGGGAAAAAGAAAGAGAGCACATAATTCTCCCAGCCAATGGATTGGTTGGGGTGAGATGTGTGCATCGACTTCCCCTGGTATGCATGGAGGAGGATGTTTACATGTGAACTGCTCTAAATGTAACCCCTCCTAAAGTTTTATGGGTCCTGCACTCACCTTGAAGAGATTATGCTCACCTGGGTTGCAGCTAGTGCCTTGGTGTGAGTTACAAAAAAAGGTGCCCCCTTTTGCAGGCTGATTTAGCTCAGTGCCTGTGATAGGCTTTGTGATCCAATGGGGGCTGGACTTGGTCCCTTGGCCAACCACGACCCACCTAGCACTAAGCAGCAGCTGGAATCTCACTGTCTTCATCATGACTTTCTCGCGGGTGGACAGTAAGTCTCATGAACCTGCACATCCCCTCCTCTAGCATGGAGTCTGGCACGGGTAGGTGCCCACTGTGTCTGTCTGGTGAAGGAGGTGCCAGAGGAAACTGTCTTCTCTTTAATGAGCAGCTGGGAGCACTGGGGCTCCAGTCACAGTCAGAGCGCATCCTGAGCACATGTCCCCTACCACACCACCCCTGGCAGTCTTGGTCCTTGTGGTGTCCAGAGGGAACTAGAGGCCCCAGCAACCCACACTTTCAGGGATATGGCAGTGGTGGCAGTGGGGTGCTCTAATGGCTGTCTCTCCACAGAGGCAGCTTGGGGAGCATGTCTCTCTGTGTCATCGTTACTCACCTCACTAATTGCATGACCACGGGCAAAGCCTTTTCCTTGTGCAGCTTACGAGGAGATCTGTAAGAAGGCCTCACAATCATCTTATTCATTCCCTTCGTTTCACAGATGACAAAACCGAGGCCTGGAAAGGGAAAGAGACCTGCTCGAGGTCACACCACGAGTGGCTGAGCCAGAAGCACAGCGCCCGTGCTTCAGCTCCATGCCCACGGATTTTTCTGAGCCTCTCTTCTCAGTTGTCTTCTCTGCCAAATGGGGGCATCGCTCCCATTCTGATTACTTCATAGGATTCTTGTTAGAGTCCAGTTCAAAGTGTGGAAGTCAAAGTGCTTTCAGACGTAGGCAAGATCCCTAACAGAACTATCTGCCCATTAAGTGCCATGTGACAGGATGGGGAACAGGCATACACCCACATGTCAGTCTCCCCCCACACACTGAAATATGGAACCAACTCCCCACATGATGACCAGAGTCCTGAGGCTTCCCAGTCTGTGGTCCTGATAGGAACCCGTGTTGCCCACCTCCTTGGCAGGTGTCCTGATTAGCTCCTTACCTAAAGCACTAGGGCAGTGGTCGGCAAACTCGTTAGTCAACAGAGCCCAGTATCAACAGGACAACGATTGAAATTTCTTTTGAGAGCCAAATTTTTTAAACTTAAACTATATAGGTAGGCACATTGTTATTCACTTAATTAGGGTACTCCTAAGGCTTAGGAAGAGCCACACTCAAGGGGCCAAAGAGCCGCATGTGGCTCTCGAGCCGCAGTTTGCCGACCACGGCACTAGGGTGGGTCATGAACTAGTGTTTATGTGGAGAAGAGGCAGGTGAAGGATCAGAGCATGTTTTCCTTTGAATTTATTCTATTAGGAAGCAGATGATCTCAAAAGAGAAAAAAAAATGTTGTTTAAGACTTCGCTGAGCCCTGTGTAAATTCTAAGACATGTCAGGAGGCCCCAGGAAACTGCAGAGGGCTGGGGAGTAGCGCGTGACAGCCTGACTCGCTGTGTGAACACTCCCCTTGGCCAGGGGAGGGAGCCACCTGTCATCCTCACTGGGGTGGCCAGGAGACTGCCAGCCTTTCCCGGGGCAGAAGACAGAAAATACCCAGGAAAAAGCAAGATAGGAGGCCCATCAGAAGTTGGGCGACCAAAGGCTCTTGTGTTTTGGTGGACCATTTGAGAACGTCTGGCCTGCCTTTGGGTCCAGGGCCCTCTACTCCAGGGCCCTCTGAATTCTTACATCCTTCCCGATCAGAACGCTTTCCCACTTTGCCTCTGTATCTCATGGAGACTCCTTAGAAAGCAGCCAGTGCGGGGGTTCTCCCAGCGGGTGCTGGGCCAGCGGCATCAGCTTCACCTGGGAACCCGTTCGAGATGCAAGTTCTTAGGTCTCATCTCAGGGGCCAAAGAGCCGCATGTGGCTCGCGAGCCACAGTTTGCCAACTACTGACCTAAACCAAAGGGAATGTTGGCTCTGTTAGGGTTTGATCTTAACAATAGTTAGGTGATATAAACAATGATTTTAGAAAACATATACTATTAATTCTGGTGTAAACGACTTTGTTAGATATTCTGTAAAAACAGAGGCACTGGTTTTCACAGTTCAGTGAGACTGAGTGTTTGATTGACGGCTCAGCAAGATGATACTATAGTTTGTTAAGGCCTGTGGTTCAATTCAAGGTCCCAAAGGAGGCAAAGAGGTACGTGATGTTGAACACATACAGCCAGATTCCGCAGGCTTGGAGTGGAGTTTTGGTCGGCAGCATTTATGCTGTTTTCATGATGTTGCTCAACCTCACCTCCTGGTCAATCCGTCTTCCTTGGATGCCTTGGGATCTGTCTAGGCTAGGTGTGGGCAACACCTGGCACGCATGCCAAACATGGCATGCCAATAACTTTTGCTGGCACGCGAAACCCTCTCTTATAATCTTCCATTTACAATTTTTTTCTTAATATCGACTTTTTTATTTTTCAGATAAATTCAGTGTAGGTGCATCTTAGATAAATAATTTTACATAACAAGTTATCTTAAAGACCATAGACATGGATTGACAAGAGAGGGGGAGAGCAATTTCTATGCCTCTGCCTTAACTCTCCCTGCCTTCCTAGATCCGACCAGTGCTTTGGTTTCATCCACATATGCTTGTGAATCTTTGTTCTCAGTGATGAATTTTGTTAAGTCTCGTAATAGCTGTAGCCTGACGGATGAAAGTAGTAGCTTGTGCATATCTCTGAAGGTCACGAAATATAAACCTGATGTAAAATCTCTGTCATCAGTGATGTAGCAGCAAAAGTTCCACTGATAATATCAAACGGAGTCATAGTTTTCTGTCGGACTATCAGTGTACATGTATACATTAAAAATAAATGTATTTTTCATCATCCTATACCAGGGGTGGGCAAACTTTTTGACTCGAGGGCCACAATGAGTTCTTAAACTGGACCGGAGGGCCGGAACAAAAGCATGGACGGAGTATTTGTGTGAACTAATATAAATTCAAAGTAAATATCATTACATAAAAGGGTACGGTCTTTTTTTCCAATAGTTTTATTCATTTCAAACGGGCCGGATCCGGCCCCCGGGCCGTAGTTTGCCCATGGCTGTCCTATACTGTGTTTTTGTCGCTTGAATGAATTTTATTATTTCTTCAAAATTCTTCACATATGTACACCTTCAGAGATATCAAGTAGGCGTAACATGTTCTCAAAAAATTAGGGTTGGCACGCAGGAGAATTTTGAGTCAGAGATTTTGCTGGTTTTGGCACGCACTCACAAAAAGGTTGCCCACCTCTGGTCTAGGCCATGATAACTTCCCCTGTCCACCTGGGAAGACACACAGAAACCTTCCCTAAAGCACAGATTCCTTTGAAACTGAACCTGGGGGAGGACTGTTTTTTTCTTTGGCTGAAATAGCATCTTTGCTAGTGATCAAGGGGTGTCCATTTGATGTTCTGTGTGCTTATAGTTTGGAAGGTCTCCACGTTGCAAGTGGGAAAACCTCAAGGTGTAAGGAGTGGGCAAGAGCTTCCTAGGATCCCAGAATAGGGCTGGAATCCACTGAGAGGCCCAGCCATACCCAGAGCCTGTGAGCAAACAGACCTGAGGAAGGACGACTTGCTGAGGGCTCAGCTAGAAGTTCTGAGGCCACTAAGCATGTTATTCCAAATCAGTGGAGCTGAAAAGATTTCTTTAAAAGGCTATGAACTATCCCTTTTTAAAAGAGAGAATTTGACCTAGGGAATTGGAACAGAAGCTGGTAAGGGAACTCCCTTTTAGATAATATCTCCAGTCTTGGTGGGAAGAGAGTTCCAACCTCCAGTCTTTGCTCCACAGTCTCTCCACTTGGGCATCCCCAGGTTGTAAATGCCCCAGGAGCATGATGCTGTCTTATTCGATATCTAGACAGATATTCCTGTGTTTATACTGATGAAGGATGACTAGAAAATGGAATCAAATCCTTTACAACTTTCTCCTGAACTATGGCTTCTTTATTCAGCCTTTGCTGCGGTTGCCTGTTGGGAAGACAGTAGCATAGGAATGGAAGGCTCAGGGGGCAGTATCAGATTGCTCTGACTGTCCTGACTTGGCTGGCTACCTTCCACATCAGGACCACACTTCTCTGAGCTGGGAGAGCCCAGCTCTTAGCTCCAGCTTTATTTGCTGCCACCCTACACCTTGTGCTGTAAAGTCCCTGACTTGTCACCGTTCCCTAGAAAACATCATACTTGGTGACAGCTCCGGTCCCACACACTGTTCTCGCTGCTCCCACATAAAGTCCTCCTTATCCCTGCAGATCCTGCTCAAAAGCTCCACCTCTGCACAGCTTCACCCAGCTCCCCAGGGGAGAATTAATTACATCTTCCTCTGGTTGCCCAGAGCCATTATCTTGACTCTGTTGTGATTATCTGTTCACATGCCTCTTCTCCAATAGACAGTGGAGCCCTTAGGAAAGAGTGTAGGTCTCATTCATCTCTGTATTCCTAGCTCCTAGCACAGCATCTGGCCCATAATGCATGCTCATTAAATGCTTATTGACTGAAAAGCCAAGCCTCTGCCTTTACACTGAGTAGAGTGTGATCCTTAAGAGCTTCTCAGGGTAAAGCTCTCAAATATTTGAAGCCATCTATCATGCCCCTTCCAATCTCTGAAGCCCAGGACCTCTCCATCTTCACACAATAATGTCCAGGCACCATTCTAAGTGCTCGAGAGTTACTCACCTACTGAGTCCTCATATCAACCTCATGTAATGAGTGCTGTGTTGTCCCATTTTACAGATGATGACACTGAGGCACAGAGAGTAACTTGCCTGAGGTCATCCAGCTAGTAAATGGCAGAGCTGGGTTTCAAAGCCCAGCAGTCCCTTTCGGGGCCATGCTTTTAGCCATTATGCTACACTGCCCTGTTGGCTCTTCAGATGACAGTGTTTCCAGAGCTCACACTATCCTGACTGCCTTTTTATTCAGCTCCTCCTGCTTGCCAGACCCTTTCTTAAAAGGTGTCTCTCAGAACAGATGCTCTGTAGTTTAGCCGGCAGGGTTGGTTGGGAGTGTAGCGCCTCTACTCTGTAAGTGACTTGCTGTTCATGCTGCAGGTGGTATTTTGGCAACCGTGTCACACTATGCTATATAATAAAAGGCTAATATGTAAATTGACCAAACAGTGGAACGACTGGTCGCTATGACGTGCACTGACCACCAGGGGGCAGACGCTCAATGCAGGAGCTGCCCCCCTGGTAGTCAGTACGCTCCCACAGGGGGTGTGCCACTCAGCCAGAAGCCCTGAGCTGGGTTCACGGCTGGCGAGTGCAGTGGGGGTGGCGGGAGCCTCTCCCATCTCCACAGTAGCACTAAGGATGTCCAACTGACAGCTTAGGTGGGGAGTGGGCCTAAGCCATCAGTCGGACATCCCCTGATGGCTCCTGGACTGCGAGAGGGCCCAGGCCGGGTTGAGGGGACCACCCCTTGCCCTGAGTGCACGAATCTCATGCGCCAGACCTCTAGTTAGCTCATATTGTTCTTGGAGCCAAATCACTTCTGTTAAGCTCAGTATTCTCTATTTTACATTTACACAATTGAATTTTTTAAAACTCTTCTGCTTTTTATTTATTTTTTAAAATATATTTTTATTAATTTCAGAGAGGAAGAGAGAGAGACAGAAATATCAATAATGAGAATCATTGATTGGCTGCCTCCTGCACACCCCCTATTAGGGCTACCTGGTTGATAATTTTTTTAGCTCAAATATAAGACTTTATGCTTGTCCCTCATAGACTTCATCTTATGGACTTCAGGCAAATATTCCAACCTGGTGAGATCTTTTTGGATCTTTGTTCTGTCACACACCTGACAGGACCCCTTGTTGTCTGAGGCAGCAGGAAAAGAGGAGCCATCCTTGTTCTCCCCACCGCAGCCTCCCGGGCCCCCAGGTGACCTGGGGTGTGGGGACTCTAGGGTGAAGCTTTCATTGCAGTACCTTCTATGCAGAACTGCTGCCACCTGCAGAAACCACGTGTCCACCCAGCGGCGAGCCAGTGAAATCGCTGTCATCTGCAGGACTCATTTTTCCGGGGGCGAAATTTTTCATCCCTTTTTTAATCCCTATGCCTTTTGTTTGGGGATTGGAGTCACCATTCCCTGTGCAGGAGGTTAAGCCCAGAATGACCTGCCTGGCCTGGCAGCACAGGCCTGAGGCATCACCATGGCCGGGGAGGTGATCAGCAGCGCCCAAGCTGAGCTGAGAGGAGCCCTGGGCAGGAGGACTGAGTTCTGCGTCTGGTTCTCTGAAGGCCTTTTGTCTTAGTTCTGTTCTGTGGTCACCAGCTGCCCTCAGCCCTGACCCCGAGCAATTTGCAAATGCTGTGGGGGTCAGAAGCTGGTGAGAGAGTGAGCAGCCTGCAGCTGGGGGATGCACACCATCACATCTACCCTGCCATTTCCCCTTCGACTCTCGGTAATGCACCAGGAGTACTTCCCACGGGAGTTCTTCCCACGCATGCTACCTCTGGATCCTCACACCAACCTCGGAAGGAGGCAGGGCGGGCAGGTTCATTATTGTCCTCACCTTGTAGCTGAGGACTAGGGTCCCCTGGGGTTAAAGAGCTCGGCTAAGGCCCTGCTGTTAATGAGAGGGGCAGAACAGGACTGGAGCCGCCTCCTGGGACCTGGAGCAGCTGATGCAACCGGGCTGGGCTCCAGGCCTGGAGGACTCCCTGGAACCTTTGGTGAGGAGGAGCGGAAAGTGTCATGAGGAACGCTGGAGAACAGAGCATTCTGTGACCTTCCCTGGCCCCCCTGTGTCCTGGGCCCTTCCGTCTTCCTGTGGGCCCCATCTCCCACCCTCCTGCTGCACTCCCACCTTCCCAGGTCCCTCCTGCTGTCCTCTCTGTGGCTCCCATGCTGTTCTCTCCCTCCATTTTCCCCGCTGGAGACTCACTGAGCCCAGGGCCTGCTTCTTAGGGACACGGGTTCCTGCTGAGGGACCAAGAGCTCCCTGCACCATGTACAGCCCGTTGGGAAAAGGCTACCAGTGAGGGAATTCCTTCCCATAGAATAATGGTTCATATTTGCCTCAAAACTCTTTAAAACAAAAACAAAAGCAAGTTTATTGAGATGTAATCAACATACAATACACTTTACCTATTTAAAGTGCACAGCCCGTAACTTCTAGTGCATTCTCGAAACTGTGCATCTCTCACCAGAAACCACTTTAGAAGTCTTCATCACCTCGAGCAAAGTCCGCCCCCTGAGTCAGCAGGTTCCAAAGCCTCCATCCCCTCCAATCGTAGGCAACCACTAATCTACTTAACTAGAGGCCTGGTGCATGAAATTTGTGCACTCTCGGGGGAGAGGGGCAAGGGGAGCCCTCAGCCTGGCCTGTGCCCTCTCGCAGTCCGGGAGCCCTCAGGGGATGTCCAACTGATAGCTTAGGCCCACTCCAGGACATCCTTAGTGCCGCCAAAGAGGCAGGAGAGGCTTCCAACACTGCTGCTGCGCTCACCGGCCGTGAGCCTGGCTTCTGGCTCAGCTGCGCTCCCCCTGTGGGAGTGCACTGACCATTAGGGGGCAGCTCCTGACATTGAATCCCTCCGTCCAACCAGAGGGGCTGCAGTGGTGGGGGCTTCCCTGGGGAGACACAGGAGTCACGCAGTCAGTGCACGTCATAGGACTGGTCTTTCCACTGTTCGGTCGATTTGCATATTAGCCTTTTATTATATAGGATTTGTCTATCTATTTGTCTATTCTGGAAATTTCATGTAATTGGGCTCATATAATGTGTGGTCTTTTCTGACTGACATCTTTTATTTAGTATGTTTTCAAGGCTCATCCACCTGGTGGCCGGAACCAGTACTTTTATTTCTTTCTATTGCCGACCAACATTCCATTTATGGGCACACCACATGTTGTTTTATCGGCTCCATAGCTGATGGACATTTGGGTTGCTCCTCCTTTTTTGGCCATCGTGAATGATGCTGACATGAACACTCGTGCACGGGTTTTTGTGTGGATGTAGGTTTTCATTTCTCTTGGGCTGAATTCCAAGGAAAGGACAGTTCAGGCTTCAGCCAGCAGCGGAGGCAGGGTTTTTCAAGCAGCCTTCCGGCTGCTCCAGAAGTCACACCACCCGTCGCTGGGTCTGGGGTATTTCACCTGGAGCCTCAGCGCAGGGCCTCCCCCGGCCGGGTGGGCCCCCCTCTGCTCTCAGGAGGAAACCTCCCATCTTTCCCCAGGGACTAAGGGCGCCGTGAGTCTGGTACAGGCCAGTGCACCTTTTGTAGGAGAGAATCTGGACTCAGTTCTCAGCGGGGAGCACCTTGCAGTCACTAGTAAGAGCCCAAGAGAAAGAACTCCAGAGAGTAGCAGTCAGGGTACAGGCCCTGATTCTGTTCCTTAAAAATCACGTGACCTAGCAAGTTACTTCTCCTCCCAGAGCTCAGCTTTCTTACCTGCAATAAGGCACGAACGGCGTCTACCTTATAGGGTTGTTCTAAGGACCAGAGGAGAAGGCAGTGTGCCTGGCACAGTGCTTAGCAGGGTGGAAGCTCCCAGCAGGCGAGAACTCTCAGCAGGGCACGTGGGAGGAGAGAATAAAGGCTGAGAGCCCCCTAGCAGCTGGGGCTGGAGGACGTGGGGAAGGACCCCTGTTTCTATCCGCTCAGCTGCTGCCCAGCGTCTCCTCTGCTGTCCGCATGGGGCAGCACTGAGTAGGGTTGGCTGGCGACTCCCAGGGCGAGTATAAGTTTTGGACTCCGGGACAGCGGGCCCTCTGCGTTGGAGCCTCACCCGTCGGAGCCACAGGCCAGAGGGGAGTTAAGATCCTATGCTGCCCAACAGACAGCTGGTGGGGAGCGCTGGCATGGGTGTCTGCGTTTTACCTGAGCCAGTGTACCCCCACTTTACACACGATTCTAATGAACTTCATTCTCTGGTTGTCAAATCCACAAGGGGACGATGAGACAGGCCCCCTTAGAGCAGAAAGAAGTGACAACCTGAAAAGTAAGAGAGACTATAGGGGCGGCCGGTGGAATTAGTGGGGTCAGAGCCACCAGGCCCCTGAGAGGAGGATCTGCCTCCCTTTGATGTCTGAGCGCGTGCGTGTGAGGACTCAGAATCAGGCGTCCTGAGTCGTGGCCCTGCAGGAGGAGGTGAAGTCACGGCCAGTGCCTGTGAAGGAGCTGCTGCGTGTAGAATGTGAGCGACAAGAGGACCTCGGGGGAGGGGCACTTTCAAGGGTGCATGTACTTCCCACGCGTTTGCTTCCCACGTATTTGACCGCTTATCATGTGATCCCGGGAGAGCCCTGCGATATAGGGGGGTGGGGGTGGCGGGGGGCTCGCATTATTGTCTCCATTCTATAGATGAGGAAACAGGCTTCGTAGACTCGCTGAGGCTTATGTAACTAGTGAGTGGCTTCACGCCAGGACCCCAAATCCAGTGTTCTTTCCACCACAGACATCTTCAAATTGTGTTCCCTGGAGCTCTCCCCCCTCACCCCCCCCCCCCCCCCAGTATACCCAGGGTCCTCAGGCCACTCAGGGCCATCGATGCCTTTTACACTCTATCCCTTGCACCAGGCATGTTCCTCCTCCTCACCTCTGGTGCTCTGTGTCCTCGGAGTCCCAATGAGAGACACCTGGCTAACGCCTAAATGATATGCAACTAAGACAGCATGTCACATGGTGTCCTCTCAACCCAACAGAGCCCGTGGCAAACTCGTTAGAGTGGGCTCATGTCTGCATTGTGCCCCCAACTGCGAACACTTCATACTCACTGAATGAGTGACAGGTGTCCTTCTGCACACCCAGCTTGTTGCGCCACACATTTTATTCTGACGGTGGGAATGTTCGCCCCACAACAGACTCCCAGGAAGAGTTATTTGCACAGAGATGGTTTTGGTGACACTGCATGGGTGGCCACTGATTCACCCAGGGAGATCTGGCCCTCTCTCCTCATGGGCGGCCTCCGGCTCTGCTCCCTCCTGCCCTCCGCACCCACACCACCCTCCCTGAGAGGAGGAAGATCCAGATGTGAGCCACTGACATCGCCACTGTCAGCAGACACTCACTGAAGGTGGAAGCTCTGCTGAGCATGGTGAGAGGGACGTTGTACTCCTCCTGTCACTCTAAGAAAGCCGTCAGAATCGAAGGTGTTTGACAAATGGCAGTTTTCACCATTCCACCGTTCCCAGCCTGTGGGGGATGATCAAACTGGAAAGACAGAGCACGGGCTAAAGTCCGAGCAAATCAGCCAGGCTGGCCTGTACCCAGTGGGAGTGAGTAGTACACATGGGGTCTTGTGTCAGAACCTTTCTTTCCTTCCCTCCCTCCCTGGGCCATTTCTCCTCTGAGTTGGAGGTCATTTGGAAAGAGGACATCTCGAAGAGATGAGGCATGAAGTGAGCCTTATGGGACATTGGGCTTAGGAAGGGGGCGCGGTATTCAGGCGAGGCAAAGGTGGTGGACATGTCCTACACCATCCAGTGTGGCTCCAGGACAGAAGAGCGTGGGAAGGCTGGGAGGGAGAGGAGGACAGGAAGAACCTGAGGAATCAGGCTGCCAAGTTTGGGCATAATATCTAACCAAAGGGGAGAATTCAAGTCTCCATCAAAATGGAGATGGAGAGAGGGAGGGAGGGCAGCATCTCTGCTCAGGGCAGGTGCTTCTTGTTTGTTTTCTGTTTAATCCTGGCAGCAACCTTATGAAGTATCATCTCCATTTTGCAGATGAGGAATCTGAAGCTCAGAGAGGTTAGGGAAGTTGCTTTAAGTCACCAGCAAGTACGTTGCTGGCCCAGGATTTGAACCCAGGTCCAAAATACGTTTTCAACACAGATACACAGCATCCGAGCTCTCTGTGTCTGGCAGGGGAGCGCAGGCTGCCCTGGGTAAGACCAGAGCCAGGCCCTCCCACTAAGAAAACCCAGCAGTGTTTCAGTGCACCCCAAGAGCCGGGGCCCAGCAGAGTAAGGACACCCCAAAGTTTTGTACAGAGTTTGACTTTTGCTATTCTAAAAAAGTCAACGTAGTCATTGTAGGAAGAAAATAAGGCCGTTGTTGGCCTTGTATTCATTTGCTGGGGCTGCTGTAACATAACCACAGAGTGCCTTCAACCAGACACCTGCTAGGCACCTGCTCTCTCCGTTCTGGAGGCCGAAGTCCAGGACCAAGGTGTCACCAGGTTTGGTTTCTTCTGAGGGCTGTGAGGGAGAATGTGCTCCATGCCTCCCTGCGGGCCTCTGGGGGTTTGATGGCCAGCTTTGGCGCTCCTTGTCTTGTAGGTGCATCACTTCGATCTCTGCCTTCATCTGCACATGGTGTTCTCTACGTGAGCGTGTCTGTGTTCAGATTCCCCCTTTTAATAGACACCAGTCATTCTGGGTTAAGGCCCACCTTAATGAACTCCTCTTAACTTTTTGTATCTGCAATGACCCAATTCCAAATAAGGTCACATTCTAAGGTCCTGGGGGTTAAGACTTCAACATAAGAATTTCGTAGGACACCATTCAACCCAAAACAGATATCCTTGCACTTATTTTGTAGTTTGCATGGGTTTGATTTGAATTATGTACAGGAGAGGGGCGCCATGATGGTGTCAGTCCTACGGACTTCTAAAGCGCGTCGCCTGTCTTTGGACCCGCTGAGCAGAGCAGGTGGGGGAACACAGATGATGAGGTCCTGACACCTGATGAGGTGTCCTGGCTGAGGCTCCGACAGCTGAGAACCAGAGAGCATTATGGGACGACGCTCCCTGACATTGAATCCCTCCATCCAACCAGAGGGGCTGCATTGGTAGGGGTTTCCCTGGGGAGACACAGGAGTCACTCAGCAGAACCTGCGGATCTGAGTGAACACGACTCAGCAGCCTCACCCTGGGAGACTGTGTGGTCCAAGCATGGCTTTTCTGGCAGCGAACTCCATCATCCGCTGAGAGCCAAAGCAGCCAGCCTCCGAGGGCGTAAGTTGTGTGTTGGCCATAACACAGCCTGAGAGAGCAGGTGCCCTTCCAGCAGCGAAACGTGTTCACATGGACTGTAAGTGAGAAGCTGTCTCATTGGGATAATTATATGCGTAGACACCGATGGTGAGGGCAGAGAACACCAGAGCTGGCTGGTGGGGCTGGGTGGGGTCTGGGATCATGCGGGGAGTCGGCCTGATGTGGGCTCCCTGGCCCACACAGGAGGAGAGACGCGATGGAGAGAGAAGGAGGTGGGTGTGAAGGGTGCACTTGCCTTACTCAAGGCTCCAACACTTGGTTCTGTACACGGAGCAGTGTGGTCCCCAGACCAGCACTGTCACCTGGGAACTCATTAGATATGCACATTCTCTGACCCCACCCCAGGATCGCTGAATCAGGAACGCTGAGGGTGGGGCTCAGCCATGTGAGTTTTAACAAGCTCCCCAGGTGACTCTGAGCTGGGCTTCGGGGTGAGAATTGCTGATGTAGAGCCAAGTGGAGCTGTTCAAAACAAGGCCTGGGTGTATTCACAGCTTCATCACCTCATGAGCTGGGTCACCATGTCCTTTTCTAAGCCTTTCTTTACTCCTCTGTCAAATAGGAAGGAAAACACCGACTCCATATGCGTACCAGGTGGATGCCTCAGGGTGGGAGCTTACCAGCTTTGTTCACTGCTGTCCCGGCACCCAGGAAAGTAGCAGAAATATAGTAGGAGCTCAGTAGCTATTGCTAGATTAATAATTGAAGGGGCTAGTGTGCAGTGCGCATTGTGGTTCTTTATGTAAAGTGTTGATAGAGTGCTTGGAGGCACATGGTAAGGTGCTGGGGTCCAACCCCAGCGGGTCCAGGGGTCCCCAAAGGTGTGGACGGAGTTGGCGAAGAAGGAACGACACAGAGACAGCGTTCAGTTGTTCATCATAGCCGGGTTCTCTTGTCAGGGTCTCCAGCCAGGTTCTGTCTAGGAGCTCCAGAGAGGTTCGGTCACCAGGTTCTAGTCAGGCTCTCCTGCCAATCTCCGCAGTCAGGTTCAGTCCAGGATCCCCTGCCATGCTCTCTCGCCAGGCTCCGCCTCCAGGCTCCGAGGCCAGTCCCTGTCCAGGATCCTCCGGCATGCTCTCGCCAGCGAAGTTCTTCTGTCCCTAGAGAATGTTCTGTGTAGGTTCTGTGCCTAGGCTCTGTCTCTCTTGGTCCTGTCTTCCAAGCCCTGTGTCCTTAGTTCTGTGTTCTGAGTTCTGTGTGTTTCTGTCTTGTTACAACTGTATTTATACCAGTTGATTCAATCCTATCAATCTCTATTACAAAGGTTAGGGCGTTTCTTATCTCCATTCCAGGGAGAAAAGATTATGTAGTTTAAGCATGATTGTTCGTAGTTAAAGGGATTAATTACCCGCCTGGCACTTAGTTGAGGGGTTTTATTCCCTCCCTAACTTCAGGGGAAAATCCCTACCTGGGGATTCAACCTTTCTCGGAGAGGTGACTTTGGTTAAAACACAGCGCCAAGAAGGTGAGCAAACATATTAAGAACCGTATGCCATATATGCCAGGTCCCTTGAAACAGCAAGGATGGACCGGCTCCCGGCAGTAAGGGCTTGCAATCCCGGCTGTTATTGATGATGGTGACAGTGACGGTGATGAAGATGAAAGGAGTCCCTCTTCTGCAAAAGAGAGACTTGACTGCAATTACCTACAGCCTCTCTTTTAGAGGCGGAAACAGAAGCTGAGACCCACAGCCTCTGTGAAAATACCTAAATGGGCGGGAAAGGAGGCAGGCTGTCATTTAGACCACACAGGGGGACAGAAGGCAGCAGGATGGCATTGGTCACCTCTGGGCCTCGGGAGCCAAGGATGGACCAGTCGTAGTCACTAGAGAGTGACCCAGGGTCCCCCGTACCAGGGGCTGCTTCTCCAGCCCGAGCTGTTCCTGCCAGGGGGATCCCCACATTCCCCTGCACTGGAAACAATACTGAACTGTAGTAAGAGCACGAAACTCAGCTCTGTAAACTACAGTAATGATCTTTGCTCCTGGAACCAAAACAACAGTTGGTCATTGTTTTCGTTCTCATGAAAAAACGCAGTCATGGCCCAGAATACATTCCTTGGGCCCTGCCCCAAACGCTCCTGTATGTGGTATATCTTTGATCAACATGGAATTGAATCAAATCAAGCAGCGAGTCGGCAAGCTTCAGTGTCAGCCTTCCACAGAGTGGCGGGTGGCCTCTCGGCCCAGGTCATTCAGACAGCCCTAAGTTATGAAGGAACATAACGGGCGCAACAGACTCAAAACTAAGAGAAGATGCTGAGCCCTATGCCCATAAATGTTCATTTATTAAATAAATATCTAGCTATATGCAATACATATATTAAATGATATACAAGTATATACAATGCATATACATGTATTCAATGATATGCAAAATAAACATATACTTATACTTTTATGAAATGAATTAATTCTTGGAAAAATACAATTTTATACTTTTATGAAACATATACTTATAATTTTATGAAATGAATTAATTCTTGGGAAAATACGATTTTATGAAATTTGACTCAAAAAGAAACAGAACACCAGGATAATACAGTAACTATAAGGAAATGAAATCAGTAGTTTAAAATCTCACAATGAAAACTTCAGACCCAATAGCTTTACAGGCAAGCTCAACCAACCTTTTAAACAATAAATAATTCTGATCCTATCCAACTCTTATAGAGAATAGAACCTCACTACCCAAAGCAGTCAGGCCCTGCCTGCTTCACTTCCAAGAGGGTTCCTAGAACATGTGCCTGCTTTCCCACCTTGAAAGCCCTGACCGGATGCCTCCCTGTTCCTTGGCCAGTCGCCTCCTCTGTGGCCTCCTCACTCCTGGAGAGAGCCGAGTTTACCACGGAGCTCAGGAAGCCCAGCTCGGCCTCTTGCTTGCACAACCCCCCCTCCTCCAAGGCCCTGGGAGAGCCCCTACCCTAACAACATGTTCATGCGGTCACATCTTGTTGTAATATTTGCAAAGTAAGATATGTGGGCAGCAATTTGTCAGGAAGTGGTCTATTTGCATCCTGACATGCTCTCCATCATGTTCCCCTCACGTTGGGTGGTGGTGGTGCGGCTGGGAGGGTCTGACTAAGCAGCAGCTGAGCTAAGGATACATTTAGTTTGGGTTTAATGGTGTATGTTTTTTGGGTTTTTTAAAATATATTTTATTGATTTTTTTACAGAGAGGAAGGGAGAGAGATAGAGAGTCAGAAACATCGATGAGAGAGAAACATCAATCAGCTGCCTCCTGCACATCTCCCACCGGGGATGTGCCCGCAACCCAGGTACATGCCCTTGACCGGAATCGAACCTGGGACCTTTCAGTCCGCAGGCCGACGCTCTATCCACTGAGCCAAACCGGTTTCGGCTAATTGGGTATGTTTATACGGTTTGCAGTTACTTCTACATTCAGCAACCAGTTGTCTTGGTGTAGAAGTTTCTTCCTTCTGTGGCCCACCCTACAACCATAGGCCTACAACTAGGACATCATGGACATCCTGGTTAATGAGTATCGTCAATGCAAAGAATAAGTTTATCCACCACGTGAGGAAACAGAAAATGCCCCAAATCTCACAGCTCATATACAAAAGAATACTTACTAGGGTTTCCCCACAGCTGACAATAATCCTACACATTTATATGACATTACCAATAACTAGTTTTGAAGGGGAGAGAAATGTCTAGAATATCAACTGTACTAAAGTATCCACCATATGACAGGAAAGACTAAGTTATCTTTTCAATTATCTTTCAAATCCTGAACGAGCTTTAAACGCTGTCTCTGAAAATTACTTTACAAAATTGTCAAAGAAGAGACGATCAGAGATTATGCAAGGCTACCTGCAGTTTGCCAAGAAGCTAATTAGTAAAAAATATGTTCTTTTTACAAATTTGGGGATGGTTGTGGTGTTTGCCAGCTTTTAAAAATATGCTGCAATTTTATGATTCAAAAATAAACATCATTTTAATACCTCATAATTTTTTAAGAGCCCCCCTCCCCCCAAAAAACCTGGATCTACCCTGGCCCTCTCTCTGCTTCGTCTTCTCGTGGTAACTGCTCCATCCTCCCTTCCTCCCCAGTGCTGACTGCCCTGATTTAATGATGACTTTGAGGTTAAACCAGCAAGCTCACTGCCCAGCCCAGGTGGTAAGCTCCCCGAGGGACAGTCCCTCAACTCCAAGCACCGTACACAGGCCAGACCCACTGGAGACCCTTAATACACACCTGCCAGCAAAGCCTCTGACGTGGGACCCACGTTCCGTGGAGCAGAGGACCTGGCATCCTTTCCGCACGTGGGCATCTTCAGAAGCGGGACCTGCCCCCGGGACCTGCAGTTTTTCTAGGAAGAAAACTGTTTCCGCTGAGAGAAGATGTGGTCCCTGGTTGATGATCTGACCTGGGTAGTCTGACTGGTCACCACGGAGAGAAGCCCCTTGTGAAGGTCAGGGTCAGGCAGCTGAGTTGGGACCCTGACAGAAGCCACGTTGGAGTGGGGGCTAGAGTGGGTTTGAGGGCCTCTCCCACCCTCCTCTTCACAACCCTCTTCAGTGCCCTGCAGCCTCTGCGTCCTCCCTGCAGGGGGAGGGGGCTCAGTGCTTCTCACCCAAGGCCCCGCCCCCCCCCCCCCCACACACACACACACTGCAGCCTCTGCTTCCTCCCTGCAGGGGGAGGGGGCTCAGTGCTTCTCACCCAGCAGCCCCCCCCCCCACACACACACACTGCAGCCTCTGCTTCCTCCCTGCAGGGGGAGGGGGCTCAGTGCTTCTCACCCAAGGCCCCCCCCCCACACACACACACACTGCAGCCTCTGCTTCCTCCCTGCAGGGGGAGGGGGCTCAGTGCTTCTCACCCAGCAGCCCCCCCCCCCCCCCACACACACACACTGCAGCCTCTGCTTCCTCCCTGCAGGGGGAGGGGGCTCAGTGCTTCTCACCCAAGGCCCCCCCCCCACACACACACACACACACTGGAGCCTCTGCGTCCTCCCTGCAGGGGGAGGGGGCTCAGTGCTTCTCACCCAGCAGGCCCCCCCCCCCCCCCACACACACACACACTGGAGCCTCTGCTTCCTCCCTGCAGGGGGAAGGGGCTCAGTGCTTCTCACCCAGCAGGCCCCCCCCCCCCCCCACACACACACACATACTTCCAATGGCATATGTAGCATGCAGCCACCCTGCCTTCGGGTCCCAGAAGGCACAGCAAGTCCCTGCCCTGCCCACGGGGCTCAGAGATAAGTGAGGGAGGGGGTAAGGTTTTCCACTCACTCGCAGCCCGTTCAGCAGGAGCCATGGGGACATTCGTCTTGGCCAGGGGAGTAGGGGCAGTGAGCTAGAGGTAATATGTCTTCTCTTCCAAGTAACCGTGTTCACTAGGACCTTCCTCAGTATTTCCTGAGTGTCCTGAGAAAGGCTGGTCCCCACGAGGCGCCTGGGAAGGTGTGGTTATGTGGACAGGGTGTTGCATCCCAGAGCCCCGGGAGGAGATCCCGAGACGGTCAGTAAACGGATGGGATGTTGCCGACCTGTCCTGAGGGTGTGGCCGCACGTTAGCTTCCCCCTTTTGCACCCTGCGGCTGTGAGCCCCTTTGGGGAAACACTGTTCTGACTAAAAGCAGTGATGTTAGCAGACAGCGGGGACTTTCAGCGCCAGCACAGGCAGGTCGTCGTCAACTCCTGGGGCCGCGGGCTTTTCGGGCTCCTCCTACCACCACCTTCCACAGGTGGCTGCTCCCTTCCTACCGAGGCCAGGGCCTGGCCAGGGGTCTTCTGGCAGCAGGAGCCCCGCACCGACCCGGCCCCTTCCCTTCGCAGGACCCTGGGGGAGAGGAGCTTCTAACGCCCTTGGATAAGCTCCTTTGGGGCCAAGGCCAGTCCCTTCCCCCAGCCATCTGTACACGCAGGCCACCCGGAGGCTCTGAAATCTGTCCCCGGCCCTGCGTCCGCGGAGAGAAGCAACACCATGACAACGTCTCTCATTACGTTTCTTAGTTGATTGATTCCATCTTAGTTACCTTCAGCGAAGGTGGTGGTGGAGACCCCAGGGCCTTCTGAAACAGGGAGGCTCAGAGCACAGAGGAAACACTGAGCCAGGTCCTTGTTAGCACGTTTACTTGGAAGAGAACCATGTTGACCTATTAGCCCGCTGCCTCTACTACACTGGCTTCCAAGGAAGTTCCTCTCAGTCTTCTGAGCGTGCTCTGCAAGCTGAGGGGGAGCACGCTTATCCTCTGGGGAGGGCCGGTGTGTGAGCCGCTGGAAGGGAGAGCAGAAAGGGGGACTGAACTGTCTGCTGGGGAGACTTGGTGACCTTGGGACTGTCCTTGACCTTCTGTCCCAGCTCCTGCCCCTCCCCCCCCCCCACCTGAGAGCAGGGGCAGTAGCAGTGCCCACCTGTGAGAGTGTCATGAGAATCAAAGGAAGAACAGAGTGAGCTCAGGGCAGTACCGGCACATGGTCAGCACCTGGCAAACATGCATTATGATTACACACACCACTCAGAAGTGCTTGGGAGTTCACAGTCTCTTTGTTTTTGGGAGTGGAGGTGGAATGGATGCAATAAAGCGCTGAGTCTGACCTCCAAGCTGTCCCTCCTGGCAAGATTAGCTACCCAAGGGGCCTAGCTACCTTAGGTAGCATCAAGACAATGTCAAATAAAAATCACGGCCTCACCCACCTGAGGAGCCCCTGGATTTCCGAGGGCTGGACTTGAACATGGCGACTACCTTTGTGCTGTGATTTTGCTAATCCTCACCAGAGGTATTTTTTTCCACTGTTTTTTGTGTTTGTTTGTTTGTTTTTAGAGAGAGAGAGAGTGGAATGGAGGGAGGAAGAAGGAAGAGAGAGAGAAACAACACGTCAATTGGTTGCCCCTTGCACGTGCCCCAACCAGAGACGGGGATCCAACCTGCAACCCAGGTACATGCCCTTGACTGGGAATCGAACCCAGGACCCTTCAGTCCTTGGGCAGACACTCCAATCACTAAGCCAAACCAGCCAGGGTTGTCCTGTGATTTTAACAACAAACTTCAACATAATCTCCCCTTGACTAGCGGTCAATTCCTGAAATTCCACCACAGACATATCAATCATTCCTTAGCTTAAGGTTGTTATTCCATTTGCACAACACATTTAAAGTGAGCCTCTACCCTGGGCCCCGCAGACAGAGATAGAGCAGCTGGCCCCTGCCTCGCCCCCCCCCCCCCAAACTACAGAGTTGGATGTGGAGATGAAGGGGTTCAGGGACACAAAGGCCCTCGCCAGCTAGGCCAGGCAGAGGGGAGGGGCCTGCAGTAATCTCTCCAGATTTAAAATGAAAAAATAAATACCTCTCACGGGTTGCCATGAGGTCAGCTGAGCTCTTGCTGGCAAAGTCTCTTGTGTAGAATGCTCAACCAATCATTAGATTCCTCCCCCAGTCTAAGCTGTTCCCAGTTATGTACACCTGGATGTTCACGAGGAGTCTGGCAGGAAGGTTTGCCTGGTGGGAGGAGGAAGATGAGAGTGCTGCCCTCATATGGGGACGGAGTCGGGGGGCGGGGGCAGTAAAGGAAGGTTTGGGGCTCAGAGATGAACTTCTCCGATGTTCTCCCCCGAATGGGTCACTCCTTGGTTCACCTGCTCACATGTCCCCTTCTATAAAGACCTTCCGGACCACCCACCCCATCAATCTCCTTACCTCGCTTCATTTTTACTCCCAGCGCCATCTCCTCCAGACATATGATGCATTCATGTGGTCAGCTGTCTGTCCTACTGAAGTGTATGTTCTGTGGCTACGGGGACTTCGTTTTGTTCGCTGCCAGGACCAAACCTCCGCCTGCCAATTATTACCCAATTTGGCCTTGGTCAAGCTACTCGCCTCTCTTTTTTCACAGGGCGATTTTGATAATTAAATGCACTAATAATAAAGCAGCACTTGGCACAATGCCCGGTGTGTTGTAAGTGCCCGTTAAATGGCAGCTATAGCTATTAGTGGTTATATTCCAGTAAATGTTTACTTCCTGTGGGTCAGCCATCTGGGGCAGACCTCTGGCTGCTCAGCGATTTCTCTCATCTTGAATGGAGCTAGAAATAGAGGCCTCCACCAACTGGAAGGTACGGCTTACCTTCCAGAGCAGGTGAAGTAAAGATCTCTGGGGCCCTGGTTCTTAAACACAGCTATACAGTGGGATCACCCGGGGCGTTTTAAACATTACTGATGCCCGGATGTGAGCAGTACAGCAGGTGGCCTGAGCGTCAGAAGTTTCTTAAGTTCGCCAGGTGCTTCTAAGGCAGTGATGGCGAACATTTTGAGCTCGGCGTGTCAGCATTTTGAAAAACCCTAACTTAACTCTGGTGCTATGTCACATATAGAAATTTTTGATCTTTGCAACCATAGTAAAACAAAGATGTATATTTTTGATATTTATTTTATATATTTAAATGCCATTTAACAAAGAAAAATCAACTGAAAAAATGAGTTCGCGTGTCACCTCTAACACACGTGTCATAGGTTCGCCATCACTGTTCTAAGGTGTAGCAGGTTTGAGAGCCGGGGCTCCCGGACGCCACCAGATTTCCCCTTAAAAGTCAGTGAGACAGATGTCTGCTGACAGCAGTTAATGCGTCCTCCTAAAAGGAGCCATTTGCTCGCAGACCGATCGGCCCACTAAACATTAAACACTGCAGCCCAGCAGGGCCCACCACTTAAAGATGGCTGTTGCCTGGGATGCAGCTTCCTAGGACTCGAGTGCCCCACAGAGGAAAGCTGGGAGACCAGCAGATGGGGAAACTGAGGCTGGAGCAGCTGAACCAACCCTTCCCGCCACCCCCCTCTCTAATCAACCCAGCAGCTGGGCCTGGCGAGGACAGCGATCCTGGCACAGCTCTGAGCACAAAACATTTTGCCTTGTGTTTGAACTATAATAGAATTGAGAGTTCGTGATTGGACTCCATGAGGATAAGGTCCCAAGGTCGTATCTGCGACGGCGAGCTCTCGTTGAATTAGAGGACAACCGCGTTTCGAGAAAGTGCTTTTTGAAAAGGGGCCACATTCGCCGGGCCGGCCTGGCTTAGTAGTTGAGTATCAACTTATGAACCAGAAGGTCACGGTTCAATTCCCAGTCAAAGCACATGCCTGGGTTTTGGGCTTGATCCCCAGTAGGGGGCGTGCAGGAGGCAACCGATCAATGATTCTCATCATTGATGTTGTTATCTCTCTTCCTCTCCCTTCCTCTCTGAAATCAATAAAAATATATTTTTAAAAAAATATAAAAAGAAGCCCAACTCCATTGCTCTCACTTCCCTGCTGTTTAAAAGTAAGGGGAAGTACCTACGCTGAGTGATAGAAGCCTGTCACCAACGGACAAGTGCTGTCTGATTCCACTTACATGAGGCACCTGGAGGAGTCAAGTTCGTAGAGACAGAGAGCGGCAGAGTGCTTGCCAGGGGCCCCGGGGCGGGGAAAGGAGGATGGGGAGTTGCTTCAGACTCAGTTTTCTGAGACGAAAGGAGTCTGGAGGTGGAGGGTGGTGATGGTTGCACAACAATGTGAATGTACTTAATGCCACTGAATCGCACACTTAAAAATGGTTAAGATGGCCCTAGCCAGTTTGGCTCAGTGGATAGAGCATCGGCCTGTGGACCAAAGGTCCCGGGTTCGATTCTGGTCAAGGGCACGTACCTTGGTTGCAGGCTCCTCCCTGACCCAGGCCCTGGTGGGGCTCCTGCAGGAGGCAACCAATCGATGTGTTTCTCTCACATCAATGTTTCTCTCTGTCTGTCCCTCTCTCTTCCACTCTCTCTAAAAACCAATGAAAAATATCCTCAGGTGAGGATTAACAACACAAACAAAACAGAACACACAAAAAAGTGGTTAAGATGGTAAACATTATGTTAGGTGCATCCTACCACATTTAAAAATAAATTACTTCGTAAAAAGCAGTTCTTTCGTAATTTTTTAAAAGTAAAATAAACACCTGGGGCTGCAGGAACTTAGCTGGGCCTTCGGTTGGTCCCATGGAAACCTGGGAAGAGCCGGAGAATTTCAGAGCCTGGAGTGAGAAGGGAGGCAGCCGATCAGCCTCTAGGGCACCTTGGAAGTTAATGAACACTGGGGCAGCTGATTGAATGTGCTGTTTCCTCGCCCCTCTGTATTTTAGCTGCATAAACAGAAGGTACCAGGTGACTTACAAATGACTGTGCGGGGCTGTGAAGATGGTGTGTTCCTTCCCTCAGCCGGAGAGACTCAGTCCCTGCTGCCTATTTTCATGGAAATGAGTTCCACAGAGTGAGCTTGGAGGCAGCCAGAAGAAAGGCTAGCTGGCTGCGGCGTTCTTCCTTTTTCAAAGGCTTCTAACGTGTGCCTGGTATGGATATCAGCACAAATAAAAATTACACCTTCAGAGGGAGAAGACGGTGGGGAGGGAGGCCAGCTATTTCTGTCTAAACTGGGCCTCTGGGATGCTGGTGTTTTCCTAAATGGTAGTTTGATGAGGGTCTGTGACACACAGCATCCGCCCCTGCTATCGGTCAGACTGCCGCGGGGTTGCAGAGAGCTGCCCGGCCGTGAAAGGCAGCAGTTGTGAACGGGGGGGGGGGGGGGGGGGGGGGGGGGGGGGGGGGGGGGGGCAGGGCATTGAAGTTCATCGCCTTGTTTGCCGGATGAAATGGAACCTGCATTTAACCCAAGGCCCTGAGTATGCGCATGCAGCCCCCACGTCTGAGCAGCTGTGCTCTGGCATCCACCAGGCCAGTGGGTGTTGGCACGCCTCCCCACGGGGCTGTCCATTCTGTGATTGGACCCCTCTGCCTGTCTAGGGCCCAGTCCCCTGCCTCTGACAGCCCTGATGGCTGTAGAAGGCTCTTCTGTGAAAGGGAGTAGAGCTCCATATTCAGACAAAGGTGCTACACCCTCACAGCCTGGGGCTGAACCCCGGCTCTGCCCCGTACACCCCGTGTGACCGGGGGCAGGTTGCTTTTCCTCGCTGTGCCTCCGTGTTCTCACTGAAAAATGACTGTGAGAGAGTCTCTACCTCATGGGGTTGTTGCAAGGAAGCAATGAGCTAATCTATATGAAGCAGTTACAGCAGTTTGAGTTCAATAAATGCTAGCTATTAGAATTATGTACACTACATAGATATGTCTCATACCTCTCGCCTGTCCCCAGAGCCTTCGAGGACAAGCTTAACTCCTTGTCCGCACGACAGCCTTGCAAATGTCTAAAGCAGCTCTCCTGGCTCTGCCCATGTCCTCCGGGTGAAAGTGTCCAGTCTTCACCACTTTGTGTGACACGCCTTTGGCTCCACAAGAATCACAGCACCCATGCAGCAGCCCCACTCACCCCTGAGGCTGCAAGGATGACTTCTCCACAGCCCGATTTCTTTTTCACTTGACCTAGTTTCTCTAGATCAGACAGGGGTGCATATATGCATTCCTAGCCCCTTCCAAAGAAGCAGGCTGCCAGGGGCATCCCTGAGCCCCTGAATCCCCTGCTTTCCAGAGAGCAGCATCTTTGCTAGCAGCCCCGCTGGCAAGCCTCTCCAGGCTGGGAGTGCAGAGCCTGCAACCGCCTGGCTTCATGAACGCACCTTCCACTGTAAGACTGGGCAGGGGCCCCACCACAGCCTGCACAGAAATGCCCATCCTGCCCAATGTCCCACCTTCCTCCCTCTGCAACCCTTCACACCCCTTTGTTCTTCCTGGGGTTCTCAAACTGGGAGGGGGCTCAATGAAGATGTACCTCGGTGCCCGAGCCAGTTTTGCTCAGTGGATGGTCAGCCCACAGACTGAGGGGTCTGGGGTTCAATTCCGGTCAAGAGCACCGGTTGCAGGCTCGATTCCTAGCCCTGGTCAGGGTTCATGTGGGAGGCAATCAATGGATATGTCTCTTTCACGTTGCTGTTTCTCTCTCTGTGTCTCTCCCTCTCCCTTCCACACTTTATAAAAATCAATGGAAAAATATCCTTGGGTGAGGATTAACAGAAAAAAAAATGTACATCGGTAGCTTTGGGCAGTTTGCACATCTCACAAGCAGTTTTCCTGATTCTGATGCAGCGGGTCTTTGGGGACCACTGACTCTAAGCCCCTGTCCCCATTTAAGTTCCCCCCATGGCTGTGAGAGGCCAGGAGGTACATTATCATTAATGGGTGACGTCGCAGGCTTGCAATCCCAGGCCCATGAGGTCAGGCTCCAGGCAGTGGAGGCATCGAGAGGGCAAGCCCCTCAGAACTGGACCCACCAGGGTGGCTGGTCGGGGCAGCAGAGGGGTGCCCACCTTCCAGGGTGAGTTTGAGCGTGGCTGGCCTGAATTTCCTGCAGGCATCTGGGACGGAGTCCCCTGCTTCTTCTGTAAAAGAAATGCTCAGAGCTTCATTGACACCTTCCCTCTGGATCTGTTGTGGGTCCCTAATTACCTCACTCAGGGCAGCTGCTGCTAGATTATTATGTCACACACCTTTGAAGCTTTCAACGTCAAAGCCTCCCATTGACTGTACAGGACCCTAAGAGAATAGCTAACGTGGCTGGAGCAATAGCTAAAGAAACCCCGAAGGCTCCTGATAGGGTCTAGACAGGAAACCCTGTCCGACTGCCTCCCAGGGGCGCCTCCTGAAGAGCCAGCTTCTCCCCAGGAACACCAGTTTCTCCCCAGGAGCACCAGCTTCTCCCCAGGAGCACCAGCTGGTCCCAGGAGCACCGAGGGATGGGGGGGTGGCGCACAGAAGGAAGGGACAGGGCAATTCCAGTCTCCCTCTAGTCTTCTGAGAGGGAGGGCCATGGAGAATTGCAGTATTGGCTTCGTGTCTTCTCAGAGCGCGATGTCTTAGAGCTCACAGGACAGTGTGTCCTACGTGGGCCTGCTGTCCCCCCAGCCTGCCCTGGGGGAGCCCCCTGCAGACCAGGTCTGCTCACTGAAGACAAGGCCCTCCACGTCCAAATGGAACTGAAACTATCCTCCCGCAGGCTCAGCAGGAAGGCCTTCTAGGGATTTCTGGGAGCCAATATACTTACTGATGTCTGAGCCCTTCTGGTAAAATTGAGCCTCACCCAGCCAGTGTTTGTCAGTGGTTGAGCGTCGACGTGTGAACCAGGAGATCACGGTTTGATTTACGGTCAGGGCACATGCCCGACCAGGATAGGTTCTTATCCTCTCTGTGCCTCCGTGGGTTGCAGGCTTGATCCCAATGGGGGTGTGCAGGAGGCAGCCGATCAATGATTCTCTCTTATCATTGATGTTTCTATTTCTCTCTCCCCATCCCTTCCTCTCTGAAATCAATAAAAATATATTTTTAAAAAATGAGTCTCTATTCCTGGGTATTCTTTAAAGGTTTTTTGTTTTTTTTTAATTCTAGAAAATTCTAACTTTCACCCTATCTACTCAACTGAAACTCCTCTCTTGAATTTAGGTCACCGGTAGTGTGTTGTGGACCCCAGTGCCTCCCTGCTCAGACTCCCCACCCAGGAAGGGAGCCACTCTTTGGTCCCCTCCCCCGTCCCCAGGGTCAGGCAGAAGGCACTGCACCTTCCCAGATTCCCCTCTGTCCCCCGGCTTCTGAAACACATCAGTAAACCCCCTTTATTTTCACAAGGGGCCTGAGGGACAAGTAGCCATAGGGGGAAGTAGCTGGCAGTAGTTAACAGAAATCCAGCAGGTTCTTGGTTTTCATTCAAAGGTAAGAAAGAGCCAGGCGTTAACTTCCTCAACTACTGTCAAGGTCCGGCCCATAATTCTGACCCAGGGGCAGCCTTGCCCCAAAGAACATCTTTCTTTCACTTTCAGAGCAGGTGTTTCCAAAGGAAACCCCGCCCCGCCCCCCCCCCCCCGCCCCCCCCCCAACTTCTCAGCCCCAAAGCTGCAGATCCGCAGGTGTGAATTATGTTAATTATAGGGAATTCCATTCCTTAAAAGACTGTTTATTTACATATCAAGGGAAACTTTCCTTAAGTCCCCTCCCCTCTGGGTGATCTCTGCTTTAGTCTTCCTCTGACCCTCTCAGCCTCCAACTCCGACTGGAAGATGAAATCAGACAGCCTGATGTATAGCCCGCCCACCCAGAAGTGACCTTCCTTCCTCAGACCGCTTGGCTTGTCTCTGTCATTTTTAGGATCAGACTTCAGCCCCTAACACACTACTGTACATACAACATGGGTGAGTCTACACGCATTATGCTAAGAGAAGCAATTAGATTCCAAAAGCTTCCTGCTGTGATTCCATTTACAAGACATTCTGAGCAGGGCAAACCTGGAGTGACAAGAAGGGGGCACGGAATTGTTGGAGGAGACGGAATTGGTGTATTATCTTGATGGTGATGGTGGTTATGCAATTCTATGCTTTTGTCAAGGCTCATGGAACTGTAGCCGAAAAGGGGCAAATTTTATTGTGTGTAAATTATACCTCAACACGCCTGACCTTCTAAAAATGACTTCCATTTGCCAATCCTTTTTGGAACAAGGCAAGGTATCAATGGCTGTCAACTGCTGTGAATTTCCCACCCACCTTTGAACGTGGCAACTGGAACTCTCTGGAAAGTCAAGTATGTCAAAGAAGAGGGTCAGTGGTCCCTGCTGCCTCATTCTGAAGGGGGTTTAGACCACAGGAGACATTCCTTGTTTATTCATTAATTTATTCATTCATTCACTCATTCAACAGTGTTTATTGAACACGTCCTAAGAGGCAGACTTGGGACTAGGCAATTTGGACATGACTGTGAACCTGTACCAGCTGCTTCCTGTGAGGGGCGTAGAATCTAGGGGACTGGAGAGTGGGCAACTTCACAGAAGTAAAGAAACAGTAGCAAACAGGGGCCATATGGACCCCCGGAGGGGCATCCATCTCATCCCAGCGAATTGGGGAGCTCCTGAGAGGAAGCCGGCCTGAGTGTGTGTCAGCCAGGTAGGCAGCGGGTGTGAGGACCTCCGTCCACGGGATGCACATGTGTAGATGCCCAAAGGAGAGAGAAAGAGGGACACGTTCAAAAGCTGTAAGGAGTTCATGTTGGTGAGAGCTTTGAGGCCAGAGAATGGCTTTGCTGGAGTCATTTCCCGCTGGGGGAGGGGGTGTCTCTTTTCCTCCTTGTTCCACCAGTTTGAGGCCCTACCCTGAAAAAAAGTTGTGCCACAGAGGAGAGAAAACTGCTGTCTTAATTCAGGGCTCTCAGAAGCTTTAAACAATAAATCTTTGCTCAACAAATGAAAAGATGTCAGATTAACTGATAAAAAGCTCCTGGGTACTTGGGCTTCTGAACTTTTCATATATTTTAACGTGGGTCTGTGATATACTTTCTACATCAGTAAAAAGGCAAATTCAGATGCCAAACGGGGGATTACAGCAAGTACCAAGACCACCCCTAGAACCTCACATTAGAGCCCCTCGATCGGAATTGTCTCCCCTTGAATCCCAAAAGGGTCTATTTTCTCACTGTAGAGAGATGGTTCAGTTGATCCAAATGGACATTTCCTGGGTTTCACTGTTGGGCCAGCTTTCTGAATCATATAGAGAACAACTTCCAAATTGCCTGGCTATGTTTTCTTTTCTGTGCTAAAACACCTAGGCCATCACTGTATCTTCTGGGGAGGGATTCCAGCCCAGCCCAGCCCAGAAATCATTGAGCAATGGCTGAAATCAGCTAGAACATCTATTCCCCCAAAAGACACTGTGTAGAACTCCCAGAATCCTCGGAGCCAAAGCTGTGTCCACTTGGCCATTAGGTCTGCTGCCATATGCCCTTGGCCTGTATCCATTATGAAGCTAGCCTTAGCCATTCGCATCAGGGGCTTGGCTCTGGCGTTGTAGCTGCATTAATTCTAACCATTAACACAAAAGCAACTGGCTTGATTTCAAATGTATGGCTGTGTGTGAGATCCAGCCACTGGATAAACGAAATTCCAGTGTCTCATCGTTATTCTGTTGATGGCCATAATGAACTGGAGTATGGCTCTTACTTATCCATCTTCTTACTAGAGGACATATTTGTTTTGCATACTTGCATCAAGCTGGGGCAGGATATCATTTCTTCTAAAATATTAATATCCTGAATCCCTTTCTACATAGGAGAATGCCAGGGCCTCCTGAGATGCCCCCCCCAAAGCCTTTGAACCCCACAAACTAGTCTGAACCCCTACAGTCAGACTTCTGTTCCATAATGCTCCTTCCAGACCAACAGGAAAGGACCAAGGGTGAAGGAATCCTGAAAGGGGTCCTGTCTCCAGGTGAAGAGAAAGGAGAAGAGGCGTGGGAGGGAGGGCATCTGCATGACGGACGGATGGAGCGGGATTTTGTCTTGCAGGGTTATCTGTCAGAAGGCTTGGTAACAAAGTGGTACCGCTCACCACGCCTGCTCCTCTCCCCTAACAACTACACCAAAGCCATCGACATGTGGGCGGCTGGCTGCATCCTGGCGGAGATGCTCACAGGGAGAATGCTCTTTGCAGGTAAGCTGCTAATCCCTCGCCTTCCTTCTCCTCTGGTGTCGTTCTAGACCAGTGGTCGGCAAACTCAGTAGTCAACAGAGCCAAATATCAACAGTACAACGATTGAAATTTCTTTTGAGAGCCAAATTTTTTAAACTTAAACTGTATAGGTAGGTACATTGTTATTAACTTAATTAGGGTACTCCTAAGCTGGCCTTTGCTAAAAACGTCCTCAATCTGATTGAGGTACGTTCGCTGAGGTCGACCCCTTCCAACTCTCCCATCCACACTTGTCTTGTATACTTGTTTCGTCTATCTCCTTTTGTTCATCCTCTCTGTATGTCCAAACCATCTCAACATACCTTTCTCAATCCTCGACACTACATCTTCTTTCACTCCACAACGTTCACTAAAATTAACTTAATAAGTTTTAAGTCAACTTCGCACTGTACGTGCGCGCCCGCACATGGTATTTTGTGGAAGAGCCACACTCAAGGGTCCAAAGAGCCGCATGTGACTCACGAGCCGCGGTTTGCTGACCACTGTTCTAGACCAAGGGAGAACTGGGTGCACAAAACATGCCAGACTTTCCCTTGGAAGTAACCTCTGTGGCTTTTATGGCACTGCTTGGAGGCACCTTACTGTCACTTCAGGCAAAATGCTACAGAGACTAAAAGTAATCTTTTAGGAAAGAACTTTCACAATCAAGTAACCACTTGTATTCTAATACCTTGAAACACCCACCCTGTTTCCAGCCCCTTCCTTCGCTCTCCCTGCCATTCTGAGCAGTCGGTCTGGAGTGCTCATCTGGAGAGGGGCCCCCCACAAGGAGCTCCCAGAGTCCCTGAACTGAGCCTCCATGAGCCCACTGAGGGAGAGGCCACGGGGACTCCTTGAGAGCAGACCCTGATGCTGGAGGCCCTTTCTGGACTGGCATTCACAGCATTCGCATATACTTAGTGCCACACGGGGCATGTGGGGACACACAGAAGAGCCCATCCTGGGCCACCAGCTGCTGGCAGACTGGGATCCATGGGAACCGGGGGTAAGGGGAGGGCCTCTGTGCAGCTGGATGAGTCAGGGGGCTCTTTGAGGAAAGCGAGGCTTGGTGAGGATTCACTCGGGTAGAGGAAGTGGAAAGGCTACTCATGCAAAGAGGGGAGATGGGAGGAATGAAGGTAGGAGTGGCCTGGAGGTCAGAGCGGGATAGCAAGGAGGCAGACTGACCATCCCAGCAGTGCCAGAGCTCAGACACAGGGTCAGTGTTGTCTAGGGGTAGAAGGTGCGTTGAGTTTCTGAGACGCATGAAGACTGGCGCGTTTACAGATGAGAGAGGTATTCGTTCCCAGCATCCAGCATGATGCCTGGCAGGGAGAAGGTGCTCAATAAATAATTACTTGTCGAATGAATGAATGCCTGCCTCCACCCTGATCCACGCCCTGGGCATAGCCTGTCTTCCTCCCTCTGCCCAACGGAACACAGAGGAGTGCGCGCAGGACACATTCCAACCCCAATTTGTTATTCCTGATATTTCCTCTCCTCATTGGAATCCTCCTCATTGGAAACCAAAGAGTCAGGCTCATTCCCGGCCTGGAAATCACTTGCTTCCCCAGCCTGGCAAAGAACATGCAGAGGGGCCTATGGGAGGGGGCCCTTGGAAAGCCTCGGGCCAGGCTGTTCCGTCACTTTGGTGCTGGCTGCCAGTCTGTATCACTGTTCATCCCAGAGGCAGAGGCATTTGACAAAGCCAGACCCAGAGACGGCAAGCCAGCTGCTCACAGTCACCTAGCAAGTTAGCGGCAGAAGGAAGACCAGAGCCAGGGCCAGGGCTGTCCCCACTGCCCTGCGTGGCCCCTCCCAGGCCTCCTGGAACTGCTGTGGGGCTTCCACACACCAGTCACTTGGGCAGCACACTTACCCACCTGGCATTTGCCTCCCCAGGGGCTCACGAGCTGGAGCAGATGCAGCTCATACTGGACACCATCCCTGTGATCCGCGAGGAGGACAAGGACGAGCTGCTCAAGGTGATGCCTTCCTTCGTCAACAGCACCTGGGAGGTGAAGAGGCCCCTGCGCAAGCTGCTCCCTGAAGTGAACAGTGAAGGTACCTGCGCCCACAGCCAGGCCCGCATCTGCAGGCTGCACTCTGCATCCCCTTGGCGGGGAGGGGGGGGGGCAGGTAGCGTCCTTCCAGAAGGACCAAGCATAGTCCTTAGCATAGAAGTGAGGCCCCCTGGCAGCCAGAATTTGCTGGGGCTACTTCCAGATGATGAGCCCCTGGAATGTGGCCAGCAGGCAACCTCAAGGCAGTCATTAGGGGTCCTCCAAGTTTCTTAACTTCTCTGCATCTCAGATTCCTTGACTATAAAATGGGCATAATAATACATATCACATACGGTCGTTATGACGGATAAGTAAATAGGATCTGTAAGGTCCTGGGCATAGGAAGGTTGTTCTGTCATCTTAGATGTTACATTATCATTGGGCCTCATACCTGCCAGAGGCTTCCTTAGGAAGCTTCTACAGCCGATTGTGAGAGAGACCAAAATTCTTCAGGCTCAAGTCAGATTTAATTCTTACTTAAGAAAAAAGAAATTAAGAAGTTTATTTCTCACCCTGGCCAGTGTTGCTAAGTGGTCAGAGCATCCGTCCATGGACTGAAGGGTCATGGGATTGATTCCCAGTCGAGGGCAGGTGCCTGTGTTGCAGGTTCATCTCTCAGCCCCGGTCAGGGCATGTGCAGGAGGCAACCAATCAATGTGTCTCTCTCAAGTTGATGTTTCTCACTCTCTCTCTCTCTTTCACTCTCTCTCTAAAAAATCAATAGAAAAAATATCCACAGGTGAGGAGTAACACAAAAGAAGTTTATTTCTCTCCTATATAATAATCCAAAACCAGGCAATCCAAGGCCAACATGGTGGACCTGCTCTGCAGCTGTCCAGGGGCCCAAAGTCCTTCTGTCTTGTTCTGCAGAGACGTTTGCAGGAGGTTTTCATGGGTCAGGCCTGGACATGGGGTACACACATCACTTCGACCCCCATTCCACGGCCTCCGTCACAGCCACATCTAACCAGAGGGACAACTGGGAGACGGGCCAGTGTGAGGCAGGTAGAGAGGGGCTTACAGGGGCATGACTGCCGCCTTGAAGTGTGAGAGGGGCAGGTGTGGAGAAGAGAGAACAGCTGAGGTGAAGGGACCACAGAGGGCAGAGCTAGGCTCAGGCGTGGAGGGTAAAGGGACAGATGTAGGTTGGACAGAGAAAGGGTTTTTTAATGTTAGGGCTTCCCAGGAGTGTCTGGGCACCGGTTAGAGGACATGGAGAGGAAAGAGGAGACGCTTACTAGTCAGTGGAGTGGCCTTCGGATAGGCACTGCCCGACTTCAGGGTTCGCTGGGTCTTTCTTAGTAACGACGACAATGGTGATGATGCCTTAAAGCTTTAACTCTGCGTTTCCGTGTCAAAAGGTCCAGTGTCATAGGGTGGGGCTGAGGGAGGGTCAGAGGCCCACCGAAGGGAAGGCTTGCCCAGCCTGGGGCCCAGTGGCACTGCCCGACCCTTCCCAGTCCTGGGCACCTGGAAGGCCGATCCTCTTTCAGGTCTGCAGCCCTGGCCCAGAAGCAGCCCCTGGGCCCCAGAGCATTTGGGGGTAACCAGAGTGGCTGCTGCTTCACTGGTCTGTGTCTAAGATTACAGAGCAGCACTGAGCTCTCCTGGGAGGCCAGCGACCCTCCATTTCCTGAATCACTGATGAATCTCCCTGCAAGGAGCTCCAGGGCTGCGGGAGGGGCAGGGTAGCGGGGCGGCTGAGGCCCCACGGGAGCCCCTCCAAGGGGACAGCGGCCTGGGCCTTGAGCTCAGCTGTCTCCTCCCTCTGCACTTGGGCTGTCCCATCATTAGCCAGGTCAGGATTCCAGCGGGGCCTCCAGCCCTGAGAAGTAATGCCCACCGCACCCCCAAAGCTTGACCTTGCCCAGATAATGCAGCACCGAGCTCACGGGACAATGGGGACCCCTACCTACTTAGGAAACAGCGTCAGTGCCTGTACCCGGAGCCCATGTCCAGCAGTGCGCACCCAGAACGCCGAGACCCTAACATACTGTCCTGCCGGTTGGCAAATGACTACTGACTGCTCAAGGCTTCCGCGTGTCCCTCCCCATCCCAGGTTCCAGATGCCAGGACCTCCCCTTGGTCCAGCCACTAAACGGTTTCTGCCTGGCACGGCGGGGTCTTCAGCCTGGTGGTGAAATATCCTGGTGTTCACAGCCCTCCCCCATCCGACCACACCTTCCTCACTGTCCCTCCCCCTCCCATCCCTCTTACACAGAGCCAGCTTCTCACCCTCGCCTCGTCAGCCCCACATTCATTTTCTCCCCCATCTTCGAGTTTCAATTCCACAGACAGGGACCGAGTGCCTCCTCACAGCCCTTTTGGAGCAGAGCACAGGCAATCCTCATGGTTCACGGGTTCCGTCTGTATTTGCCGATGTGCCTGCCCGCTGATATTTATTTTCAATCCCCCAAATCAATTCCCATCGCGCTTCCACTGCTATTCGCTGACATGTGCAGAGCAGAACAGCCAAAAACCTGAGTAGCCCCACATGCACGTGCCCAGCGGAGGTCCACGGAGGCCACGCCTGGGTCTGGTGCAGCCCTCACTCTACAAACAGGCATCCTTTCTGGGGCCTATGCCATGCCACCTGCGGGCATGTTAGGACTTCTGAAAATACATGCAGATTTTTATTGATTTCAGAGAGGACGATCCAGCCTACCTTTATGTGTTAGACATCTCCGGGCACATCTGGTGGGAGGCGCTCTGGATGTCAACTAGCAGCTCTGGCCCATCAGGCCCTGTCCTACTCGCCTCACCTCCGCGACCTTCCTCTCAGGGGCTCCCCAGCCGCCCCAGCAGCACTCAACCCAACACGGGGAGCAGGTGTAGAGAGACCGCAGCGCCCCTAAGTGAAGCCCCTTGCAGGCCCCACGCTGTCTCCTAGGGGACTCCCCCCAGTGGACATGAGCCCCAGGTGCCCACAGGGGAACTTGCTCATAGATACATCCTCTACTGGCTTCTTACCTCCGCCCCTCCCAGTGCACTTTGGGGATCACTGTCAGGTCACGACTTACCCCTCAATCCTTGTCTCTGGAGAAATCAGCCAGAGGCAGAGTTCTAGCCCTGGATCTTCTGTCACCAGCCATGACCTTGAGCATGTCCCTTTCCCCCTTGGGGCCTCTCTTACTTAGATTTGTGGGTCAAAAAGCAGCATCAGCCCCGAATTTGTCGCTGGATTGTGGTGAGGATCATGAGAAAGAAAATGACTAAACACCTTTTTACAAACGGAAAAGTACACAGGATTGTCGCCACACTGCGGGGCCTCCTTCTCAGGGTGGCAGCGGCAACCAGTGACCTTCCTGTCCGGCTCTGCTCCACAGCCATCGACTTTCTGGAGAAGATCCTGACCTTTAACCCCATGGATCGCCTCACAGCCGAGATGGGGCTGCAGCACCCCTACATGAGCCCGTACTCATGCCCCGAGGACGAGCCCACCTCCCAGCACCCCTTCCGCATTGAGGATGAGATTGACGACATCCTGCTGATGGCCGCCAGCCAGAGCCAGCTCTCCACCTGGGACAGGTGTGGTTCCAGACGTGTCCAGCCCTGGAGTTCAGAGCCCACTTTCCAGTCCTCCCATTGCTATTTGCCTCTGATTCTGTGTGACCTTTCCCTCTGTCTCCCTCTGTATAGCCCTGGGGCACCTTCCCCAACTTACCTGCCGGCCTTTCCCTCTCCCATCCCCTGGCACTCAGTATAGGAGCAGCCTGTCTTACATGTGGGCCAGGGCCCTTCCTTTGGCACCACCAGCTTTCCTTCCCGCCGCCCCCCCTGCCCCCAGCCTCATGTACCAGGCTCAGTGCAGTGTTCCGCTAGCACTGAAGGGTCCCTGCAGGAGCTGCCTTCTGGCGGGCTGGGAACTTGCCCTGGAAAAGCAAACTGCAGCCACGCAAGGCCAGAGAACAGTGTGGAATTTACCGCCACACAGCACGTCCCTGTGTTCACCTCCTTTGCACCTCTGCAGAGTGCCATGAGGCGGGCACCGTTATTGGCATTGCCCGTTGGCACGTGAGGAAGCTACAGCGCAGAGAGGGTAGAGATGGGCATCATGTCACACAGCTGGTATTTGGCCCACCTGGGGTTCTCCCCAATCTGCATTCCTGTCACACACTGCTAAGCATCACAGGACTCTCTCCTGCTAAACTGGGCCGGGGATCTGAGTCCTTCTCAGCAGTGGGCCCTGGCGTCACTACCAACGAATCAGAGTTGGATGGAAGTTCTTTTTTAAGGAAGACGCTTTTAAAAACAGGTACTTTAAGCAATCTCCATGTCGGTAAGGCATCTAGTGACCTCCTAGGTCCCTTCCTGGTCTGGTGGTCTTAGATCGCGCAGCTAAACGTGCGGGCATCGCCGTCTGCATTCCTGGGAGCGACAGCGGATGGCTGCTCAATCTAGTAACAAAGTCCAGGGCTTGGCAGCGAGTTGGGGGGGGGGGGGGTGTGACAGCAGCTACATAAGTAACAGAGGAGCGATTCCTCCTTTTCAGTCATGTGACAGTGCATGGGTTTCAGATGAGGGAGGCAGCAAGGGAAGGCCATGCCCCATCGCTAGTTTGGACAGGTTATTGGGTTGTCCACGTGGATGGTTGGTATCAAGCATTGCTAGCAAGTGGAGATTAAGGCAGACTCTCCTCTGTTGCCCCCCTGTGCGTGGCCAGCCCTTGACTGTGGTCCCTGCAGCCCCCCCCCCCCAAACTTCCCTCCCCCCCAGAATTTAGAAACTTACTGGAAAGTTAGTTCGTGAGGACAGGGATTGTGTTGTTTTGTTCGCGGCTGTGTCTGGTAACGCCTAGAGCAGGGCCCAGTACAGAGTCGGTACTCCGCAAATACGTGCAGGGTAGTGAATGGATACCAAGAATACCAGGGGTAAGAGAACAGCCCCTCACCCCAGCCCTGGAGCCTCGCCATTGCCTCGTCCCATCACCCTCCCTGCTTGCGGTGCGGTGGGGACCAGAGCCGGAGGGCTGGGCTGGGGACCCAATACCCGGTCCGTCTGCACCCTTGCAGGTTCCCCGTGAGCCTGTCATCCGACCTGGAGTGGCGGCCCGACCGGTGCCCCGACGCCAGCGAGGTGCAGCGGGACCCGCGCGCAGGCTCGGCGCCAGCGGAGGACGTGCAGGTGGACCCGCGCAAGGACTCGCAGAGCAGCTCCGAGCGCTTCCTGGAGCAGTCGCACTCGTCCATGGAGCGCTCCTGCGACTACAAGGTGGGGTCGCCGTCCTACCTGGACAAGCTGCTGTGGCGCGACAGCAAGCCGCACCACTACTCCGAGCCCAAGCTCATCCTGGACCTGTCGCACTGGAAGCAGGCGGCCGGCGCGCCCCCCGCCGCCTCCACCGCCTCCACTGCCGGGGCCGCGGACGCCGGGGCCCTGGACACCGGGGCGCGCCGCGAGGACGAGCCGGCCAGCCTCTTCCTGGAGATCGCGCAGTGGGTCCAGAGCACCCAGGGCGGCCAGGAGCCCGCCAGCCCGCCCCGCCAGGTGCCCGAGCGCCGCCTGTCCGCCTCCCCGCCCAGCCGCCCTGCCCCCGTGGACGGCGGCGCCAGCCCCCAGTTCGACCTGGACGTGTTCATCTCGCGCGCCCTGAGACTCTGCACCAAGCCCGAGGACCTGCCGGACAACACACTGGGCGACCTCAACGGCACGCGCATCCCCGAGTGCCCCGCCGATCTCCTGCAGACAGACACCTTCTCCAAAGAACGCTGGTGAGGCCGGAGGGGGGCGCTGCAGGCCCCTGCACCCCCGCGGGAGGCCACCCGGGAACGCGGGCCCCTCCGCCACCTGGGGGTTAGCAGGACACAGGAAGGATCCGAGGAGCGAGAGGAATGTCCATTTCTTAAACCGCCTTAATAACTAGCCTTTAACCTCTGGGAGCGGGTTTCAACAGGAGCCTAGTTTGGGGGTTGATCACCTTCCCAACGAAGAGGAGGCCCTTGCGTCTTGTAAGTGGAAGAAGCGAGTCTTAGGAAGCAGCCCGCAGGCCCCGCCGGGTGGGGAGAGGCCGCGGAATCTTGCAGGCTGGTGTAGACACCCACTGGCCCAGAGAGCCTCAACGGACAGACATGGAAAGACAGTGAGAACCAGAGAAGCAGCGTCCAGCCAGGGTCCGGGCAAGCCCCGAGTCCCCGCCTCCCGGCCCCAGGCCAGTGTCTGTCCACTACACAATGTCTTCCTCTGCTGGGGTCCCGCTGGCTTTTCAGTCAGAAAAGTTAGTCCAAGATGCACCTTCCCTGTCCATCACCATGTTCTTTTCTTCCGGGCTATGTGTCTCGTGTTCTGGAATAGGAAACTGAGCCAGTTTCTTTTCCCTAATCAAGCATATGATTCTGGTGCCTCAAATACATCACTTCTCCTTTGCCAGGCCCCTGTCTTTGCCTGGCTCCTGAATGATCTGAAATCCTTGTTTAGATCAGATCGGGTTGGGGGCTGTGGGTAACAGAACTCATTCTCCCAGGCCTGGGCACGCACCTCTTCCGGAACTCCTCATGCACTTTCCTGACACACACAGACACAGACACAGCCCTCGTTCCCAAGGGCTGTCACATGGGTGAGTGTGAAGATAGCAAGTCCATGAATCCCTCCAAGGCCCCCCATCCTCACCCCCAATGAGGGGCTCACCATAGAGCAAATGTTAGGAGAGATTTCAGATTAATGTATCCTTATCAGGCTGCCCTTAGTTCTGATCATCCATTAGCCCCAGCAAAGAGCAGGCCCTGAAGAAGTGCATTGGAGAGCAAGTGGCCTGGGGACAAGGAATCCAGGGAGGTAGCAACGTGTGAAAGGGGGGTGGGAGGGGGTGCCAACCGTGAGGACACTCAGGGGTCAGGCAGAGGCATGGAGACCCCAAAGGAAGGGATTTCAAGCCACCTCCTAGTTCAGGTCAAGGTGAGTTTGGAACTAGCAAACCCAGAGGTGCCCTCGCACACGGAGCCTGGGGTGATGGTGTGTGGGCACAGCAGACCCTCTGCAGAAGCATTTCCATCACTGGTGTCCAGCTCCACCCCTCCCCCACCCCCAACACGCCCAAAGATACCCACAGGAAGTCTGGACAAGTGGAAGGTCCCCTCGTCTTGGTCTTGGCTGTGTTCACCCTCACCTTAACAGCACCTTAAATCTAATCTGCTAACTAGGATTTGTACATTGAAACCTGCAACATACTAGCAACTTATATTTAAAAACAGAATTAATCACACTGATTTTTAAATGGAAAATATGTAAATATGAAGTATTCGGTTTTGTGTTTGTTTTATTTTGAAGATAAGGAAATGTACACTGCTCCTCATGTGCCCTTTGTCCCCAGAGGGCGGCTTTACATTTTTGGTAAAGGAACAAGCTGCTGACGGCCAGAAGTTCATATATAATTGTTATTACAGAGGAATTGTTATTACTACTCAAGTTTTTAAAAAAAATCTATTAAGCATTATTAAACTTGATCAGGATGGGCCAAATAAAGTTATATTGGAACATGGATTCATTTGTTCATTTGCATATTATCTCACTCATGTATGTTATCTGATCTTGTCTTTAGCTGTGGGTGATCCATTGGGCCTGGCTGGCTTCTCCCTCCACCCGTGAAGGCTGGTGTTTGGAGGGATTGCAGTTGGAGGAGAGATGAGAACCTACACAGATTGGTAGTCAGGAAAGTGATTCCAGAATCATCTGGGTCTGGCCTGGTGTTTATATTGTAGATTTCCAACCAAATCTAGGAGCCAATTCCAAACCTTCAGACCAAGACTCAGCCTTTCCTCCAGGGACAAAAGGTGCCAACATCATGGGATCTGGGGGAGCCAACCACCCAGAAATACCAGCCTGAGCCACACCTTGCAGAGGCCCGAGAACCCACCCATCTGAAGTTCACCCTTTTGTAATACCTGTGTCAAAGCATTAGCCCAAACTTCATTCCTTACTCCACAAGTAGACAGTAGAGAGGGTTTTAATAATTGGTTTCTGTTTATTTTGATTTCCCTGAAAGACCTTTTGATTAAAGGAACTTTCTACTGTTGAAATGCATCTGAGCCAAGAGGAGCATCCTGTTAAGCCAACTGGGATTCTCTCCAAAGTGTCAGTGGAGAGTAACTATCTCCCAGCTGGGCAGATGCAAATGAAGAGAGTGGCCCAGAGCCAGGGCGGAGTCCTGATTGAAATTTTGTATTTGAGAAGCCTTGACGCCTGGGGCTGCTAGAATGTAGAAAATGGGGTTTGAGGCAGAAGGACTTGAGAATCCCTAATAGCAAACAGCACTAAAAAGTGTCCCCTCCTGCCCAGCCAGCATGGCTCAGTGGTTGAGCGTCAACCTATGAACCAGGAGGTCACGGTTCAATTCCTGGTCAGGGTACATTGCCCAGTTTGCAGGCTCAATCCCCAGTGTGGGGTGTGTAGGAAGCAGCCGATCAATGATTCTCTCTCATCATTGATGTTTCTATTTCTCTCTTTTTCTCCCTTCATCTCTGAAATCAATTTTTAAAAAAATTTTTTAATGTGTCCCCTCCCACAGGAATTGCATGGGGACATACTTAATTCTCCCAACAGCAATATGTGACAACACGTGTTAAGTACTATCAACCGCGGAACCTCACCTGAGTGCTGAGGTCCAGGTGTCCTGAGTTTTTATTGGAGATCATTCGTGTAGGACTCTGTGACTGATCTGAGTTACTCAGTCTTCAGTCCCTCAGAGATCAAACTGATGCAGGACGGCCCAGGACCTCCAACTTGCAAAAACACTCTTACAGGCAGGGTATCTCAGGGGCTCAGAGGTTATGGCCTGGGAGCTAGTGAAGGGCCAGTCCTCTGAAGATCTGCCTTCCTTTTGAGCAGGGGCGGGGAACCGTTTTTCTGCCAAGGGCCATTTGGCTATTTGTAACATCATTCACGAGCCATACAACATTATCAACGTAAAAATTAGCCTGCTACATTTGGTCAAACATTTCATTAACTCGCCCCTAATGCCTTGGCAGGGCCCAACCAAATGATTTCGTGGGCCCCTGCTTTAGAATATATAAGGTTTGAGAAACGAGGGTCTGCTGAGTGAACCTCTACTGACTTTGAATACCGTTGTGTCTCCTGTACTTCTAAAGTTGTGTGAGTGTGTCTCATGTGAACATTACAGCAAAGCTGAGGCAACACAGCTATCTTGTTTGGTAAAATATACCTACATATTTTTAACAGCATGCAGCATTATTAAAATATAATAAGCCCTAGCTGGTTTGGCGTTGTGGTTAGAGTGTAGGCCTGCAGACTGAAGGGTCCTAGTTTTGATTCCCATCAAAGGAGGGCACATACCTCAGTTACAGGCTTGGGCCCTGGTTGGGGCATGTGCAGGAGGCAACCAATTGCTGTGTCTCTCTCACATCAATGGTTGTTTTTTGGTTTTTGTTTTTTTCCTCTCTCCCCCTCCCTTCTACTCTCTCTGAAAATCAATGGAAAAAATATCCTCGGGTGAGGGTTAACAAAAAATATAATAATAATAATAATAATAATAATAATAACAACACGCATGCTGAAGCAGGTGTTAGGCAATCTAACACCTGAGATGCCTTTTCTTATTGAATTGTGGTTGCCCATGGAAGCCAAGCTTGTCAATAGATTTGCAAGCTAGCTCCCTGCTCATGCTGTCATGGTTATACCACTGGGGCAATAGTGGCACAGGCATGATGGATTGCTTTAGGAAGCTTCATTTCCAGCTACGTCCGAGCTGTCCTCAACGCCAAGCTGAGGGCTTCAGAGTTCTGTGGCCGAGGGAGCTCTCTGGCGGTGCAGCCCACGGAGGGATGGCCATGCGTACCAAGAGGCACGACTGAGACCTGAGGGTGTCAACCTCAGGCTGAGCCATGCCCTGCCCCCACCCTCGGAAGATGGTTCTCTGGGGGCTCTGGAGGTGAGAAGGAAGGAAGATATCAGATCCTCACTTATGGGCTCCAACCAGTTATGATTAGAAGGTGTGATGGCTAATTTTATGTGCCAACTTGATTGGGCCATGGTGCCTGGATATTTAATCAAATGTTATTCTGGGTGTTTCTGTGAGACTGTCTTTGGATGAACTTAACATTGAAAGCAGATTGCCTTCCATAATATGGGCGGGCCTCATCCCATCAGTTGAAGTCCTGAATAGAGCAAAAGACTGACCTCCCCTGAGCAAGAAGGAGTTCTGCCAGCAGATGACCTTTGGACTTCAACTGCAACATCAGCTTTTCTCTCCTATTCTACAGATTTCAAGTTTACCAGCCTCCATAATTGTGTGAACCATTTCCTTAAAATAAATCTCTCACCCTGGCTGGTGCTGCTCAATGGTTGAAACATTTGCCCGCACACCGAAGGGTCATTGGTTTGATTCCTGGTCAAGGGCATGTATCTGGGTTGCAGGTTTGATCCCCAGCCCCAATTGGGGTGCATGTAGGAGGCAATCAATTGATGTGTCTCTCACATCAATGCTTCTCTCCGACCCCCCACCCCTTCCACTCTCTTTAAAAAAAATCAATGGGAAAAATATACTTGGGCGAGGATTAACAAAAAATAAAATAAATCCCTCAATAGATAGATAGACAGATAGACATCCCATGGCCTTGATATAACTCCCCTTTGTGTGCATCTCGCTTGAATGGACTCTGAGAAGCTGCCTTCTTCTGGCTGCCTGGCCGGCAGGAGCCCATGCTGAGCACCCACACCTGACCTGGTTGTGGGGGCAGCTTTATCCCCCAGCATTCATGAACACTTGGTATAGGGCGCTCATCACCACAGCCCCCCGTGAGCAGCACTTTGAGAAAAGGGAGGAAGCTGAGTTGTTCCTTGAGGTAAAGGGCTCTCATAAGGCTTTAGACCAGCGGTTCTCAACCTGTGGGTCGCGACCCCTTTGGTGGTCCAACTACCCTTTCCCAGGGGTCGCCTAAGACCATCCTGCATATCAGATATTTATATTACGATTCATAACAGTAGCAACATTACAGTTATGAAGTAGCAACGAAAATAATTTTATGGTTGGGGTCACAACATGAGGAACTGTATTTAAAGGGCCAGAAGGTTGATAACCAGTGCTTTAGACAAAGGCCACATGGGCCATCGTTGGATGAACCCAAACATGGGAGAGTAATGAATGCCAGGTGGGAGGGGACCATGTGGAGGGACCTCAGAGGCCAACCTCATCTCCTCCACAGTTCTGCCTGGGGTTGACTGGACCTGAGCAGGGCAGAGGTCAGTCAACGCCAAGAGGAGTCCCTTTAGCTAAGCACATACACAGTGTCTGACATTCCCACTGGGAACAGACACCCCGAGACCAAGGACATCAGGTTATTGGTGTAATTAAACTTTCATCAAAATCTGTGAGCATGAGAGTTTATCCAGCCAACAAATGTCCCCTGACCATAGGAAGGAGAGGCGCCACAGCTGTTTGTACCCAATGGATCACACTAAATTAATTACATTACACTGGACAGCTCATCCAATGCCCTCGGGGAGTTTAAATAAAATCAGAGGTGTTCGAGCAGAAAGAGACATTCTAATGCATCCAACCCCTCACCCTAGAAATAAGGTTGTAAGTTCAGAGAGGCCGGTGACAGGGACAAGGTCAAGGTCAAGGTTACATACCACGCTGGTGGCTCCTGGCTCATAATCTACTGCTCCTCCTTGGGATGCCTTAGCTTGGGACACAAGGCATTCACTGTGGTTGGCTATTCAAAAGCCATTCCCAACACCCTTTTCACCTTAATCCATCTCCCTCCCTGAGAACTTGAAATGCATCCGGTCAGAATTGAGATGTCTGTAAGTCTCAAATACACACCAGATTGCAAAGACTTAGTATCCCCCAAAGAGCGTAAAATATCTTATTCGTAATTATTTCTATCGATTACATATTCAAACAATAACATTTTGATATCGTGTATTAAATAAAATATGTTAGGACTCACTTCACTGGTCTCTTTTGACGTTTTTCAGTGTGGCTGGCTACCACAAAAGTTTTAAATACATCGGTGACCCCCGTGCACTTCTATTTGACAGCACAGAATGCCGTGAGCCGATTAAGCCCTTCATCCTTTGACGATGATATTTCATTTCAGCAAGGTCTTCATCTTCTCACACTAAAGGAGGGACCCTCACAGGAGAACGCCAAGCCCCACGCAGTCTTTGGTCTCTTCCAAATCCAATCAAAGCATAAAAGCATTGGCCTCTTGTCTTAAAGACTGTTTGCAAACCCACCTAAACTGCCCTAAACAAGCAAAGAGAAGTATTTATCAAGCAGATACGATAGTGTCTCTCCATCTGAAGGCAAGAAGCAGAATGGAACCTCTTGAGGGACTAAACATAAGCCCGTGAGAAGCCAGGAGTCAAGGTTCCTCCCTTTGCAAATGGTTTTGTTACCTCAGCTTGGCCCATCTGCTTTCAGTTCATGTGAAGGCCTGAACCTGAACATCCTTCTACTTCATCTGAGTTTAGCAAAATCAATCCCTGAAGTCACCAGCACGGAGTAGAGGATCAAGATGACCTGCTCACCAGATTACAGGTAATTTATTTTATCTCCCCTGCTGCCAGACGGTGCATTTTCATTTGGGTCCCGTGGCTCTGAGCTGTGATTTATTTATTAGACTTGACAATGAGATGAGTCTGCCTTGTGCATGCAGAGGAAATTTCCGTCTGAGCCTGAAGGTGCAAGGAGCTGCTTCCAAGGATGGCCACTGATTTAATGGGAGGCGAGCCTCCTCGCACTCAGGGAGCTCAGCTTTCTGCTTGCAAAATTGGGTCAAAAAAGATGGAACGCCCGTATGACAACTCATAATTGCAAAGATCTACATATATGGAGGATTGTGGAAATAAAACTTCACCCCTTAAAAAACCTAACAGAACCTGGTCAGATAAAAATGCAGCCATGTCATGACAGTGGCAGGGTTCCCAAATGGGGTGAACAAAGCTCCACAGAGAAGACCCCTCACCCACTCTCCAGTCCATCCTACTCCAGTCTGTCCCAGGGTGCCAACGTCTCTCCCATCACAGCCATTCCACTATTGCATGCGGCCTGGAAGGAACAACACCTTGCACAAGCATGAGATCCCTCACCAGCTTAACTAGATTGAGAGCAAGGCCCAAGAGAAAGGGACAGAAGTCATAGTAGTTTATATGAGACTAGAGGCCTGGTGCACGAAATTCGTGCATGGGTAGGGTCCCTAGGCCTGGTTGGTGATGAGGGCTGATCTGTGGGGCGGCCGGTGGGGCCATTAGGGAGCCCCCCACTGGCACCTGCCTTGGCACCGCCCTCTGCAGGAGGCGACTGGCAGGGCAATCAGGGGGCTGCACTGGCCCACTTGCCGGCCAGCCCCGCCCTCCACCACCACTGCTGGTTGCCTCCCTCTGCGGGATGACCAGCAGGGCAATTGGGGGGGGGGCCCGCTGGCACCCGCCTTGGCTGGCCTGGGGCGGCCTCCGTAGGTCGGCCTGGTTACTAATCCGAAGCCCTGTCCTGGATCTGAAGTGAAACCTGAGTTGATCTTTCTCCTTCTAAAAACTATAGCAGCACGTTTCCCAGGCCCAGGAGCCTGAGAGCTAAGCCAGCCAGTGGTTGCAAGAACAGAGATGGCATTTCTTGTCTCTGCTCTGGCCTGATAGTGCGGCACTTCCAGCCTTAGCCAATTTCTTCTCCACACGTGCACTGACCACACCACCTTGGCCACTGTGACACCCACCATGCCCCCTCCTCAGCTCAGGCTCCGAAAGGCCAAGTTTACTGTTAAGACCAAAGGGACCTAATGTCCACGGGCAGCTGCCAGGGCAGCAGAAGCTCCAGGGAAGTTATGATGAAGCCCCTTCCTGTGGCTTCAGGGGGGGCTCAGAAATCCCATAAATACGGCCATTTTACCCTTCCCTGCCTCTTCCTACGGCTCCAAGACTCCTTCCTTTAGAGCAGGGGTGGGGGGTGGGAGGGTCCAGCCCACAGGCATATGAGGCCCTCGAAACCATTTGGTCTGGCCCTGATTAGGGGTGAGTTAATTAAATGTGTGACCAAATATAGCAGCTAATGTTTAAGTTGATCATTTTGTATGGCCCTCGAATGATGTTATAAATATCCGAATGGCCCTTGGCAGGAAAAAGGTTCCCCACCCCTGCCTTAGAGGGAGGGAGGAGAACTGGGGAGCACTACAGACGTTTGATGAGTCCCCTGAAGCAACGGCTCCTAGCAGGGCCCTCCCACCCGCCTCTGAGCAGGCGCAGACCTCTCTCAGACTCTCGCCAGAATCTCTGCTATGCAGGACCAACAGGTCACTCCAGGCTCCTCTCCTCTGAAAGAAAGTCTACTGACTTGTAAGAGGGAGGGGGGGCGCCTACTAAGTCATAGGAGTGGGCTCTGTGCAGCTACCTTTAAAGTTTTAGGAACGTGGCCTGGCTGTGAGGTCCATACCCGCAGCCCACCTGCTGTTCCCCCTTCAGCTCCAGCCTCCGAAAGACCAGCAGGAGTCCAGCCTCCATGCCCAGAGCGGTCCCCAGCAAGAACTCTCCCAGGTAACACCTCCCGGTTGCTTTGTGTGGGTTTTTGTTTTCCCTTCCCCTTTCACACTCTCCGAGGAGCCACTGACCCAAACCTGCGCCCCTTCCCATCATTTATTCTCTCACCAGCTTCAGCCCAGCCTGGGGGAGACGTTTTGTTTGTACAAACCAGCAGGGATGACAGCTCCACCATCAGTAGTCTCGGTCTGAAAGCTCAGGAATTGACTCTTCTAGTTCTAGGGGATGATTCCTGCGTGGGCTGGGCTGACAGGTGAGAATCATGCTCAGAAGTGCTGACCCAGACCTATCTTCTGTCAAATGGTCTCACCTGCCAGTCCTGGCTGCTGCCCAGGTGTGGCCGACTTGCCCAAGATTGCTCAGGCTGCCAGGGCTGGCTTCGTACCAGGTATCAGCCAGATAAAGGACCGAGGAGGACTGTCGTAGGGACGTGTGCGAGTGGGGAGATCAGAATCCAGGCACCTGAAGGGATTTCCATCTGAGAGGATTCATGACTAGGAGTAACCCCACCACACAGTTCCTCTTCCTGGGCCCCTGATTGGCACCATGAATGGTCTTTCTTAAACCAAAGGCAAGCATGATGGTGACAGAGGAGAGACTGGGAAGCCAGAGACTGCCCCCTGCCCCAGCATCTCACCCTCCGCAGGCCACACCCCCTCCGCTGTGCAGAGGCCAGCCCTTGACCTTCCGCACGAAGTGTGATGCTTCTTTTCATCCATCTGTTCACACGACTCGCAGCACTACAGACGTTTAATGAGAACCGCACACGTGGTGGGTTAAAAACAATCAGGGTGGGATTTAGAGACAAACCCACACGTGTCGGAGGCCTCCATTTTAATGGCTGTCCTTCCAGGTCAGGGACGCTGGGGAAAATAATGATTGTGAGTATGGAAGTGGTGTGTGAGACGATTATAAAGCAGAAAGACTGTCTGCATTATATATGAATCCACCTCTGTAAACCACTGAAGATGAAAGAGAAATACATTCAGTTTGGAAGCAGAGGTAATTGGCAGAGGAAAAGTGTGCTCTTCTAAGTTAAAGTCATCACAGTAGTCCAGAAAGTGGGGGGGGGGGCAGTGGGGGGGGGGTCTCTACAGGAAGGTGGGGGTTTGGAAAAGGACTCCCTCTACCAAAGACATAACAGCTGGTACCAGAGTCCAGGCCACTGGCTGTCACTCTCCACATGATGACATGCAACTGCTGGGGAGGAAAAGCTTTTCCTCTCCTCTCTTAGGTTCTGTACCTGGGGCCTGCGAATTAAACTGACAAATGACAGATTGCTGGGAGAGACGGTTTATTTGTATGCATATGGGAGCCAACGAAAGAAGTCACTGGCTTGTTAAATAATGGCAGTTACAAGATTATATTCCTAACTTAGTGGGGGAAGGGGGGGAAATTAAATGCTCTTATGAGCTTTAGGAAAAATACATGGGTTTTTTCAAACAATCAAGAAATAAATCTTGTGACAATGTTTGTCAATACAAGTATGAGCCAACTTTCCATCTCCTTCGGGCCCTGGAGGAGGGAATGGGGAGAGGCTTTGTTCACATCCTCCCTTCTGGGTAAGTCTTCCCTGAAGAAGGGATTTACGGCAGCCTCATTTTCCAGGATTTGCTGCTTTTAGTCAGATAAGGAAAACCCCAAGCAGGTTTCTTTCGGCATCATTTGATTCTCAGTTGCCTTCAGCCCCAATTCATCTTTATGCCAAAGCGGAGCGTTTTAGGATGGCATATTCATGTCTCCTTCGCAGATGAGAGAGGCAAGCAGTCCCAGGAGAAGCTGCCCCCAGAGCGGTCACTCCAGGTTTCTACCAGGAGCACCTTGTCCCACTGTGCACCCACCTGCTCAGAGCACCCTTGACCTGCCTGTAACCTGCCCCCTCCCCCTACAAGACTCCCAGTTCCCTTCTGCTGTGGTGGGAGGGGAGGGAAGTGGAAGAAACAATGACCACTGTTAAAGGAACCACAAACCTCCACCTTAGCTGCTGTTCTGTTCCTAACCAGCCTGGAGGCGGGAGGGGGCGGGGTGGTTAGACCTCCTGGCCAAGGTCTGCCCACCTGCATCTTGGGGAGTGTGGACCCTGTCCCGTCTGCATCACACAATGGAGACGATCGAGGGGATAGATCAGAGGTTCTCAATCTGTGGGTCACCAACCTGTGGGTCGCGACCCCTTTGGGGGTTGAACGACCCTTTCACAGGGGTCGCCTAGGACCATCAGAAAACACATATATAATTACATATTGTTTTTGTGATTCATCACTATGCTTTAATTATGTTCAATTTGTAACAACGAAAATACATCCTGCATATCAGATATTTACATGACGATTCATAACAGTAGCAAAATTACAGTTATGAAGTAGCCGCGAAAATAATTTTATGGTTGGGGGTCACCACAACATGAGGAGCTGTATTAAAGGGTCGCGGCATTAGGAAGGTTGAGAACCGCTGAGATAGATGATGGCGCTGGGAATCCTGCACACAGACTATAGGCTGAAGGAGTGAAGGGACACACACACCTGGATGGATGGCTCTAGCTCCCACAAGAGCAGGCCTTTGGGCAAGACTCCATGGCTACAAGAGCCCCCAGCATGTTGTGACCCGCCATGGTCAACCCAGCACCAGGTGCTGAGGGCTGGGGAGGCAGCAGGAACAAAACCAACCCACTCCTGCCTGGAAGGGCCTCACAGCCAGGCAAGGGCAGGCGGAGATTTACGGCTGCTTCTGTGCTTCTAGCATCTCCCATCTGACTCAGGCGAAGTCCCAGGCTGACTTTTCACTTGGGGACTCATACCATCCATCTGCCACTGCCAGGAAGCTGTGGACCCAGAATTGGATCAAATGCCGGTGATGGAATTACCAGGAAGTGCCAGGAGCATCAAGTCCTGGGGGTACTGGGAGGGGGAGAAACACAGGCAGCAGAAGGGAAGGGGGAGAGTTGAGGAGCACGCAGCCGGCGGCAGCTGCAGGGGCTGGAGGAGAAGAGAATGAGATCTGATGCCCCTGCATGTGGACAAAGGAACGGGCGCGGAAGCAGCCTGTCCGGGGTCTGCTGGCCACCTGCTCCCGGCTGGAAGGGGACAGCGAGGGTCCCACAGGCCCACAGCACCAGCCAGACTGGCTCTGGACCCAGCTAACCTTGTGTCCCTTCCTGTCCCCTCTCCCAGGGCTTCTACTGAGCTGAATTCAGAACCTGCTAGGCTGTAGGTCTATGATGTGACTTCAAGGGCTCCAAAGTTGGCCCAAACACAAAAGGCACCCCATCGGGTGGGGGAGGACGTTCCTCTATCAGAGACCCCTTCCTCCTTGGGGAGAGCGTTTCTCGATGCTTGTCACCTATCAAAAGGCCAACCTAGAACCCTTGCAAACCAGCAGCTTTCATGCCTGATCCATCGTTGGCACCTCACTGTTAAAGGGTTCATCGTAAGGAGGGGAGAGAGCCCGCATGGGTCCTATCTCAGGGAAAGGATATAAGATGTCCCCAAGTGATAGAGAGAGCAAGGAGGACGCTTGCTCTGAGATTAAAGGGGTGGGGAGAGAGAGAGAGGCAAGAGCAGGTGACAGAGAGAAGAGACAGCGAGAAGAGGGGGGCGAGGGAGAGGCTCCTGCCTGAACCGTGACATCATGTTTTCCACTTTCCTATCTGGCACCAGCTCCCGGGGCTTGTTTTCATATGGATTAGAATGGTGCTCAGTTGGGTTTTTGTATATTTACCCTCATGAACTATTTGTTCTAATGCGTGTCCCTAACAGCTCACACCCCACCAGCTCCCCTCGCTCACAGCCCATCCTGCTGGAGGCCAAGAGCCGGCACTTATCTGGACACATGCAGAAGGCCCCCAGCAGGGGGGGGAACCCGGCGGGGGGGGGGTGGCGCACGAGAGATGGGGAGCGACCTTTCCTGCCCTGGGCAGGAGGCCCCTGCCGGGGAAGCCTGCCCATCATCGCCCAGCAGGCGGGTGTCGGCTCTTTCCTGCGCAGTCAGGCCAGAAACACCCACTCCGCCTCCAAGACCCCGACGTGCAAACCCAGCTCCAGAGCCAAACTCCCATCAGAATCAGGGAGGGAATTAAACGAGCAGGAACCAACTGGGTTTAGGAGAGAGAGAGAGAGAGAGAGAGAGAGAGAGAGAGAGAGAGAGAGAGAGAGAGAGAGAGAGAGCGCGCTGGTGTATAAGGTTGCACCCTGTTGCTGCCATGGTTTGGATGTGATCCGTGGGCCGCGTTGTCCAGCTGACGCGGACAGTAAGACATGAGGACATCCGGAGGCCAAGAGACCAGGGCGATCAGCAGGCATCGGTCGGAAACGTTCCGTCACCGAGAGCTCAGGCCTCTCATCCTCCCGTGCCTCGGTGTCCTGCCTGCAAAACCCGGACAAAAAACACTGCGTCAGTCAGTCCCTCAGTGAGCCAGCACGGAGTGAGGGGGACTCTACCCCGGGTCTGGGCAGGGGCTGGGGAAACCCATTAACATGACAGCCCTCGAGCAAGGCAAGGCCGAACTTGTTGGTTCATCCACCTCCAAGTCCAGGATTTCTGAGAGACGGGCTCCCTCCCAAGGCCTTGGTGACACAGGTCAACGGCCGAAGGCTAAAGCCCAAAAGACCGTGGTGGCGAGAACAACGGCGATGCAAACCGCCGTTCGGAAAAAGGGACGGAGGTGAACCACGCATGGGGGCCCCTGGGACAGAAACAGCAAGGACTCGCTACCCCGGTGTCAGCCTGGCCCGGGGGCTGCCCGCGGTTTTGATGCCTAAAGGGATCTCCATGAAGCTTGTCCTCCCACCACTTCCCAGCTGGGCATCTCCACGCATGTCTTTCCTGGGGATCCCTCAGGCTCAGCAGCCCATTGTCTGCGTGCAGCTTGAGGATTGGCCTGCGGACTGTCCGCCAGCTCTGGGGTTTCTGTGGCAATAGAGCGTCCTTAAACCGTTATAGACCTCCAGTCAATCCCACATGCTTGCAACTCAAAACCGGAGTCCTTGCCTCGTTTTTTGTTTTTTAATATATATTTTTATTGATTTCAGAGAGGAAGGAAGAGAGAGAGAGAGAGAGAAACATCCATGATGAGAGAGAATCATTGATTGCTGCCTCCTACACGCCCTGCATCAGGGATTGAGCCCACAACACAGGCATGTGCCCTGACTGGGAATCGAACTGTGACCTCCTGGTTCATAGGTCAATACTCAACGACTGAGCCACGCCCGGCCAGGCCTTGGCTCGTTTTAGTATTGTGGTCTAGAATTTCTGAGAGATGGGCTCCCTCCCAAGGCCTGGCCTTGGCGCTCTGTCTACCCTGCTGTCCCTCAGTCTAACGGCACCCCACTTTGTAAGTCAAACCTATAAGCTGAGTGACCAGGCTGGGAAATGATGATTCGAGGCTGCAGCTCACACATGTTCATGAGCAAAGAGACTTCCTCCTTCGTCTGGTGGAGGGCCCTTCACAGACATCACTTAGCTGAGAGCTGTGTAGTTACCTGAGTCCCTATTTTCAAAAGAGAAATATAAAATCAGATGCATGGGTCTTTTTAAAATGAGATAAGCTTTTCATTGGAAGAGAGAGTAGGAAGCAGATCATTTGGCCCGAAAGCACTCTGTTATTTAATGTCATCAGTCCCTTCTGGAAAAAGGACAGAGAGGCTAGAGAATATTTGCAACCCAGGGAGCCAAAAGGAAAAGTACGTTGCTTGCTAATCAGATTGACACGCGGTCTCCAGAAAGACAATCTAATTACGCTGTTTCCAACCACACACACTTCTGTTGTGTTTTCCTGCAATTCAAAACAAAAAGATAAGAACTCTGGCTAGCAGCTTGTTTCACTCCAGAATCGGTGTTTCCCCATCTGAAAGATACGTCTAAATTTGTAGCAATGTCAAGATTTAGAAAACACAATTTAGATAATAGTGGAGAATCAAACCCTGGCTTATGCAGGGGCTAGAGTATTAGTTTTCCATTTTAACAAATTACTACAAACTTAATCGCTTAAAAACCAACCCTCTATCACAGTGGTTCTCAACCTTCTGGCCCTTTAACCCTTTTTGGTCCAACGTCCAGGCTGACTCGACAGAGCAGGCGCTAGGAGCAGGTCCAACATGGAGCTGAGGTCGACACCGCAAACTGCTGTGGTTATATGCATTTTCAGTAACGTGCTGGGTTGCATGTGGGGAAATGTTTCAAAAGATACCACATTATGAAATGTTTTAAAGAATAAACTCTTTGATGGAACATACTTAATATAACCAGTGAATTTTTGGTTTAAACTTTAAAATAAGAACATTAAAAAGTTCAACATTCAATCCCGTCAATTAATTTGGACCAGACTGTTTGAATTCCAAAAATAAAATTGGACCGCAAAGGGTTAAATACAGTTCCTCATGTTGTGACCCAACCATAAAAGTATTTTTGTGGCTACTTCATAACTGTAATGTTGCTACTGTTATGAATCGTAATACAAATATCTGATATGCAGGATGGTCTTAGGCGAACCCTGTGAAAGGGTCGTTTGACCGCCAAAGGGGTCGCGACCCACAGGTTGAGAACCGCGGCCTATCATCTCAGTCTCTCTGGGTGAGGAGTCGGAAGTCAGGCCCAGCTAAGTTGGTCCCCTGCCTAGGGTCACAAGGCTGTCATCGGTGTAGTAACTGGACTGCATCCTCAGAGAGGCTTGAGTGGGGAGGGATTTGTTTCCAAGTTCATTGGGTTGTTGGCAGAATTTGTTTCCTTGAGCTCTATGCCTGAAGCCCCCTCCCGCCCCCCCGCCCCTGTTTTGCCTGCTATCTGCTGGAGGCCACCCTGGGGCCTAAGAGACCCCCTACAGTTCCCTGCTCCTCCCACAGGGCCACTTATGTCCTCAAGCCAGCAAGGAGGGTCTCTCTAGCCCTTTGCCATATTCTGCTGGTTGGAAACAACTCACACGCCCCACCCACACTCCAGGGACATTCAATGGAAAGACTCACCCAGCTACTTGCCCTAAGAGTTAGGAAAGCCAGTTGAGTCCCAGCCATACCCCCTTCTAGCTGGGTGATCTCGGGCAAGTAGCTGGATCTCTCCTAATGGAGTTTACTTATGTGTAAAATGGACTGGTTATCCGCAAACATGATTCAGGATGCCTTTAACTGTGCACGCAAATGAAGACCAATGAGAAGTAATAGCGAGAGATTTCTTTTCTTACAGCAAGAAATCTGGAGATGGGCGGTTTCAGGGTTCCTTCATTGTACCCTTCCATGTCTTCAAAGACAGGGTTGTGTTTTATTTCTTTACTCTGTTCCCGCAGGGTGTTGGTGTTGTTCTGACTCTTGCCTCATGGTTCCAAGATGGATGCAGTGGTTCTCAGCCTTCCACCCAGGTAAACAGCGTCAAATAAACACAAGGGAAGCTAAGGCACATCATTCTGGGCACATTGTGATGTGTGTGTGTGTGTGTGTGTGTGTGTGTGTGTGTGTGTGTGTGTGTGTGTGTGTGGTTTTTAAATGTTTAAATTCCTAGACTATTTCTTAGAGCAGTTCTAAGTTTACAGGGGAACTGAAGTTCCCATTTAGTCCCTTTCCTTCCCATCCTCAAGCTCCCATATTATTAACATCTTGCATTGGTGTGGCGCATTTGTTAAAATTAATGAACCAAAAGGAATACAGTATCATGAACTGAAGTCCGCAGTTTACATGAGGTTCACTCTTTGGTTGGTGCAGCTCTCTGATTTTGACAAATGTATGCTGACCCGCACCCACCATACAGCTCCATACAGAATAGCTTTGCTGCCCTGAACATCCCCCATGCCCCCCTGATCTTACGGCTGCCTCCATAGCTGCCCTTCTCCAGAGTGTCCTGTAGTTGGAGTCATATGGCACATGGCTTTGTGGATTGGTTTCTCTCACTTAGGAACAGGCATGTGCGTTTCCTCCATGTTTTTTCGTGGCTTCATCGCTCATTCCTTTTTATCGCTGAATAATTAATATTCCATTGTCTGGATGTACCACAGCTCATTTATTCGTTCATTTCCTTGCGGGGTGATGAAGAAGTTCTGGATCTCGATAGTGGTGACGGTTGCATAATATTGTGGACGAACTAAATGCCACTGACTTGTATTTTCAAATGATTAAAATGGTGACTTTTGTGAATTTTGCCCTGCCCTCCCCCCACCCCCCCACCCCCTCCCCCAAAAAGAGAGGGGTTCTGGGAGCATGAGGAGGAATTAGCCAGCCCCAGAGGTACTTCCCTGGGGCAGCCCAGGACAAGGTGGGTAGGCAGGGCAGGGGCACCTGAACAGCCCAAGGCCCACCTGTGGCTGTCACAAAACAAAGCAGAGTGGCCCTTAGGCGATCACCTGCTAAGCACATAAAAGCCTTCATCAGATTTCTGTTGAAAGGCTGCAGCGGAAGAATAAATCCTTTCTCACCGCCAGAATTCCAAGTGTGGCCTGGGAGCCCTCCACTACTCTTCGCCCCGCCCTGGAGAAGAGCTCTTAAAGGGGAAAGACGGGATGTTGTCGCCCTCCTCTGGTCACGGAGCAGCTTTGGTTTTCTCCCTCTGACTAAGGGGAGCACCACCCGCTGCTGGAACAGGGCTGGCTGGGCAGGCTCCTCTCGCCCCCGACTCCCTCCCCTCCCGCCGGCAGGGTCATGCAGGTAGCACACCCTTTGCTGTCCCCTGCCCCTTCACACACACACACACAGCTCCTGGGTCCCAGCCTGCCCTCTCTCCCATAGGACCCAGCTGCCACCACACCCCTCTGCTCACTGCTTGAACGACAAGTCCATGCCCTTTCCGTGTAAGAGGCTCATTGCTAACCCCTCCCAAGAACCTGCAGAACCTACAAAGATAGAATGCTCCCCATCGATAATGTCTGACTGCCTCCTTTTCAAGGGGAAATTGGGCTCCCGCCCCAGCTGTCATTCCTGGGGAGGGAACTTTGCAACATCCTCTCCTCCCGTCCAGAGGGTCTCCTCACCAAGAGGGCTCCTCTTCCCAGGCCAGTGAAAAGATCCGGGTGGTCTCAGGTGGTCTAATTTCATTTATGAAGACTCAGCGGGGCCCCTAGCAGGTGTGGCTCAGTGGATAGAGTGTCGGTCTGCAGACTGAAAGGTCCCCGGTTCAATTCCGGTCAAAGGCACATGCTCGGGTTGTGGGCTCGATCCCCAGTAGGGGGCGTGCAGGAAGCCGCCAATCAATGATTCTCTCTCATCATTGATGTTTCTATCTCTCTCTCTCCCTCTCCCTTCCTCTCTGAGATCAATAAATATGCATATATATTTTTAAAAAGGTACATTTAAAAAAAGAGATGTGAAATTAAAAAAACAAAAAGGCTCTGTGGGGTGCGGTCCAGTCCACCAGAACTCCCACCCTACCTCCTGCACCGGAGCTGGCCTGGCCGTTCATGCACATAAGGAGCTGCCCGCTCAGGATGACCGTCGAGATCTTGCCACCCAAAGGGACTTCCCTTACCAGCGGATCTCTTGGCCTTGATGTACCCATAAGCCATCAGGAAAACGCTCAGTCTCACAATTGGTGAGAAATGCAAAACAAAACTGCAATAAAATGCCAATTTTTAGTACTAGATTGGCAGGTATCAAAAAGTCTGATGGTTCGCCATGTTCGGGAGCAGGTGGGCAAGCCCAGGCACTTTCCTATACATTGCTCACTGGGGTGCAAATTGGTGCAGCCTCTATGGAGAGCAGGCTGGCAATACCTGTCAAAATTATAAATGCACAGATGCCTTCACCCATTAATTCAGCTTCTAAGTCTTTATCCTGCAGATGGACTTCTGCATGGATGAAATGACAAGGATGTTTATTGCAACACAGCTTGTAACAGCAAGATATGGGGGGAACTCGGCCCATGTAGCTCACTGGTTGAGTGTCGAACTATGAACCAGGAGGTCACAGTTTGATTCCCAGTCAGGGCACATGCCCGGGTTGCAGCTCGATCCCCAGTGGGAGGCGTGGGGGAGGCAGCCGATCAATTATTCTCTCTCAACATTAATGTTTCTCTCTCTCTCCCTCTCTCTCAATAATATATATAAATATATATTTTTTAAAAGATGGGACAGGGGAATCCTTCATGTTCAATGGGAGACTAGTTGTGTAAATCATAGTAGAACCACACAATGGGACACTACGAATTTGTTTAAATGAGGTTGTTTTATATGCTCGAATAAGGAAGTATCCCCAAGTCCTGCCAGTGTAGCTCAGTTGGTTGGACATCATCCCATACACCAAAAGGTTGCAGGTTCGATCCCCGGTCAGGGCATATACTTAAGTTTCAGGTTTGATCCCTGGTTAGGATACATACAGGAGGCTACCTATCGATGTTTCTCTCTTTCTCTCTCTCCAATAAAAATATCCTCAGGTGAGGACTAAAAATAAAAGGTAGCATGTAGAACAGTATAATGTTTCCATTAAATGGAAAAAAATACACATATTCATAAGTTTTTGTAAATGCTTAAAATATGTCCCCCCATGTCCCCCTCATGCCCTCTCCCCCAGACCCTGACAGCCCTATGAGTTTGACTAGACTAGGTACCTCATAGAAGACGAATCATATAGTATTTGTCCTTTTGTTTCTGGCGTATATCACGTTGCATAATGTCTTCATTATTCCTTTTTATATCTTTCAAATGCACCTGGGTCTGACCTCTAGGCAGGCTGATGTCAGGTTTTTAAGACCCTCCAGGTGATTCTAATGCTCAGCCAGGCTGAGCTCGCCCTCAAACCAGACTCCCAAATCCCACCTTGGACCTGCCCATTCAGAATTTTCAGGAATATACCGCTTTAAGCCATACTCTGAGGGACTCCTAGGCGGCTGGCCCGGACCCAGCAGCCTCTGAGAGGGGTCTACCGGGTCAGGCTCCAGCCTGTGGCGCGGGAACTCAGCGAGCAGCCTGTACCCAGCTGCACTGACTGACGTGCGAGGGGGCTGCCCCCACTGGGAGCTGTGGAAACAGCAAAGGAAAAATTGCTCTTTAAGGAAGAGGGGGAGGGGAGAAGTTCCTATGTTTTTTACAATAATAATGACCATTTGCACACTTCCCTAAAGAAGTTTAGATTCCAGAAGTTACAGGAACAGACATCAGGGTCTTGTGAGCTCACACCGATGAGCGGGAGGCTGTGGGAACCTCGACAGATCTCTCAGCATCCTGGTGACAGCCTTCCCTCCCCCTCACCCCTCCTGTACACCTTCTCCCCACTCCTGGGCCCCTCCATCCTTCCAGGGGCAGCTGCTGATGAAGGAAGACGAAGTGGGTAGTCTTTGCCCGTGTCTCCCCCTCTAGTCCTCTACCAGGCAAGCCCTTCAGTAGCTGCCTGGTTTCTGATCCTAGCTGTCCTGGTTTCACCCTGAAAGTCCTATGACCCAGGAAACCCCCTAGTGCCAAGCAAACTGGGGTGGTTGGTCACTCTGCCTGGAGGGGATCCCCATCCAGGGTGTTAAGCTTGTGAAGGGTGCAGAATCAGAGGGGTTCTGGGTGCGCACCTCCCTTGATCTACGATCAACAAAATGAGGCCCAATGACTCCTTCAAGGTCACAGAGCTGCTGCCAGGGGCACTAATGCCCCAGCCTGGCTCAGCGTCCCAGATACCAGAATGACGTAGTTGCCGTTTCCCCGGGGGCAGAGGGACAAAGCAATTGACCTTGCAAGCCTGTCCTTGCTCTCCCAGCTGGAGAGGGCCACCTCAAGCCAGGACTACAACTGTCCCGGCCAGGCACACTTCATTTATTAACACGTAAGTTTAAATTGTCTTTATTTAAAAGCCAACATGCGCCCTAGCTGGTTTGGCTCAGTGGATGGGGTGTTGGCCTGCGGACTGAAGGGTCCTGGGTTCGATTCTGGTCAAGGGCACATGCCTGGGTTACGGGCTCAATCCCCAGTGGGGAGCATGCAGGAAGCAGCCAATCAATGATTCTCTCATCATTGATATTTCTATCTCTCTCTCCTTCTCCCTTCCTCTCTGAAATAAATAAAAATATATTTAAAAAAAAAAAAAGCCAACATGCGCCCTAACCGGTTTGGCTCAGTGGATAGAGCGTCAGCCTGTGGACTCAAGGGTCCCAGGTTCGCTTCCGGTCAAGGGCATGTATCTTGGTTGTGGGCACATCCCCAGTGGGGAGTGTGCGGGAGGCAGCTGATAGATGTTTCTAACTCTCTATCCCTCTCCCTTCCTCTGTAAAAAATCAATAAAATATATATATATTTTTTTAATAAAATAAATAAAAGCCAACATGCTGGGCCAGCCATTCCTTTTCTTGGAAAAGGTGAGAGCAAGGAGGATAATCAATATGTAGCTAAGTCCAGGTCTAAACACAGAGCCAGGTAGGCCAAAGGTCTTTGCAGATTAAACAGATTTACTTGTGCATATTCCATTGTCCTACATAATAAAAGGCTAATATGCAAATGACCGAATGGTGGAATGACCAGTCATTATGATGTGCATTGACCACCAGGGGGCCGACACTCAACGCAGGAGCTGCCCCCTGGTGGTCAGTGCGTTCCCAGAGGAGGAGCGCCGCTCAGCCAGAAGCAGGGCTCACAGCTGGCGAGCACAGTGGCGGTGGTGGGAGCCTCTCCTGCTTCCGTGGCAGCGCTAAGGATGTCTGACTGATGGCTTAGTGGGACATCCCCCCAGGGCTCCCGGACTGCGAGAGGGTGCAGGCCAGGCTGAGGGACTGATCCGAATTTCGTGCCCCGGGCCTCTAGTCTTCATAATCAAATCCTTTCTTTGGTTACTGATAGTTACTGAGAAGCAACACACATAGTGTCGGTTAGCCATTTAAACACGTAAATCATGCCTAAGACAAGAAATTGTGTTTGTCCCCTTAAGTCATAAACTTTTTGTTTTGGAAATTGCATTTGTTTGCTGATATTGTGGAGTGAGCTCACTAGCTTTGAATTAATTGAACCCAGATTTCGGCACATTGTGCAGGTTCCCTGGTTCACTCCTGTCGGGCTTCTGAGGGTCCAGTAAATGAGCTGTATTTCTAGCAGGTTTAAAGCCAAACACACCGAAACAGTCACTGTTCCCTAACAAAGACATAAACAGTTTCAGTTAAATTTGATTCCAATATTAGAAAAATCCGAAGGAAGGCTGCCAGGCTTCCCACAAATTCTGAAGGTTACACTTCCCATCATATTGAGAAAGTTTGGGTGTAAATAAATTGCACAAAATAGATGCGTGTTCAGCTTGTAAACTGGAGCCTAGTTCACACTGTGACTGGGTTATGTGTTATCTAGAGGAGCAACCTGGTGTAAACCAATGCGTGGTCCCTAATTCTGCTATCTTTCCCTTTCGAAGGTTCTCACAGATGGATTGTAGCTTTTAATTGGGGTCTGCGTCAATACTGCATTTCATTCTTTTCACCCTTCCCCTGTACAAACAGGCTCCAATAATGAGTAGCTGCCACGTAAATAAGAAAGCCCCATTTCTTGGGGTAACATTTTACCGTTTACACAGTCTGTCTCATTTGATCACCAGCATATACTGCGTAGTGGGGTTCCCTCCCATTTTGCAGATGAAAAAACTGAGGCTGTGAAGATAACCAGCAAGTTAAGAGCTAATGCCAGGGCGCAAAGCCCGGTTTTCTACATCACATCGTGTGTCCTTGCAGCACACGTGATGTCACGGTTGGGAGGTGGGCTTCTCCCCTCGGTGGCTGCATCCGCTGATGCGGTCAATGCACGATGTTGAAAAGCTTTGAATTTCGGGCGGCATTTTTGTTAGGGCAGAGGCATGTGCCTCCAGCAGCGTGACTTAGGAAGTCACATGTTAACTGTCTGATCTACGTTTCTCAGAAACATGTTCTTCTTGCAGAGGGACCCTTGGGCCGTTACCTGGTTAACATTTGCACATTGCTGCAGGAATTCATTAGCTTGAAAGGAACATGATTATAGCAGTCACACTTGAAAACAGAAGGTGGGACATTAATTATTAACAAAAGATCACGGAAAAGATAGAGCACAGAATTATTAGCGGAGCTGTTGGGACTGTGAGGACAGAATAGAGTTCATGAGCCATCTTAGGAGCATAAAAGGCACTGCTCCTGCCCTAGCTGGTTTGGCTCAGCGGATAGAGCAGCAGCCTGTGGACTGAAGGGTCCCAGGTTCAATTTCGGTCAAGGGCATGCACCTCGGTTGCAAACTCCAACCCCGGCTGGCCCTGGTCGGGGCTCATGGGCTCATGCGAGAGGCAACCAATCAATGTGTCTCTCTCACATCGGTGTTTCTCTGTCTGTCTCTCCCCCTCCTTTCCACTCTCTCCAAAAATCAATGGAAAACAGGGTGTTAACAACACCCCTACAAGAGCGCAGTGGAAAGAACGACCTGCTACGCTCATTCAGTTATGACCCTCATACTTACTTAGATGTGTTGAGCCATTCCAAAATCCAGGAGGTGGCAGATTCACGCTTGGTCAAGGCACCAGCATTTACTTGCAATCCAATAAATTCAAGCAATCTTTGTTAAACACCCATGGTGGGTAAAGGTCAAAGCTACACTCTTGGGGTTCTGGTGAGGAGCAGGATGCAGGGCTTCCCTTAGTACTACAGTCATTCATTGGGGAGAACCAAGATAATACTCAAATCCCCTGACGGCAAGAATGGACATCTCTGAAGACTTGGGCAGCTACAAGAAGAGAAGAGACAATATTGGAAGAGCCTATTGGAGGTCAGGAGCAGAATTAACATTTCCTGAGCACCTTCCATGTGCCAAGTACTGTGCCAAGAGCTCATTGTTATCTAATTGAATTCTTGTAGCACAGCAAATCTATGAGATGGGTTATTATGCCCATTTCACAGATCAGCAAACTGAGGCTTGGTGGGCTAACTTACCCAAAGTCACACTGGTAAGTGGCAGAGCCAGATTTATACCCAGCTGCAAAATAAGAAGAAAGAAAACCCATTCATACCTGCCTCCTCCTACCCCTTCTGTCATCCTTCTCTCTCCTGGGGTACACCTCACCCCTCATCTGTGTTACACGGTCCTATCTCTGGAGGGCTGGGGCAGAAAATTGAGTTCCTGGTTCTAAGGATGACATCAAGGTCCCTCTGTAGCATTTATGACCCTCTTGTGTTTTCCATTTTCAAAATGGACATAGTCTAGGGTATGCCCTGAATGCCAAGTTCAATGGTAATAACAGAATTTCTATAGGAGAAGCTCTGGGAGCAATCTGGTTGGAGGGGAGATGGGAGGGACTAAGAGAATTTTCTTGAAACCTTTTATAAGAGTTCTGTGACTTCTCATGGAACTAGGATTGATCACCAAAAAATTGACATAATAGCTAATAGGTAATTAATAAAAAATACACACTTAGCCCACAAATTAAATTAATAAAAATGTATACTTTAGTACATAAAAAAGCAAAGTTAAGTGAGTTAAAGAGAAGAGCAGGAGCTGAGGAGTTTTTCTTTTTAACTATTTTTTTTACATTTCTTACCATCCATCAATTATTCCCTAGCAAGGCGGTACCGCGTGGTGGTAGAATGTTGGCTCCAAAAGTCAGACCGTATGCGTTTGAATTCTGGCTCCATCGTTTACTGGGTCATCTCAGGAAGTTACTTAATGTCCCCCCACCTTGCTTTTCTATCTATAAAATGAGGATACTCACAGTACCTTTCCCATAGTGCTGTTGTATTAAATACTACTTGCACAGCATTTAGCATGAACATTCTCAGTAAATGTTACTTAGTATTCCCTATTGTGCCATCAGCCTGAGGTTTTACAACACATGCTTTATAGATTGTTTTCCCTTGATTAGTTCTTGTTTGGAATGATCTTGGAGGCAATGGCTGTTGGAGATTAGGAGAAGCTGGAGCTACTCCTCCAAACCACGTTCTCAGTACTTTGACCAACTTTAAGTAGGTTTTACCAAGAAAAGGTATCATTAGCAAATAGCAAAGCATCAATAGCAGATTTAAAAAACACTTAAAGTAATCATTATTCTTCTGAGCCTCAGAAATTGAAATAAAATTAAAAATAGATGATCTGCCTGACCGGCTGGCTCAGTGGTTGCGCATCGACCTATGAACCAGGAGCTCACGGCTCAATTCCCAGTCAGGCCGCCTGCCCGGCTTGCGGCTCAGTCCCCAGTGTGGGGCGTCGATCAACGACTCCCTCTCATCATGAATGTTTCTGTCTCTCTTCCTTCCTTTCTGGAATCAATAAAAATATATTTTAAAAAAAGAAAAAAAGATGATGTGATAGCATTGAACTTAAGTAAAAAGCTGAGAAATAAGCACTGAATCAACATAAACTTTAAATGCATTAAAGAAAGTATGGACTTTCTCATCAAATTTGCATGGGGAGAAACGGGCTGGGAAAGCCTTCAGCTTTGCTCTGGACATCATCATACAATAGCACAGTATTCTCTTCGCCATCAGCTGCTCTCCCAGCACCCCCTTTTCTATGCAGTTGCAAGAGGCCGGCCGGAGCATCTGAAGAGCTGGGAGAGGGAGAGATCAGCCCTCCTGCAATCTGCTCACATGGAAGCATTTCCCTCGGCTCTGCGTTTACAGAATCTTATTTGCGTAGAAGTACTGCAGGAGCTCGGGATGGTAGAGGCTCTGAAAGAAATCAGCAAAGGTCCCCGTGAGGGAGGGCGTTACCAAACCTCCCCCACTACAGAATGAGTAGGCCGCGTCCGGTGCAGACCCCGGGCACAAGCGACCTGCAGATTCCCGAGGCGTCATGGCCCGTGTCCATCCAATGGCCTGGACGGGAACTGCCAATAGAGCTTGCGCAGAATCTTCCAGGCGTTTTGTCACTTACATTGCATTATGGGGCAATTACAATCGGAATGTGAGTGCTTGATGGGGGGCAAACTCCTGGTGTGCCCGGCCACCTTCTGCATTAACACCGGGCAGCAGGGACCCGTGGGAGGTTCTCTCCTGCCCCCCCCCATCCCCCTCACTCACCAGCTGCCTGCAAAGCTTGGGGTTCCTTTGATCGTCCTCACTCTGGAAGCTGCGCTCCTTCCTTTGCCTCAGGTAGGGAGAACAGGCTCGGAATGTGGTTTTGCAAGCCTGAGGAAGAGAAGATTCCCGTCTCACTGCCCAAAATATTAGGGAAATTCTTTTTATCTTTTCAATCCCAGTGTACATTCAATGTTCTTTTGTATTAGTGTCGGGTCTACAGCATCGTGGTTAGACAATCTTACACTTCCCTAGAGAATTCTATAATCCCGACCAAGGAAGAGGATGGCACCCAGTCGGGTCTGGGGGTCCCTGAGAATGTGAAACTGACTTCCAGGAAGTGTGTAACCTTGAACCTTAAAGGATTTATGCTTATAAAACGACCATGTGTATCATTTGGGGCTGGTGAGAAGGGCATAGCTTTGTAGTTTACCACAGCCTCTGTTATTGTCCCATCAAAAGTGGTACTGGATTCCTAAATTTAACCCACCTAATATTTCTCCCCCCCCCCCCCCGCCCGCCTCTCTCTCAGAAGAAAAGTGGTTTTGTGGGACCCTTTGCTCCCAGTGGTTTTGACACACTCGCCCTGCCCCACTCCAGAGCATCCCCACGGCTGATCCAATGCTGTTAGGACACATTTTCTCCAAGAATGAAACACAAGTTCCACAGGGAATTGAGAAGCCAGAGGTAGGAAGTCTATACTAGGTGCAGTGACAAAAGCTAACAGGCATGAATAAATGTCTCATTATGGGGACTGCCCGTGGCTGAAACCTGAGCCTCTCTGCCCCACCCTGCATTAACCTGAACTCATCTCGCACTGCCGGGTGCTGGGAGCGGGCAGTGGGCAGGAGCACGTGGGAAAGGACACTTGCTCAGAGCGAGGTTACACGTGGAGGAGATACTTTTCCCAGGATTCACGTGGATGGGCTGCTAAGCATTTGTAACTGAACTGGCAGGAGCTGAGAGTCTGGAGCGTCAGGACTCCCTGTAGGAAAGGCAGGGAGATCTTTTTATTTTTATTTTTTGTAATATATTTTATTGATTTTCTACAGAGAGGAAGGAAGAGGGACAGAAAGTCAGAAACATCGATGAGAGAGAAACATTGATCAGCTGCCTCCTGCACGCCCCCCACTGGGGATGTGCCCGCAGCCAAAGTACATGCCCTTGACCAGAATCGAACCTGGGACCCTTGAGTACGCAGGCCGATGCTCTATCCACTGAGCCAAACCAGTTAGGGCTCAGGGAGATCTTTTGCAGTCGATGGGAGAGTCACAGGCTTACCTTGGCCACCTGGGGATTTCTGTCCTGTAAATGGATCAGGAGGGAATCTTGAGTCTGCTTAACTTGATTGGTGAAAAATTTCTTCCATTTCCGCCCAGCAAAGGCAGGCAATTGCCCAAACAAGACAAAGGCCGAGTATCTCAGGCTGTCATTCTCCTGCGGGTTCCCCATGAGCAAAACAACAAAACCCAGGTCAGTGGGAAAAGGCAACTGCATCCGAGAAAACCACAGCATGTTAGAGGGGGCCGTCAGATCCAGGCCGCAGCACTGGTCGGCTGGGGTGGGATGAGGTGGAGAGGGCCTGAGTCTTCAATGAACCTCTTCACTAGCAGACAAGAAAGAGGACTGGACTTGGGGATCACTAGCGCTACTCTCAGCTTCCCAACTTTTTTTTTCATTACTTATTGATTTAAAGATAAAATACATTTACATGGTTCAAAATTTTTAAAAAAGGTTTATTTTTAAAAAGTAGGTCTCACCCTAGCCTGGTGGTTCAGTTGGTTGGAGCATCCTCCCATATGCCAAAAGGTTGCAGGTTGTATTCTCAGTTAGGGCTCAGACCTAGGTTATGGGCTTGATCCCCGGTTAGGACACTTATGGGAGGCAACTGATCAATGTTTCTCTCTCACATTGATGTATTTCTCTCGCTCTCTCTCTCTCTTCCTTCCTCTCTCTCTAAATATCATTTTTTTAAAATGGGCAGAGGACCAGACACGTCTCCCAAGAAAATATACAAATGGCCAACAGATATATGAAACTAGTGGCCCAGTGCATGAATTTGTGCACATTGAAAGAAAATTAATTGGAAGAAATATTTTCATATCACTATTTGCCCTTTCTCTATAATAGAAGTGTCAATCAAATTCATAATCGACAATGACAGATGGAAACACATGCATGCAACTGGCACCAGTGAGAGCTTCATATATATATATCAACTTGCTTAATCAGACCTGCTTTCTGCTTTCTGATTTAGCTAAACTTTTTCCAGCCCAATGAAACACCCCAACTTCTCTTTCCGGTAATTGTCAGCAACACAGCAGTAAATATCAACATGAAGCAGATTATTATTGTAGATCACACAGGGAGAACAAAGGGTAAATTATTTAACTGCAGCAGTGTTTGACTATATTCTGCACAGTGAGAAAACCTGAAGTCATTTTTTAAGTTCCACCATTTCTTACTTCTTTTCAGTCGGGCCAAGTTTCTAAGCTTTCTCAATCTCTGTTTTCCAACTAATGAAAAGAAAATAGGATTCCACCAAGTCTCCTCTCTACCTACTCCAGGACTTCTGTGAGGATCAAATGATGTGAGGCACGGGAAAATGTTTCACAGACATTTGGTTAAAGTCGTGTTCCTAGGCTGAAGAAACTGCAAGGAGGCTAGTCACTAGGGAGAGGAAGCGGGCGTTGCCACATGATGTCATTACCCGGCGCCCACAGCCACCGATTCTGGGCTGGGCTGGGTTGTGGGCCACATTTTGTGCCATGGGGTCTCAGCAGTGTTGGCTGTGATTTGGTGGGGTGTCGCTCCAGGGTGGTGGCGGGGCCTGTGTCCCACTTTGGGGAAGCCAAGTATTGCTTTGTCGGCGCCAGGTCCACAATGCCATTTCTCTGTAAATGGCCAGTGCACATCACAGCAGCTCCTGTGTTGAGCGTCTGCTCCCTGGTGGTCAGTGCGCATCATAGCGACTGGTCAGATGGTCGGACACTTACCATATTAATCTTTTATATAGAGAGATGATGCTTAACTCCACTAGCTATTAGGGAAATGCAGGTCAAAACTACAATGAGATACCACCTCACACCTGTTAGAATGGCTGTTATCAACAAGACATGTGTCGGGGAGAGTGTGGAGAAAAAGGAACCCTCATTCACTGCTGGTGGGTATGTACAGTGGTACAGCTACTATGGAAAACAGTATGGAGCTTCCTCAAAAAAGTTAAGAATAGAGTTGCCATATGACCCAGTAATCCCTCTTCTGGATATCTACCCGAAAAAAAGATGAAAACATTTATTCCCAAAGATATATACATCCTTAAGTTCATTGTAGCATTATTCATGGTGGCCAAGATATGGAAACAACCAGTGTCCTTTGGCAGATGACTGGATAGAGAAGACAGGTACATATATACAATGGAATACTACTCAGCCATAAGAAAGGATGAAATACTGCCATTTTTGACAACATGGATGGACCTTGAGAATATTATGTGAAGTGAAATAAGTCAGTCAGGAAAAACTAAAAGCCACATGATTTCTCTCATATGTGGGATATAAAACTGAAACTCATAGACACAGACAACAGTTTGGTGGTGACTAGAGGGAAGGGGGGTGAGGGGTAATAAAGGGTAAAGGGAGACAAACATATGGTGACAGAAGATGATTTGACTTTGGGTGGTGAGCACACAATGCAATATACAGAAATGTACACTTGAAACCTAAGTAATCTTGTTAAGCAATGTCACTGCAATAAATTTAATTTTTAAAAAAGATTTGTTAGTAAATAAGTGAATAATAGAGATCTTGTTCCCTGAGCAACACCCAGGCCTCACATTTCCAGCCCCAATTTGGTTTTCATAACCTGTAATTTTTCTGAGTCATCTCACTTACGTCATCTAGTAGAGTCCTGGTCTGAAGAGTGATGTCTATGAAGAAGGAGCCCAAACCTTTCCCTTGGATCTTGCCCAGGATGATGGTCAGAGTCTTCAGACTCTCGTGGATGACTTCCGAACTCATGGGATCATACAATCCATGCACCAGCATGTCTAGGACAACTTTCTTATACTTTCTCACCTGTTATCAAGGTTTAAATAGCATTAGTAGCACAGGAATTGCTCCCCGTGCATTGAAAAGCAACTCCACTTCTAATTGTACAATAATCTAGGACTATCTTCAGGATCTACCACAACAACTCTCATCAAAATACAAACGCTTCAAAAAAAATAAGTAAATAACAAATGCTTCCATTCACCTGACCCAAGAGCCCAAGTCAGTCTTAGAAGGAGAACACAGAGTGATCTGGAGCGTGGCCCATGGGTGGATGAGGTTAGGCAGGATGTGTCAAGGAGGGGGTTGGACTGGATAATCTAGGTTTCTGAGGCATACCGGGGACAAGATGAAATGGTCACTGAAGTTGACAGATGCTAAAAGAAGAGATGCTAAACAAGAACAAATTATTAGAAAATAATTTGAATTTACCAAAGTGGTGATGTCCAGCTGTGTGCTGATCCTGCCTGCAACTCTTTCCCATGGCTGAGAATACTGAGGTGTGCTGACCCCAAATGAGTATGTCCTTGTTCGATCTCTTTCCCCTGAGTGTGGGAGGAACTGGTGACTTGCTTCTGGCCTCTTATTGAATACTAGAGGCCCGGTGCACAAAATTCATGCAAGGGGCTTGGCCCTCGCTGCCCTGGCTGCCTCATGGCCTCGCCCCCCACCCACTGGTCATTCCAGAAGGTCATTCCAGAAGGTTGTTCCAGAAGGTCATTCTGCCATCTGGTCTAATTAGCATATTAGCTCTTTATTATATAGGACTAGAGGCCCAGTGCATGAAATTCATGCATGGGGGGGGTCCCTCAGCCCAGCCTGCACCCTCTCCAATCCAGGACCCCTCAGGGGATGTCCGCCTGCAGGATCAGGCCTAAACCAGCAGTCGGACATCCCTCTCGCAATCCGGGACCACTGCCTCCTAACCACTCACCTGCCTTCCTACCTGATTACCCCTAACTGCCTCTGCCTGCTGGCCTGATGCCCCTAATTGCTCCCCTGCCAGCCTGATCGCCCCTAACTGTCCTCCCCTGCCGGCCGGATTGCCTCTAACCGCCTCTGCCTCAGCCCCTGCCATTGTGGCTTTGTCCAGAAGGATGTCCAGAAGATGTCTGGTCTAATTAGCATATTACCCTTTTATTAGTGTAGATGACAACACTCGTGGGATGTCATTCCCATGGTTACTTACATTACATAAGACTCCTTCTTAGCAGAGACTTTGCTGACCTTGAAGAAGTAAGCTACCATGTTATGAGTGGGCGCCTCTAGGAGCTAAGGGTGGCCCCCAACTGACAGCCAGCAAAGAAGCAGGGACCTGTATCCTACAACTGGAAGGCATTGAATTCTCCCAATGGCCCTATAAGCTAGGAAGATGACCCCCGGCTTCAGAAAGGAATGTAATCTGGCCCACACCTTGATTGCAGCCTTGCAAGACCCTGGACAGAGGACCCAGCTAAGCTGTACCTGAACTCCTGACCCAAGGAAACGGCAAGCTAATAAATGCTAGGTCTGTGGTGATCTGTTACACAGCAATAGTAACTAGTACCTGAGGGACCACAGCCCAGTCCTGGGGATTTCAGGCCGCCTTCCCGTCCTACCTTGTCAGGGTTCTCACAGGCCATAGTTCCCAGGCCCCTCACTGCCATGTGACGCTTTTTAGCACTGGGGTCCCGGGCTCTTTCTGCCAAGATGTAAAGCACATTCTTCAAATGCTCCCTCTTCTGGAACCTCAGTTTCCAAGAGACCTGGGTAGTGAGTCAGAATGTATCGATTTGGGAGTGTTCAGAGTCATACCCAACCCCAACCCCAACCCCTTCCTCTAGACCAGTGGTCGGCAAACTCATTATTCAACAGAGCCAAATATCAACAACGATTGAAATTTCTTTTGAGAGCCAAATTTTTAAAACTTAAACTATATAGGTAGGTACATTGTTATTAACTTAATTAGGGTACTCCTAAGGCTTAGGAAGAGCCACACTCAAGGGGCCAAAGAGCCGCATGTGGCTCGCGAGCCGCAGTTTGCTGACCACGGCTCTAGAGAAAATCTTGTGTTGCCAGCTCAATTTTCCACATTCTTTCTCCATCTGAAGACACCTGACTTTTTTGCTGTAAATACAAGTAGGAGAAAAGTAGATTTATAGTTATTTGTATGAAAGATAGTAATAATAATTAATAAATAACTACAAGAATGAACTCTGTGTTTCGTATACTCACAACTATACTAATCCTACTCTTGCCCCACCCTCTATATTTATGTAGTTTGATCTACAAAATGAAGAAATTGATGGAGGGGGGTAAAGGGGGTAAAAAAAAAAATAATGCAGCCCAGCCAGTGTGGCTCAGTGGTTGAGTGTTGACCTGTGAACCAGGAGGTCATTATTCCAGTAGAATAAAGCTTGGTTCAATTCCCAGTCAGGGCACATGCCCCGTTACAGGCTAGATTCCCAGTAGGGGGCGTGCAGGAGGCAACTGATCAATGATTCTCTCATCATTGATTTTTATATCTCTCTCTACCTCTCCCTTCCTCCCTGAAATCAATAAAAATATATTTTTAAAAAATGCAGACCTGGTGTTGATGATGGTTTGGGGGAATTAAGAACAGAGGTGCTCTAGGCCAGCGGAGGGCTTGATAGAACTGAAAAGAAAAGGGGATGGGGAAGAGCTGGTGTGAGCTGAGAGTAGGGAGCCCTTTGGCCAGACTAGGCTCTCTGTATTCCTCCCATCTCAGAAAAAAGAGCTTCCTGGACTCTCCTGCCTCCTCCGCCATTTTTTCTGCTCTACTTTGTAGCTAAACACCTTGAAAGTCATGCCTATACTTGCTTTCACCACTTCCTCTCCATTCTCCCTTGAACCTTCTGCAGTCAGGTTGATGGGCTCCCTTCCCCAGGCCGCAATATGGCTAAATCCAAGGGTCAATGCTCAGTACTCATGTTACTCAACTTCCCAACAGCCTTTGATGCAAGAGCAGCGCACATCTACAGACGTTTCAGGGCATACCCCAGAATGCACGCATCGAGCAACTTACAATTAGGAAAATAAATGCAGAGAAATGAAAAATTGGGCAATGCTTTGTGGCCAATGCAGAAACCTGTACTTCAAGGACTGAAATCGAAGTGACTGCAGATCAAGAGGTGGGTTACCTCTGCAGTGAGCCTCTGAGCCCTGAGACCAGGAAGGCCCTGGGTTCTGCACAACACAGGACATGGCAACACGTCCTGGAGTCAGAACCAAGACGATGCAAGATGCAGATGAGACCAAGAAAAAGCCACCTCTTCACCATCCTTAGTAATGGGCTGCGGTGGGGAGCTGGACACGGGATCAACAGCCTTATTTGGTGTTTGAGTGATTACCACGTCTCGTCATTATCTCTGGATATTCATTTTTCAGTCCATATTTTTATTATTAATTTCACAGCAAGCTATATTCATCTCAACTTATCTTGTGACTCTATAAACATTCTCTCTGTGTTTAAAGAACTATCATCAGACATTTTTTCAGAAGAAGGAACCTCAGTGGAGCCAGCTGGACTAGTGCAGACCAGGCCAGCACACAGGTTACACAGTGGCTGCTGGGAAGGGACATTTGTTCACAATATTTTGTGTCAGACCTTGGAAAAGAAAGACATCATGGGAGTCCTTTTCTTCTTGGGCTGGGTGGTGGGCATAGAAAGGGGCTGGCCCAGGATTCTTCTCTGTGTTTGGTCCATGGAGCTAAAAAAAAAAAATCATTATATAAGCCACTCACATTCTTCAAAACCTTATCATCAACAAGCATCATCATACATAGTGCTGTACCGGGTAAGAATATAAGGAAGCAATATCCCTGAGGCCCGTCCTTAGGAACCTGTCACCTTGGTGAGGAGATTAAACAGTCACATAAAAAGATAAGGAGCAATCTGAGGCAGCTCAAGGGGAAGCACAGTACAGGGTTCAAGACGGTCTGCCCTGGTTCCCGGCCCATCCCACAGTCTTGTAGTATCAGAATCACCAAAGAAAGAAAATACATTCTGGGCCCCACCCATAGAGTTGAAGTGAAAAGTAGCCTGAAAAATTCTTTTCTTTTTTTTTAATATATTTTATTGATTTTTTTACAGAGAGGAAGGGAGAGGGATAGAGAGTTAGAAACATCGATGAGAGAGAAACATTGATCAGCTGCCTCCTGCACGCCCCCTCTGGGGATGTGCCCACAACCAAGGTACATGCCCTTGACCGGAATCGAACCTGGGACCCTTCAGTCCCCAGGCCGACGCTCTATCCACTGAGCCAAACCGGTCAGGGCCTGAAAAATTCTTTAAGGCTCCCCAAGAATTTAAATTGGTTCTGTTTTTTAGGGGAGATTTTAATATCTCTTACAATGTTTAAACTGTACCTATCTTTCTGCTAATCTTTCATGCACTGACACATCATACACTCAAAGATATTCACAAAAGATAGGCAACAGAGCTTTGTAATGAACATCATACTATAATGTCCTTAATAGTACTAGAAAGAAATTACACATATATACTACAACTATACAACTATAGGATGGCTCCTATGCAGCCATTAAAACAATATTGTGCAGTCTACGTGTGCTTAAGTGATCTTCAACATATACTGTTGAGTGAAAAGTGAAAATCAGTGTGTAAGTGGGCTAACAACTGTGTAATCACAAAATGAGGGAGGGAAACCAATATGGACATGTTTGCTTGCATATGCATAGAGCAGGGGAGAATATCCAAGAAACTTGAACAAAAATTGCATCCCGGTAGAAATCTGAGCAACTGAGGTAGGAGGGAGACTTACTTTTTTCACTACTTAAAATATATATATATACATATATATAGTTTGTCATTTAACCACGTGTGTATATTGTTTAAAATATCTATATATATAAAAGCCTAAGCGACCGGTCGACCAGTAGCTATGATGCACACTGACCACCAGGGGGCAGACACTCAATCCAGGAGTTACTCCCTGGTGGTCAGTGCGCTGCCACAGTGGGAGCACCGCTCAGCCAGAAGCCGGGCTGACAGCTGTTGAGCGG